>NC_081420.1:108808368-109408368 GCF_949786415.1 Peromyscus eremicus
CCAGAGATATAACTACTACAGATTCAGTAGGCTATTAAGGGACAGCATAATTATATATGCTGTGGTATTTGGGGGAAGTTGATTTGGAAAAATCTGTAAAATGAAGGTTATGCTAAGGGCAAACTTGTATTTTAATAGAGCTTTAAACCTGTACTCAAATGGAACACATTCAACAACATCTCTTTCTCCCAATGAATCTTTACTAGATGTAAAATTACCAGAGAAAAAAGTGTAAGCCCCACCCACTTGCTTGACACAATTCCTGTTTTACATAATGTGGTAGCTGTGCATAAGTGATTTGCCATCTGCTTGTTTTCCCACACAGGCTAGGGAAAAATAACCTGGGACTGAAGTTCAGTGATAGAACACAGATTGGTAAGACGCTGATAATAGTCTGAACCAGAAATATCTTTTTAAATTCTAGTTAATTTTTTACAATGTCATAACCAGGTAAGCATTTAAATTGTATTTTTAAATGTATAAGATAATAATAAAACTATTTTTATTACTTATGTGAAAGCATACAGATCGAGAGTAATGCAGTGTTTGTTATATCCCAAAGCAGAATTAGATCTGCTTAGGAGAGATCAAAGCTAGTTTTTCCCTAGAGTAAATAACTCCCTTTTTCAAGATGTACCTTATAAAGTCACTACTGTACCTGGAGAGCACAGAAGATTGTAACAGAATACAGAGACCAGAAATAACTCAACTGTAGACAGCCTTTCAGTTTTCTGCAAGTGCAATCATCACACACAAAGTAGGAAAAAAGTTTTTTATTTTTTAACTAAACAGATTTAGGAAAAATGAGTATACATAGATGAAGTAAGGAATGGACCCTTATTTCACAAACACAAAACCAAACTCTTAATGGATTAAAACAATCTGAACCTTAACAGAAACCATACAACTATTGAGAGAAAACGGGAAATTCCTTCTTTTGATATTGATATTAACAAAGACTTTTTCATGTCTCATCAAAATTTCAGGCCACAGATAATAACAAAGAAGAGTGATGACATCAAATTAAAATATGAACTGAAACAACAGCCTAAAAATGGAGAAGGTATTTCTATCCAAAGGATATAAGAAACTCAGTTAAGTCAATAAGCAAAACATTTAAAATCCTAATTGAAGAAATCTTAATAATGTTCCCCTAAAGTAGGCATGAAGTAGTCAGCAGGTATATGAAATGGTGTACCAAATCACTAATAGTTAGGGAAATGTATCTTGAAACCATGGTGAAAAAATACCATACATCTTTTAGGATAATTTTATTAAAAAGACAAGAAATATCAAGTGTTGGTGATGGTGTGGAAGAGGAAAAGCCTGTTATCCTGTCAGTCATGATGTCAAGTGGGTACAACTATACTGGAAACCCTGTGGATATTACCTCCAAATTAAAACTGTCATAACCCTGTTACTAAATAGTAACTTTTCTGGGTACCTAGCTAAAGAAATTAAATCAGTAAAGGGTGGAGATTATTACACTCCTGTATTCATTCCAACATTATTCATTATAATGTGATATGGAAACAACCTGAGTATGTGCTGTTGATGTATAAGTTAATAAAGCTTTTTATTAATATATGTGTATACACACACACACACACATACACACACACACACACACACACACACACACACACACATACACATATATATCTCGACATGGGTAGATAGACCTAGAACATATTCTAATTTTTAGACAATGAAATAAAGAACATTATGTTTTCTTACTTATATTCACTTATATGAAGAATTTCTATACAGGTTAGTTTTAACTACCAAATCAACCCAATCTTGTGGGAAGAGATCCTCACTGGGGAATTATTTAGATTAGGTTGGTATGTGGGCTTTTCTGTGGAAGGTTATCTTCATTGTTAATTTATGGTGCCATCATGGGTGGCACCATTACTTGGGCAGGAGGTCCTGAATAATGTGAAATGAGAAAGCTAGCTAACAGCAAGAATACATGCAAGGATCCATGTGTTAATTCATCTCTGCTGCTGATATAGATACAGTGCTTAACAGTGGACCAGAAACTGGAGTTGTAAACCAAAGAAATCCTTTCTAACTGATGTTGTTTTGTCAGGGTATTTTTAATCACAGTAACAAAGAAGGAACCAAAACGTGTTCTTTAAAACATAAGGACAACACACTGTTCAAACTTTTGTCAGCTTTCAGTGTGTAGTTACCTTTTAAGTCCCTACATTCCTATTCTTGCAAATTATGGTTTCTAAAATAAGTACCAGCCCTCTGGTATGCAAAGTATATTCCTTGGTCAAGTGCTTGGAGAAGAAATTGAATAAGAGAGACAACAGCATTAACTTTCTGAGATAGATTAAGACTTATGTCTGAAGGGGAAAAAAAAAACTCCATTGAGTATCACATGGTACACATTGCCTGTACTCCTCTCCCTCTGTTGGTCATATTTACATCTCTTTTTATTAGGCCGTGGCGACAGGACTCATATCTGAGCTGTGGAATCATCTTATTGCTCCTATAAAATATTTCTGATCCTTAAAAGGGCCGTGGTTTTACTGTGTAAAAGGATCTTGTGACAGGACAAGTCAGTGTAGAAGTTCCTCCATCTTGAATTCTTGCTGAGGTCATTCCAGGTTTAATGAGAATTTGATCTTCTTGATGGAGAATCCCTCAGAAAATTACCTAACTTTATTTTAGGAACCAAAGGTCAGGATGTTCTGGCTAACTTATCTTAGTTTCTGTCAAACTGCCTGCTTCCGTTAAAACTGCTTGCTTCTGTGAAGCGCCCCTACAGCTGCCAAGTGAGATGGTAGGACTGGTTTCTGCCATTAATAACCTAATGTTCTGCACACTCAAGGCCACACTTAGGTCCCTGAATACCTAACAGTGATCCCAGCCAGCTGGAATAATGACTTTTAATTGGCTATAAACTGTATCTGAGTGGTCTTCTCTGGTGGGCTACTGTAACATTTAAAACTAGGATCTGTCAAATACATAAATAATGAAAGAACAGCTATATCAGAGTTTGTGGAGATCTTAAATAAATGAGTATGCACTTACCTCCATACCTATGTACTTTAGATGCATCATTGTTTCCACTGTCTGGAAATGCATGGCCAGAAATACTTTCCAGTAGCCTTCCCTGAATATTCTGATGCCCTTAGAGTTTTAAGAAACTCTGACCTAATCCCAGTGACTAGTTTTATAGACAGAATGAGGGAATCCAGGAAGAGGACATGCTTGTTATTGGTAAGCATGCAGTCTGTGTACTATTTCAGTAATATTTCTATAACACAATGTAATATCCATATAATTGTATTAACATTCTTCTACTTATAATGGCATGATTGCTAAATGATATCTGCATTTTGTCTTCTTTGAAAACTCTGCTTCCAATGAGTTATGAAATTTATATTGCTATATAATGATACAACTATAATTTTTGAGATTAAACATGTTTTATCTGGAATAAACACATTTCAAATAAGAAGAGACCAGAGGATTCTATACAAATAGAATTTAGAGTAAATCAATGCTAGAGAATGAATACAAATGGTTCTTGATAATTAGAACTGTGATGACACAAATTTTATTTGAACCTATGCCACTAATAAAATGTAAATTACAATATACTGCTCTTATAGTTCATGCAATATTAAAATTAACATGAAAGTTCCACTGAACACATGGGTACTTTATTACTTACAGTATTGTGAAATGATATGTAGATTTAGTCAAAATGAAAAGGGAATTTATTCAGAAATTTCATTGGAAAATGTGTAGCATATTTTTAAAGTACGTTCTAACACTGGGTAAATGACACCTGGTTACTCCACAGGATTTATTCTTTGAATCAGAACAAAACTTTGATACAGCTGTCACATCCAGTTGAGAAATGTAATGTGTTCTGAGAAAGAAGCTTAGCTTCTGGTCATTTAGTAGTTTGTACATAAATGGTCAACTCTCCAGCTTTTCTAGCCACTGGATTCCTAATGTATATACTAATTCTAGCACGAAGATGTGTGAGTGGATATCCACACGAGCTCTGTGAAGTTCTACAACAATGAGTCCTCTATAGATATGTGTGTGTATATTTACTTTTTTTGTATGTTTGTTACCTTACACAATATGTTTGCACATTCTACTGTAACCTCAAATGTAAATTACATACATTATTCCCAGTCAGCCTTAAAGAATCATCATTTTGAATTCTCAGAAACCAAATTTACAGTTCCCTTTCACTGTCACTCACTGCATTTATCTCTAAAATTATAAGCAAAATCAACCATCTCTTTCTGTCTCTTCTTAGAAATAAGTAATCTTCATTGAAAAGATAACAAACATCCCTATTTGAATATTATAGGTAGTTCCAAGTAAAGACATCTCCATACCCTTGGGAGGTGAAAGGCACTCAAAAAGAAGTCATCAGATGTGATGTGTGCTATAGAAAGCTACAGAATAGTAAAGGTAAGCCCAATAAACCATAACTAGAGCTGAAATATAGAACAGTCATTTAGGAACTGAACTTCCTTGCAGATTAATTACATTAAGAGTTCATACCACTCTAGTAATTTTGGCCAACATAAGGAATACAAATGACAACTACTAACATTGATGTAAGGTAAGGGAAACAGTCATACAAGGCTGATGACAGTGTAAGCTTGAATAACCGCTCTAAAATTAGTCTGGCATTTTCTCAAAACCATGTAAACCAACTATACCTCTTTATCATACACCTGAAGGGCTTTATATATTACTACAGGGACATTTGCAATATGCTCATTGCTTCCATATTCACAATAGCTGAGAAGAAGAAACAGTTAATGTTCATCAACTGAGGTACTGCTGGTCAAAGTTTGTAGCAGTACACTTCTATAACTATAAACACAGATACTTACAAAAGCAGTTTTTGAACAATATTATTCTTTAGAAAAGCAATTCTCAAGCTTTTTAGAGAAGCTTGGGGTTCAAATGACCTTTTTATAGAGGTCACCATCTGCATATATGATACTTACATTATGATACATTCATAACAGTAGCAAAATAAAAGTTATGAAGTAGCAATGAAAATAATTTTATGGTTAGGGTCACCACAAAATGAGAAACTGTATTAAAGTGTGGAAGCATTAGAAAGGGTGAGAACTACAGTTTAGAAAATATTAGTAAATTCTCCCTTACAGCCTGTGATTTCCCTATGAGTAAAGGTAAATCTAACATTGGTTTTAGCCCTTCTTTCCTTCATTTCTTCACTCTTTTTTTCTCCTTCCCCTCCAACTATGCTTTGATTTATACATATTTCTGAGTAATTGTATAACACATTTCTGACAGTTCTATAGTTGAGATGAATGCTGAAGTTCATGGTATACATAATGGACTACTGGTGATGACATCAATTTTCCTCCTGATCCTGAGATTTTTCACACCTTCACCCAGCATTATTTCTTCTCTAGCTCAATGTTCTCTTGGGTGATTTGGTCAACTAAAAAAAGATGTCTTTGGCTTTAAGGGAATCCTTTTCTAAAGCACATTAGACAATGGCAGAAAAAAGTTAAAAAACAGGACATCAGGGTCTTCAAATAGGAAGGAAACAGGTCAATTATTCAAATTAAACGATCAAATATAACCATGAACAACCACACTCAGAAGTCCACACCCAAAAGTCTTTTCATTGTCAGGTTTTGTGCCTGAACATCAAGCTGAGCCTCTAATATGAAATGGCTTCAAATGTAATGCACAACACCATTAGGGGAGTCTCCTAAAATGCAAACCATGGTCGTCTGATGAAGGGCATTATTCTTTTATTCATAAAAAAATCACTATGGGAACAATCACTAGGCAAAATAAAATGTTACCATAAGTTTAAATCTGTGATTAGAGAAGAAATAATCTTCTGAATGCCATGCTGATTAGGGAGATAAAGCAGAAAGTCTTCTAACATGACTTAAATTATAGCAGATAAGACAGGATGCTTCTTGCATATGCAAGTAACAAAAATATTGGTCACTGGCATCGAGGATAATAATTGAAAATGATTTTGTCACTCTAATAGTTAAACATGTGCTCAATTTATCTAAATCCTATTGGATAAGGAAGATACAACTTAGAAAATACTAGGCTTAGTGTGAATCAGACTATTGTAGATTATTTTGTAATATTTTAATAAGGTCTTACGTTACTTTTTCTATCTACTGAGTCTAATTTCAAAAGATAAAAGATTAGGATGAAGGTCACTCTATTCCAAGGGTACAAAAACTGCCAAGAATCTATGTAGAAAAGCTTATTTTGGAGGAGCAAGGACTGGTCCTCAGTCCTTTAAAAAGAGTTAGCTATATCCAGGGGCACTGTTAAGCCATAAGTAATATGAGACTCCATGCTTGCTTGTATAACCCAATTGTAAGTACTGCCATCCCATATTTGTCTAAGTAGTATTTATTGAGAACCTAGAGTCCCTTGTAATAGAACATGGTGCTCTTTTGTTATGTATTATATTTGTCAGTCATTTGAGTTTTTCCCATAGGGAAATAATATGTGGGTAGGAATAACAATCAAAATTGCTAGGTGAACACTACAATTACGTATGAAAGGCAGCTATATGATTTAAATGTTTAAAGAGAACAAATTATGACAACTCTAAGTTTCCATTCTTTAAGGTGGTTTTTGCTTTATGGGGGCAATACAACCGTTGACTTTCTGTCTTGTTCCTTTGCATTACCTTGGGTATCTTTCAGTATATTAATAGTATGAGTCAGGGAAATAAGAATAATCATTTTAAGTAGACAAGTTAGCTAAAATATCTAGTAAGTAACTTTTTCTATAAGTTTGTTCTGACTTAATTTTTTCAAATGAAAAAAATTGCATCAAGGAAGGAAGGAAGGAAGGAAGGAAGAAAGAAAGAAAGAAAGAAAGAAAGAAAGAAAGAAAGAAAGAAAGAAAGAAAGAAAATAATTAAATAAATGATACTCTTGGGAAATGTGTTTGTCTTGTGTTCCTATAGCCTCTGCTGTGTGTCTCAGCCTCCAGCATGGAAAACAGAAGCATGTGTATAAAAATGTAGGCTTTTGAAATGTCTGTCCCAGTTGCAGCTGCGAGAAAGCTTGCCCCAACTGTAAAATGAATGCTTCAATCAGGCATAAATCTGGGTCTTCTTAGAAAGAATAAAGTCTTTCTGAAAAAGCAAAGCCAAAAGGAATATGCCCCACTGGACCAGCAAATGCACTTTGCATTTTGCTGAAATCATGGAAACAGGGGCAGGAACCCTGGAAGTCACGAAGGGCAAGAAGCATTAAGGTTCAGCTCAATCACAGGTGAACTATAGAAGGAGCCCAAAGAAACAACTGTCTGCTGGCATGTGCTTTGTGACCAGGGAGAATTATCATTTTTCATAACTTTGTACACTGATATAGAAAAATTCTTTGGATTCATCCATTGTGATACAATGCTAAACAGATGCACACTTATATGTGGTTTTGAGATAAAATAAAATTACACTCATTGTGGAGCAAAACATAAGAATTAAGCTTAGACATATAAGACCAAAATGTTGGAAACGGCATATCAATTGTTTAAGAAAACATATAATTAATATTCATTACCAGTAGTGAGGCAACAATGGGAGTTAGACATCCATAATATTTAACCTGAAAACCTAAATTTAGATACCAGGTAATAAATAAAAATTATATTTATTGCTAATTTATGTGAGTACTGAGAATAAATTTCTATTAACCTACAAATATTTAGGCATCCATTCTGAATGATCATTCTTCTGAAGAAAGATATAGATGAATTCCATCATGGATAAAGTATAAAAAATTAGTGAGACACATCTTCTATTATTATTTTAATCAGCTAGAAAAGTGCATTCCAAATTTAACATGCTTAGGATTATGTAGAAGTATTGTGAAAACAGAGCCTGACTTGTTAGGCCTAGAAAACATCTCATGATTATGGACTTGTAGTCAGTACCTAGGTGAGACATGATGATATTGATCCATAAATCACACATTGGCTGGCAAGGGATAGAAAGACTATGTCCTCATTATACATAATCATAAAATGAATCAAATCACAGACCAAAATAGAAACCAAATTACACAAAAATATGTATGTAAAACCACCAGCTTCAAATAAAGTTACCTCTGTGGACCAAAATGAAGACATAAATTTATTGATTGATAGGAAATTTTAAGGTAGCTTTATTTTTTTAACTTATGTTAGTATTTAATACCACTAGGAGTTTTTCTCTTCAAAATAAAAAGTAAAATCACCTCCTTACATATTGGTACACAACCAGTGTTCTTGAAATATTAAATTATTTAAGGTACTGTTGCTGTTGATTTCTGTTTCTGAGTACATTCTCTGGGCCCCTTAAGCAGGTCAAGCTAAACCATTGTCACGCCTATGCCCATGGAGGCTCCACCGCTACTGGTCCACAGTGGATGAGTTCCCATTAGTTTAATTTGGTTGAACTGCTTAAGGGGAACCTGGCAGTGGGATCAGGATCCATTCCTGATGCATGAGTGGACTTTTTGGAGCCCAGTGCCTATGGTGGGACATCTTACACAGCCTTGGTTCAGGAGGAGGAGCTTAGACCCCCCTCAACAAGGTTCTGCTGACTCCCTATGGGAGTCCTTGCCTTGGAAGAGATGGGAATGGGGGATGGGATAGAGAGGAAGGCTGGGAGGGTGGGAGGCAGGAGGAGGGGAGCATCTATTGATGGTATGTAAAATGAACAGAAAATTTAATAATAATAAAAAAAGAAAACTTCTCTGGGACTTTGTGTGCATTCCTCCCCTGTACTCCTCATTGCTATCAGATGAAATTAGATCCTTATCTCACACTGCACAAAACTCAACTCCAGAGTGCAACATAAGCAAAGATCCTCTGAATCTGAGAGAGGAGAATAGCATGCCTGGTAACATAAACCTAGCTGACTAACTATGGCTTGAGAAGTCATGGACCCTAAAGGAGAACTCACTATTGCCACTTAGCTAACCCAGTGTAATGTCTAACTGTTTTAAATACTTACCTTTATATCCACTGATTTGGAAGCTATCATTCCTCATCTATTTTTTTTTTTTTTTGCACCAGACAGAAATCATTACAGAAACCCACAACAGACCAAAATACACGCAGAGAGAACCATTTACCATGAGGTGCTCAGCTACAAGTTAATACATTTGTTTATTATATGACACCTTATGCCTAAGCCTTAGGGAAGATTTAAGAAAAAGAGGTGGAAAAATGGTAAGAACCTCAGGACCAAGACATGTTGTCTAAGATAGTGTGTTCTATATATAATCGGCTGTACCTATGAAATCTCAAAAATGTAATCAACTTAAAAATAATGCATAACACCAGTTGATACGCCAATATGAAAGGGGGAAATTGAACAATGACTTACCTCTAGATAAAGAGCTTCAGGCAATGGAGAGAGGATGAAAGACCTATGTTGAAGAAATTTGGGGAAGGGTGATGATCACTGAATACCACTGAAAATGCCACATGCTACATGGAAAGCTACTACTGTGAGAGCTTTCACGTGTGTGTGTGTGTGTGTGTGTGTGTGTGTGTGTGTGTGTGTGCATTGCTTAATGTAGTTTCCCTATGAGAGACCATCCCTTCCACATACACCATAGGTTATCAAATAGAAAAGCTGGTTCTAGTATAGGTTGCTTACTTTCAAGCCACTGCTCAGTGAGATATCAAGGACACTGCTCCCAAACATTACAGGATATTCTCATTGCTTTTGGTTACCTTCCAGGACTTGATGGTAAAGCCCTATTGCTGAAGGACACTGATACTTCACTCATAGTCAATGGATAAATTAGGCTGGTGGCAGCCAAGCAGCTTCTTCTTTTTTGAATAGCTTCCGTAGTACTTGAGTAGTACTTGAGTGTTCCTTTTTACGAACTACTGAGGAGAGAATTCATCAATGGTACTATTCAGCTGGGAACCTTAAAATCTAAAACAGAGACTTTTAGTGTGATAAGATATCCCCACTGATGCAATACTGGCACAGATATCATATGAGTAAACAACAACTTTATGATGAGATTTAAAGTCTGCTTCACAAGACAGAACCCTTGCATGTTACCATTAACTAGGCCAAAACCCCACAGCTGACTAGATCATAGATCACTATAGCAATTAATTGATTAATTGATTGATTTTAATATTGGTATTTTATGACTTAATTCTGCCTGTTTTGCTTTTGTTTGTCCTTTCAGCTTTCTTTTATGCATCTGCTTTTTCATTTCTCTGACTTTCTATAGACTATTCCAATAACTTTAAAAGTATGTTTTTGTTTCTCTAATGTATGAGGTTATTTGTTGGTAGACAATGTTCAGTGAACCCAGAAGGCATATATATATAAACATCATCTTTTCACGCCCATGTCAGGTAACCATTTGCCTCTTTTAGTGTCACAATTAAACAGCTATGTTTATTTTCTTCACTTTCCATTGCACTGTATTTTTCTTGTACATATACTAAGGACCACTTTAAACCCTTTTATAACTGTTGTCTCACACATCAAATACGATCTGAGGAACTTAAGTGGAGGAAAATTTTGTTGCATTTAGGATTTTCTATTACTTGCTCTTCTCTTATTTCCTGTGTTGTGTGCTCATCATTTTGCCTCCCATACATCTTGACAGCAGAACTGCTATTAACATTTCATTCTTCAGGAGACTTG
This sequence comes from Peromyscus eremicus, assembly GCF_949786415.1. Classification (NCBI taxonomy): domain Eukaryota; kingdom Metazoa; phylum Chordata; class Mammalia; order Rodentia; family Cricetidae; genus Peromyscus; species Peromyscus eremicus. The sequence continues at coordinate 108,819,050 of NC_081420.1, forward strand.
TGTCTTTTTCTCCCTAAGCTTGTATTATTTGTTTTTTTAAAATTTATAACTGTTTTTAGTTTCATTTTTAAAAATTATATTCTACTATTCATTTTATTGTGTGTGTGTCACAGGAGTTAGACAGGCTTGTCTAGCAAGTGCCTTTAATGGATGAAACATCTCACCATCTATTATTTATAATTTTGTTCTTATTTATAATTTCTGTTGCAATTATCCATTTATTCTATAGACAAATATATTACTTCTTTACTGTCCTATTTACTGTTCTATTTATCTCATGTGCTATTTTTTAATTTCATTTGTTGTTTTCTACTTTTAGAATTTTCATTTAATTTCTATCTTTTCCTGTTTACTTTTGATGAATTTTTCACTTCTCTGAAGAGACATATTTATTCATTTATTCATTGATTTGCTGTGGTCTGAACCTTGAACCTTGTTCATCAATACAAATATTCTACCTCTGAACTGTATCCTGAGTCTTTCATTTTCGCAGATGAATTTTTAATTACTCATTGACACATCCTCACAAAGCATGTGCTAAGGACAGACATCCAGGGGTGCTCAGTATGATCACAGAGGTGTACTGCATTATAAGTCACTATGCATTTGCCCATGGCTCCTTTGCTAGGATTTCCTCATTACTGACGTAGTTGTTCTCCAGACAGCAGAGGGGTGAGGGGTGATCTCACTGACTCTGGTCAATGTTTAAAAGCTTCTTGTAACTCTACTCCAGTAGACAGGAGTGGAGTACCCAGAAGCTGCCAGGTTTGATGGAAATCCAAATGTTTCTCTTGTTCTCCACTTATATTATGTAAGGTTAGTGTTCATTACATCGAATGAATCTCATGTGATCCTTCCCTTTTAGGTGAAAGCACATCTCATTATCTTCTATTCATAAAAGAAATCTTAGCCACCCACCCAGGTTACTTGTATAATGGATCAGAGTGGCATTATATTTTACTCTGATGTGTTAGCAGAACTACTATTACTTTTAAAAGTTTTCATTTTTATTTTTATTTGGGAGATATAAGGGTTCCATCTGTGATACTTTCACATTGTTTTGTGATTTAGAAGATAAATAAGAAATTCAAAGAATTCAATATTATTTCTAAAAAAACAGAGTTTTAAAGTAAGTCAGTGATTCAAGAAATGGTTAACGAGAATAAGTGTATTTTTCTTTATATTTTATTATATTCACATTTTTAAAATGTTATTATGTATATTAACAACACAAATCATTGTGTATACTTTTATGAATTAGAAAATAAGTTTGTCTGTTATTTTATTTTGTGTTGTTAAAGTGGATGCCTTTTGTGTATAAATATATTTATACAAAAATTACTTCGATATGTATATAAACAAATAAGTCTTAGCTGTTTTCTTGCTGTGATAAAATGCTCTGAAAAAGCAGCTTAAGGTAAGCTCACAGTTCAAGTTAGACTACGCAGTCAATGCTCAGGAGGTTGGAATTGCTGGTCACATTGCATATACAGTCAGGAAAAAGGAGCAATGGGTATCCATGACACTTTCTTCTTATATTGTATAGCCCAGGACCCAAGCCCAGGAAATGATGCTGTCCAACTTTTGGGCCTGCCTTCCATCTCAATTAACCTAATTAAATATTCCTTCTCTGGTATACCAGGTGGTTCTAGGTCTTGTCAGTTGGACAATCAGCATCAACCATCATTACATATATTTGTAGCACAGTTGAGCACACTTGAAATATTACCTAGAACTCTAATTTCGTTTTATTGATGTAATTAGATCCTTAATTATTTGTTTCATGGTATGTTTACTAATGAAATATTTCAGTAAGTAAGCTAATCAAATTCCTTTATTTAGAAGAGTAGTCCTCAGTTGAAGAAATGCCATGTGGCAATTCTTGGAGGAGACAGTTTTTATTGTCAAAACTACTTGAGTGTTATCTCATAAATCAAGTCCAGCAGTCTTCTAACATCCTGTGGTGTGTTTAGAACTGTCCACCCATCCACATGTCTGCAATAATGAATTCTTCAGGTCAGAGTGCCTATGGTTCAGGTTGAGAAGCCCAGGAATGGACAAATATGTTTAGGATCTCACTAAGTACTGAAATATTTTAATTTTCTAAACATCAAATTTGTTTATATTCTCTGACTGCTCTAGAACTTACCAGGTTCTTATAGAGAAAGTGGCTCAGAACCCGAGGTTCAGCAAAGGGCAACTATGACCAACATACCAAGCCATATGTTTTCCTAAAATTGCTGGTTCTTAAGAAGGCCATATCTCATATGAGGATGCACTCTTCTACCAGACAAAACCAATCTCTAAATATCCATAGCCAGAATGAGTCTGAGTCCTGACATCTGGGAGTATAATGCCTGTTCCTCTGTGATCTTTCTATGAGCAGGCCACATCACATACAACAAATGTCTATTGTTCAGTTGCTTTATTCCTTGTTGATAGAATATCCAGACAGAATTCTTCTAAAAGCAACATGATTTTAGTCTAATTTGCACTGAATTCCTTATTTGGCTGCTGCTTTTCTCACAACTCCCTCTTATTCCATCCTCTTTGAAAACTCTTTATGTTGCCTTCTTTTATTTTATTTTTGTAAAAAACAAAACATAATTAAGGAATGATTCACACATACATATTTTAAATACATTTACAAAGTTTTGCAACTGTAGCAGCAAAACAATTTTAGAACACTTTCAACACTCACAAAACATCTCTGGACTCCTTTAATTGAAACAATTCTAGAGGATGGAATTTGATTGCAGGAACAAAAAAAAAAAAAAAAAAAAACATGCTGGGTGGTGGTGGTGCACGCCTTTAATCCCAGCACTCTGGAGGCCAGCCTGGACTACCAAGTGAGTTCCAGGAAATCCGGTCTCAAAAAACCAAAAACCAAACCAAAACAAAACAAAAACCTCATCCCTTGCTTTCACACATTAAGTGAAAAAGATAAAACAAAACTGCAAGTGGTCTTTGGGTGAAGCCTGTATACTTCTCCACCTTGGCATAGGAGTCTTTAGACTGTTGGACTAAACTGTCTACGTCATCCACAATCTTCCCTTTAGTGCTTGCTTTGGGATTGAAAAAAATGCATCCTGCAGTTACTTTCTTCAGAGGCTGCTAAGCTCATAAATTGAAGCATAGCCATAATAAAAATGACCAACTTTGTTACCAGAACTGTTAGGTTTAGATCCTCTGCTTTGGCATCCATAACAAGCTAGGAATGGCTAGTTGTCTTCCACAGACCAATTAAAGAGACAAATTGTAGTGAAAATCAGAGAGTGGAGATGTATTTGATGTGGCCACAATCGTAAAAGTTACAAATAAAAAAAGTCTAGGTCTTCTCAATTCAAAGTCCAACTTTGTAGTCTTAACATGAAGTTTTGGTTTAAATACTGGCAAGAAGTATGTACTAATTAAGCAGTCCCTGTCAAAGACCTGTCACTCAGGCATAATTGTCTTGGCTCCAGTCTCTACCACAAAGTGTCCTGATAATTGTCAGAATTGGATGATATCTTTTTCTGGGAGAGAAGTTCTTTCTCTTGTTGGCACCATGTAGTGGGTAGCCATTCCAGCTTTGTTCTGGAAGTTCCAACCCCCATTGAGACTTCGGCAACTGTCACGCCTACAAGGCGGGGCCAAGGGAGGCGCCTGGGGACCCGAGATCTGGATCGGCGAACACTCTCTTGGTTCCAGGACCCGGGATGGTGGAGGTGGACAAAGCAGAGCTCCAGAGAACACCGCTGGACTGTGATACACCTTCCCCAGACCCCGCGACCTACATATCCCTTAATTTGTAAGTTACGCCATTAAATAAATCTCCTTTTAACTACGTGGAGTGGCCTTAATAATTTCACCAATAGCACCATGTTTGGCCTTTTTCAGGATGATAATCCTGAGGAAATTCTAGTGTTAGGACCCACTGTCACAATAGTCTGATTGCCAAATCCAGGGGTGTAGAAATATCTTCCCTCCTGCCAGGACAATGTACAGAGGAATTCCTGGAAGGAAGTGGAGTTTGGAAAGGCTGATTGACTAAAACTTCAGTGACAGTTGTATGTAGAGTGGAATACTTCTGGTCCATGGCCTGATGGTAATTTATCTTGGGCTAGCTTTATTCCCTTAAGTAGCTGTCCCTTGCCCATGACTATGTCTGCCCTAAAGTCCTGGATTAACAGGCAAAATCCGTTTGAAACGCATTAATTAGATAAAATTCTGTTTTTGACCAACCAAAGCGCTGAAAATGCTTTCTGATGACATTTGATGTCTATAGCTAAGGTTTCTCTGCTTAGCCAATGCTTCTCTGATGTTTCCACACATGTATCTAGACTTTTAACTGTTTCTGTACTGTTACTACATAAAGTTCATGAAAATGCTTCTGTGTTGGGACATGAAATTTGGGATAAAAATATTTTTACTCATATTGGACTTTATAATCTATCATATTCTATTCCCTTTGAGGTTTGAATTGTGCTTTCATTGACAACAGTTACTGACTCACTTAGGCACACTCTTAGGATAAAGGAAAATAAGTTGAGGAAGGAATCTTTGGTCATGAACACAAAAATTCAACTTGCATATGTTTTAGTAAAAGGATATTTATTGTGCTACATCCCTGAGAAATGGATGGAGTCTACTTCCTGTCAAAACTGTATGTGTAGTTGTCAACAATGTCAGCAGGAATTTCCTCCATTCAGTGATGTCACATTTTTTTTTAATTTTTATTTTGCAGTACAATTCAGTTCTACATATCAGCCACAGATTCCTTTGTTCTCCCCCCTCCGGCCCCCCTCATTTTTCCCCCAGCCCACCCCCCATTCCCACCTCCTCCAGGGCAAAGCCTCCCCCAGGGACTGAGATCAACCTGGTAGACTAAGTCCAGGCAGGTTGAGTCCCCTCCTCCCAGACTGAGCCAAGCGACCCTGCATAGGCCCCAAGTTTCAAACAGCCAACTCATGCAATGAGCACAGGACCCAGTCCCACTGCTTGGGTGCCTCCCAAACAGATCAAGCCAATCAACTGTCTCACCCATTCAGAGGACCTGATCCAGTTGGGGACCCCTCAGCCATTGATGTCACATTTTTTAAACTATTGGATTTATTTACTTCTTTGTTTATTTTTATTACTTACTTTGGTATTTTTCTTCAAGTGTCAGGAACCAGGTTCTTTTCAAGCCATAGAATAATTTCTTAACCCTGATTATCATGATGCAAGTACAGGAACAAACTGGGGACAGCCATTTCCATTGCCTATATCAAGCCTATGATACAGAAAAAAAAATTTAGACCTCCTGTAAGTCATATGTATAAAATTGTGTTAGGATAACTGGAAATTAGCTTATTGGAGATGTGATGGGGTGCTTAGGAAGCCTCTCCACCAAAGATAGTATTGGGGTAGAAATAATCTGAGTTTCATAAATGCAAAAAAAGTGAAATAATCCTGATATCCCTTGGATATTAGGACTTCCCATAATTACAGATATAGGATGTGATTGTGTGTGTGTGTGTGTGTGTGTGTGTGTGTGTGTGTGTATGTGTGTATGTGTATGTGTGTGTGCATGCATGTGTGTGCATATGTAATTGCATTCATATACATGTATAGGGCAAAAATGGTAGAAATATATTAATCTTCAGAGAACTTACTATAACTCAAATGCATTTTAGCTACTATGTTTTATTTGCCACAGCTCTATTTTATTTGATCATTTTTCTGCATAGCTTGGCTCTCCTGGAACCTGATCTGTAGACCAGGACAGCCTCAAACTCAGAGATCCCCTTGCCTCTGCCTCCCGAATGCTGGCAATAAAGGTGTGTGTTGCCATCCCTGGCTACAACTCCTTATGTTTAGTTTAAAACTAAATTGGCTTGTTTCTTTAGTCAAACCTATTCCTTTCACCAGAATGTTTGTGTAACTACCATCAAAATCCCACCCCACTTGAGAATATAAACAGAATATAATTATGAGAATTAAATTTAATTAATAAACAATATATATGTATATTAATTCAAGATATATTTGGTTTATTACCATATATATACATATATGTATATGTATATATATATATATATATATATATATATAACTTAGTCTTCTCTCATACATTACAGACCATTATCAGTTCCCTCTTCTTTCCAGTCCTTTCATCTTCCAAAGTGCCACTCTTTCTCTGTTTCCCTTCAGAAAAGAGCAGGCCTCTCAGGAATATCAACTGAACACAACATGACAAGTTACAATAAGATTAGGCACAAACCCTCATACCAAGGCTTTTATATTTACCTATCTAATATTTTAAGTGCCTGTAACTTTTGTGTTAGTTAAATAGTTTAACTGAGCTTCATAAGTAGAATCCTGGTGTTCAAATATTGAAGGCCAAGTAATACTTAACTCACATCATAAAATAGCATGTAGGGGCAACAAACAAAGTTTGACTTCCCATCACATGTCTCCTGGCACCTATCAGGTTTACTATCTTATTTCTCCTTAATTCAAACTTTTTACTACACTGCATTCACAAAAATTTGGAATCTACTTCACAAGTGTTTATGTCAACCTTTTTCTTACACTCTACTGCATTCAAAACTATGTAGTCTCTATAATTCAAGTTCATATAAGAATTAAAGATCCTAGCATGCGAGAGAGAGTTAGCTCCCCTGTGATTAGTCACAAAAGCCCATTGCTTCATTGCTATCACCAATGGGAAAGAGCGAACATAAAAACAATGAATTTGTTTGAAACTTTCCAAGAAGGTACTTTGATAGTCTTCCAAAGAAAATAAAATCAGGATGTCCGTAGATCTTCAGGATGTTTAAAGTAAGTCTTTTACACCAGAAAATTACACCAGATGAAAGTTCACTTTAATTTTTTTAAAAGATTTATTTAGTTTCATTTTACATGTGAATGTTTTGCTTGCAATTATGTCTGTGAATCACATGTGGACAGGGCCTACAGGGACCAAAGGATAACATACAGAACCCTGGAATTGCAGTCAATGTTGTGAGTCTCATTGTGGATGCTGGGAATCATGCCGGGTCCTCTAGAAGAGCAGCTAGTGCTCTTAACCACAGAGCCACCTCTCTAACCACTTTATTTTGTTCTTGTTTGTTGTTTGTTTCAAACAGATAACAATTTGTAAAATTCACTATGTTATAAAGTGTGTAACGCAAAAGTAAGGAGAATATGTATGAGAGCATAAAGGGTAGGTGATATGAACTAGAACCTTGTTTTAATTTTCTTAATGCATAAAATAGTTTTACAAACAAATTTTACTATAATAAAGGGAATTCTCTAATCCTTACTGCAATGTCAAAAGCAATAAATACAAATAATTCAATTTCTTATGCAATACAAGCTAAAAGTTAAAATAAATAGAAAAGTGTGAGGAAGTCAAATGTTAACAATTTAGCCAAAAAATTATTTACTTTTTTTTTAATTATGAAATGATGTTATAATTTATTACCAATTGTTACTATAACCGTGTCATCAGTTGGGAAGGAAGTGTTCAAACACATGAGCCTACAGGTAAACATTCATATTCAAATCATAATAGTTGCTGTTCTGTTTGTTTCTGACAGAAACTGCAATACTGCAGAGGTGGCCTTAACTTCTCTTTTTAGATGAGGGTGACTTTGAATGTTGATTCTCCTGCTTCTCACCTGGAATTACAGATATGTGGCACCACACCCAACTAAGACTAAATTAATCTAATGTATAGAATGCCAAAGATTACCATGGCCAGAGATGTGTAGGACAAATTGGGAAAAGATATAGCAATGACTTCCATAATAATAGAAATATAGAATTTTGCAATATTTACAGCATAATGCTTGTCAAAATTCACAGAACTCTTACCACTTTCGAAAAGGATACACTTTAATGTATATGACTTATACTGCAATGGAGTTGACCTTTCCCTTTTTAATTATAGGGTTGGGCTTGTGGTCTTTCTATATTGAAGTAATAGCTTTCAACTTCATCCTTTTGGCACTTTTAAACAGAGATAAATTTGAGAAAGTACTTAAAGAATTTTTAAAATGCTGAGTAAAAATTTAAAGATAATTATTTTCGATCATGTTGGTATTTTTCAGTGGCATTCTCAACGAATGTGTTTATTAAAGAGAGAAATCCTATGCTTCCCTAAAGTTTGAGACATATTAGAAGGAATAATACACTTGCCTTAGTGTGTGAGAATTTGTACATGTTCTTGCTTGTTTGTTTGTTGTGGTAGATACTGGGAATCTGGGCATTGATAAGATCTACAACATGGGTGACTTTATGTAAATAGGAGTGATTCAAAACCATCTTTTGCAATTGCTTTTAACATTCAGATCATTTTCCCAATTAGAGAAGAAAGTGTTTGACAAACTGTTTGGGTTTCATCAAATTTGCAATGTTTGAAGAACAGATCAAGATGTTTGATGAAAATAAGCAGCAGCTGTATTCGCCCTTCCCTGTCGCACACAGAGTTATTTGGGAGTCGTTCATAAATCCTTATTGCTCACCGACTCAGTGAACAGATGGCTTTTGGAGGCCATGTTGATGGCCAAGAAATCATCTCATTATTATCATGAAAAGCAACTTCCACTCATCATCTAGATGAATGGGACAGTGGTATTTCTAGCCCCAAAAGGTGCTAATTAAAATTTAAAGACCGTTATTTCTTTTTTCAGATGGAATCTTCATGAGAATCAGGGCATCACCAAGACTCTAAGATTTCTAGTCCTTCCTGTTAGGATACTTGATTTTAATCTCCAATTTTAAATTCTTAATCTACATCTAGACATGTTGGCCCCCATCTGTCATGCGACCTTCCAAACATCCATCTCCAACTATATCACAGATGCTAGAGGAAGAGTGGGGGAGGAAGCAGTTCTTATTGAGTGCAGGATAATTTATATGCATTATTGCATCCTTTTTACATAAAGATGGAAAGACTTTGGCAACAGTGAGTATATACAAGCTTTAAGATAAGTCCCAAACTAATTTAAAACTACTTTGAATATTTGTTTTGCTATAAAAATAACTAAGGCAATCTGGCTTAATAGAATGAAATGGACTTTGAAATCTAATTAACCTGGATTCAATTCCTTACTCTAGTCTCACTAATCATTCGACTATGGAAAAATATCTTACCTATGTAAACATATATATAATGGGGAAAATAGTATTTTTGGTGATTTTATACAAATGTAATGAGCAGAGATATATGTGAGTTCATAAATGAACTTGGCACAAAATTGGCATTTATTAATACAAAAATACCTTTGTTTTGCATTAAAATTCGATGCCAATCAAATCATCTGCAAAGTAGCAAGGTATGATGTTAAAAGGCTGATTTGAAATTCTGGTTCAGTTGGTAATTTATGCAACATAATGGAGTCCTAAGGCAAGGCAAAGAGTATGATTTGGAAGCTTGACCTAAGTCTTCTTTTCTGCAAACAGTGGGTGGCAATTCTCAAAAGATAAATTGAAGTAATATTGGAAATAGTTCTGTGGACCATATTGAGGTTTAAACTTATATGAAATAAAACATGTATATTTTTTTCAGTGTAAGACCATATACTATCTTCAGTAGAAATATTATTTGAAAGCAACCAGTACTTCAAGAGTTTCTATTTTGAACAAACAAGACCAAGGGTATAGAGAAGTTATAAAAATAGACATAGTATAAATACTCATTTAATCGCAAACCATCACAACACTTGAATCTTTTAGCACATGCAAAACGTAAAACTTAAATCTGTCTAGCTTGATGAACCTGTCTGCATCAGTGCCATCTCTCAAAACAAGAAAGTAACGTGGAAGTCCATCAGTCTTAATGAACACTTCTCATGTTTCAGGCTCTGTTGTCATTGTTCGAGATTCTCCCATGGAGCTGCAGATGGGATAAGTTGGACAGGGTTCAGATTGGTGAATCAGCTATTAATGAATAGGCGTACAAGACTCTAGCTGTGGATAGATTAACACAAAATAACCGCAGACTAATGGGACTCTCCATTCATGCCACAATTACAACATATTCTGTAATTCTCAGAATGGACAAGTGAGTATCTCTTCTCTTTTACACTATCCCTTAGTTTCCTAATAACATCTATTCTGTCTAAAATAATGAATAAGTCATGTTACATTTACATAGCACATTAGATTTCAAGTATTCTCTCCCACATAAATTCAAATATGCTGTGATAGAAATATTGTATCCTTATATGTAAAACGCTTGGCTCAACTCTGACTCTTGTCTCCATAAAGCTGTTGCTTTAAGAACAGTTGATCTTAACAATGGTCCTTTGAAGAAGACTGAGAAGGAACTGCCCTATTACAAAGAGTACTGAAAGCAAACACATACAGTTGCTTAGGTGGTCTCTGAGGCTCATGGGCAATCAAGGCCAATGCTCTTATTTTTCTGCAGGTTTGTTGTCATCTCAATGTTTTTATAAAACTCCCCAGTGACATTAACACTCAACTTAAGGAACACAATTTAACAGTCACCTCCGTTTTAAAGTGAGCAAGTTAATTTTCTCCATTAAGCCTTTGAAAGAATCACTGTGTTTGAATCTACTTGCTGTAATGGATGCAAATTTTAAATTTCAGTGCTAGAACCAAGCAAGGCCTTAAAACATGTCACCCATTTTAGTAAGTATCATTCCCTAACATAGTGATTTATTGAAAGCAGTGCTTTGAATTGGATACATAAATGCAAATTTTTAAAATTTTGTCATTTGGTCAAGTTTGTTGCTCAAATCATTATTCTTCTCCCGTGTGTGTGGGGGGGGGCAACAGAAAAGAATAATATAAGACTTTTTCATTGAATAGTGAAATTAATTAAATAATTCATTTCAGATTATCATCCCCATGCCTGGCAAAGAATAAGTGATCATTTCTCATGATGACAGCCTTTACTTTCTCTAAATGTTCATTCTCCTTATTCCGTTTTGAAACTTTTGCTTGAAGGAAGTGGGTTAAATACTTGACAGTTTTCTCTCTCTTTGCATTTTAACTGGAATCCTCTAGACCCACATTTTGTATATTTAATTCTTCTCATTTTTCTGGTTTTACCTATTCAAGCTACTGTAACAGGACCCAATGTCTTATAAACACCAGAAATTTAACTCTCACAGTTCCTGAAGCTGGAAGTTTAAGATTTGGGAGCCAGTAGATTCAGGGTCTGCCAAAGACATAAAATTTCTAGCCCATAAAATTTTCTTTTCTCTGTGTCCTAATACAGGTGACAGGGAGAGGGACTTGTGTGTGTGTGTGTGTGTGTGTGTGTGTGTGAGTGTGTGTGTGTGTATGTGTGTACCCTTGCTACCCAGTCACCTCGTCGGAGACTTCAACTCCATCAGGCTAATTCTTCAATTTTAAGTTTTAAGATAGCATTGACCATGTTTCTAATAGTGACTGGTTCAAGCTTGCAGGAGTTCTGCAGCACTGGGTAGCTCTCTCAGAAATGCCTCCATGCTTGTAACTGCCACTGTGTCGATGGCTAAGGGTACTATCCTCTCCCTACATTTTTGTCTAGTGTCTCATAGTACAGGCAATTTAGATGGATTATTTAGACCCAGAAGAAAAGTATTCAAAAAGAAGAATCCACTCATAAAATAATTAGGAATTTTTAAAAAATCACCAATTACCACCCGAAGAAATACATTCATGAGATTTTGGACTTCTATCATTTCTAATGGACTTCTTTAACTGTCCCTAACATTAGATTGACCTTCAGAGAAGAATATAGAAATAAAATTCTAACCTACCTGATAACTATATATTTAGATGCCTTGGATTCTTCTCCTAAAGCAATAAGATATAGGTAAATGAAAGCATCTTGATGTTTCCTTGATATTATTTACATTCTGAAATTTATCTGAAAACTATGATACTTTGAATATCAATATATTTTTAGGGTAATCATATTTTAAATTAATATCATCCAAAATATATGCTTAGATACCTAAATATTTTATTTTATTCTTTCATGTTCTACTATGAGGCAGGACAACAGCCATATTTTGAAAGCAGATTCTCTTCTTCAGGTCACCTGTATGCCTTATAGAAGATCTCTACAGATCTTCAATTCAATTTAGTTAAGTTTGCCATACTTTTACTGTGCTCTGCTTATGAGACAGGTGCACTATTTTTTTTTCTTTGGAAATAATAAAGTATAAAGGGCACAACCTTTTCCTTAAAGAAGCTATGACTTGTTGGTAGAGGTAAATATAAACACAAATAAGGAGATTACTTGAGAAGATCTATATATCAAATCTATGCAAATGAAAAGGGGCAGCACACATGTTCTTATGTTTTTTTTCATGATATGAAAGCTATCACAAACATGTAAACATATAGAAAAACTTTATATGCACAGGAGTAATTTAAAATCCAAACATTAATACCTTCCTAAATTAGATTTTCATTTGTACCCTAGCTTTTCTTTCATTTAGGCCATGCCTTACAGCTTGCCTGCTGGGTTAGGTCATTTAATTAAATTAAATGGTTAAGAGTACTTCCTGCTCTTGCAGTGAATCCAAGCTCAGTTCCCATTATTGATGCCAGGTGACTTACAACTATCAGTACCTGTAGCATCAGGGGACTTGGCTTCTTCTTTTGACCTGTGCAGGCACCTGTGCTCACCTGTGCATACTCCCTCTACATAATTCAAAATATCATAAATCTTTGACACGAAGAAGGCACCTGGGTAGGCTCATTTGTTCCACATTAATTTTGAAATCTAGGTGCTTTTAAAAATGTGATTAGTTTCAGAAAAAAATATACTATCAAGAGTGACTGAGGACCACATGATTGAAAGTACTTAAGGGTCAAATTTTTGTTTGTAAGTTCTTTTTATGGGATTCAAGATAAGGAGCAGTTTGATTACTTAAAAAAACGTGTAGATGGTTCTTTATCTTGATTGACAGAGCAAGTTATATAACTATATAACCTCTTCTCTACACGGTGTATCTCTTCCCATAATGCATGTTATTTTAGTCATATGTATGTCCAATTTTGCTTAGGTGTAGATGGGCAAATAAGAGATTCTCCATAAAAGTTCATTTTCAAGCACAGTTTGCCTTGTTGTATATTCACACAAAAGCCAGTCTAAACTGGATAAGCTTATTGTTTATAGTTCAGGAAGGTGTTTCAGGATGTACTTGCGTAGACATGGGCATTGTCAAGGGGTTTCAAAGAAGACTACCACATTTCCATTGTTTAAAGCAAGTGTACTTGAAGCTTGATGCAGGTGGCATCCTAGACTGCTAGCTAGAATTCTAATGCAATTCTCACAGATTAATGTGTGTATAGCTCAAGCCAAGGGGGTCCCAGGTTGTTCAACTGTTGCCTATACTTGTCTGCCTCACTCTGTATATCAGTCCCAGTTTATTTTTGCTGTTGTGATCAAATATCATGACAAAAGTTGTCTTGGGAGAGAAAAAATTTATTTAATGTACAAATTTGGGTTATAATCCATCATTGTGGGGAAGTAATAGAGGTCTCAGTTTGAAGAAGGTCACATCTACAGTCAAGAGCAGAAATTTAAATGCATAAATGCCTAGTATTAGTTAGTTTTTTCTATTCATGTACAGTCCAGGGCCCCAGAACAGGGAATAGTGCTACTCACATTCGGGCAGGGTGTTCCCACAGCAAGAAAGATAATCCAGACAAGCTAGATAGTCCCTCTTTGGGTCTCTTGTCAGCTGATTGTAGGTCATGTCAAACTGACAGTTAAATGGGATGCTCACCCTGAGATTACAGGTGTGCACACAATGAGCTGTCAAACATCTTTTGAAATACAGGTGAGGACCATTTCTAAATTTATTCATTTCAATTTTGATAACGCTACAACTTCTTTTCCAGATTTAGTTTTCTTTTGCTTTCTTTCTTTTTTTAAAAAAATCTTGAAATTCAAATTTTCATGGAGAAGAGGAAGCTCACCTTCACTCTTGCAATCACTATTTAGAATAAATATTCAGAAACTTTTGCTCCCCTAACATGTTGGTTCTTTGCCCCAAGCCCTATGTTCATGGTCACATTTTGTGTTAATGGGAAAGCATATTCATTATCCACTACCACACAACAAAGTTCCAAAGTGTAGTAGTTATAAAGAATATTCCTCATCTTGCTCATTTTGTGGTGTATTAAATCTAGTGCAAGGTATTGAGTTCACTATTCCGTGTTCTCATAAATTTATTGACAATCTTGGCTTGGATCAGAGTCAAAACATTGGGGAGTATCCAGCATTATGGACAGTCATGTGACTTCTGGAACGAGTCAGTTTTTCATAGTCTGTTAAGATGAACACTGGAAAAATGCTGTCCAAAGAGTAGAAAGTGGGCTCCTTGACAGATGAGTTCTCAACATGGCAATATGGTTCTACAGAGCAAGCAAGTGTCAAGGACCCACAGAGGATGTGAGCCAAGATATTAACAGTAGAGCTTTAAAATGTAACCTTGGAAATAGCAATTTTTCACTTCTGATAAGCTGTGCTCTTTACAAATGGGTCAATAGGCTTTGGGCATATGAAACTATAAGGGATTACATAGAAAAAAATGAAAAGCAAGTTTAGAAATTAGGTTAAAAAAATGTTTCTCACGTTTCCAAAATCATATGTGTCAAACTTTTTCTTAAAATAAATTAAAACTAATTATAGAGCCGGGCGGTGGTGGTGCATGCCTTTAATCCCAGCACTCGGGAGGCAGAGCCAGGCAGATCTTTGTGAGTTCGAGGCCAGCCTGGTCTACAGAGCGAGATCCAGGAAAGGCGCAAAGCTACACAGAGAAACCCTGTCTCGAAAAACCAAAAAAAAAAAAAAAAAAAACAAAAAAAACAAAAACAAAACCTAATTATAGATTTGGAAATTGTGGAAATCTTCAGTTAGGCAGAAATAAACATTTTTATCATATTTACAGTCCCTTAAAAGGCTAATGAAAAAATCCCTATCATTTTATCAAGGTTCTAAAAGATTAACATTATGCAAATAATAATCCACAGTATGTGACACAGTAGGTTTTTCCTTGATCTTCTAGATCTCATGGAAACATGTATTGTCAAGAATGGATAAGAAACAAAAGGTGAGTTAAAGAACATTCATGTTTTATACATTAGAAAACCACATGCAGATCCTTGGAGCAAGAAATTCACTCATTACTTAGCATTAATGAAGACAGAATTAGGACTAGAATATGGGCCTTTTTAAGTTCCAGTGGCTTTCTCATTTTACCATTTTACAAGAGTTTACTATATTTAAAAGACCAAAGTGGATGGGGAAGTCCTAGATTATTCATTTTTAAAGGTACAGATTGATGAAAAGAGAGGCAAAGAAGAGACTTAAAATTCTATGAATAAGCAGACAATTTCATTTGCTAATATTGTTATTCTGATATTTTTGATAGAAATTACTTTAGTCAGAATACATTCACATTATTTATTCTAAGAAATGCATTAAAATAAAATGAAAAATTGTGGACCCTTAAGCAGGAAAAATGAACTAATTTGGTCCATGCATAAGGAAAGATAGTGTAAATTCTCAATGTTACCTTCACACAAACTTCAATTTTATCACTCAGACCAGAAGATTTCTACATGGAAGATGAAGTCACACACACACACACACACACACACACACACACACACACACACACTCACTGCACAAATACACAACACACATACGCATAAATTTAAACACGCATTAAAGCAGTCATATTCTTAATACTAATTCATAGTGTTCATGATAAATTCATCAGAACTCAAATGAATGATATTCATTCCTTAAAGTGACAGTTGAAAATTCATTTCTTCTCTCTGTGAACAAGTATTTGTGTTAGGTGAAGGTAGAAGGGACAAAGATCTGTGAAAATGGCTAAGGAAAGTGTACTAATACAGATGTTTGAATCACTTTATGAAACAAGTCACTTTACTGAGTGATGGTCATATTAAACTTTAAAACTGGTTCAAACCTCCTTATCATCACTGAGTGAGGGATTTGGAGTGACAATTCAATATATGGTGTTATACTTTATTTATAATTCACAAGTGGCTTTGAAATTTTGACTTTACCCTTTCTACCGGCTGCTGTCAGTTTCTATTACAGCTGATGTCTAAAGGACAGATTGAGTACAAGAGTAAAAAAGTAATTGCTACAGTGAGCTTTGATGATGTCACCAGCTTATCAGATGACTGGAACGTGTCCTTTTATTTCACTTCTGAAGGTCAAATCAAAAACCGCAGTCTTGTTCTTTTGTATTAATGTGTTCAATGTTTCCTCTTTAGCTTTTAACTGTGTTTTTTTCCCATACAGCTCTAAATCTTAAACATCCCAACTCTAGGAAAATTTCAAACACAGTATTCTGTGTCTGGGAAGATGGGAACTTCAGTTTACCCTTGTAAAATTTGTGGAAGGAAACTGAAGGCATATTTAGGAGAAATCACCAAAATAGTGGAATAATTGAGTATATATCATATATACATATGCATATATGTGTATAAAGATATATTTATATATGTATATAAACTGTGTATATGTGTGGTAAATATATATGAGGTTAAGAACAATAAGTAGAGTATGGGAAATAATGAAACAGCATGATCAATGCAACAAATAAACCAAAACCAATTCCAACCAAGTAAACAAACAAACAACATTTTTGTTTATCTTTTATTTTCCAATATTTCTTCAAATTTGCCTAGCTTTGTTAAATTGTACATGTTAAAATGTTATCTAGGACCCTCGTAAGCAAAAGTTCAAAGCTCTGGTCAAATGGTCAAACACCATCTCCTCATAAAATGGAAGGTCTAGTTATTGATGGCCGTTAGACAAACAATTGTCCAGATAAATAAAATTATTAATAGTGGCACTAAAAAGGAATTTAGAGTATCATGAAGACATGCACATAGTTCTGTAGATTTAAGAACCTCACATTACTTATAGCTTATTAGTTACTTTTTTTAAACCTATGGAAAAATTGTTTGACAAGAGCAACTCAAAGAGTAAAGAGATTGGCTCATGGACTAAAGGAATATAGTCCACCATGGTGGAGAATGCATGTAGCAGTAGCATGAGATATATGGTCTCATTGCATCTGCAGTTAGGAAGAAAAGGGGAATGAATGCTGATCCTTATCTGGCGTTCTCCTTTTCTCTTGTATTACCCCATATTGCAATGTTACCCGCACAGTTGGCGGGTTCTTTCTGTCTCAGTTAAACCTCTCTGAAAACACACCACAAACATGCCCAGATGTGTTTCTCCTGGATGATGGCAAATCAAGTCAAACTGATAACTGTGTAATATGATTTTATTTTGAGAAGTATAACAATAAAGTGCATAAATCAGAAGAGCAAAGACTTGAAATCAGTTTGAATACAGAATTGATACTTCTGTATTATTTTCAACTTTTCTCTAGTATTTAGTTGTATTTATTTGTTTTAAGTAAGAGAAAAAATCCCATATTAGAATTTTGCTGAAAATAATATGATACGATGTGTTGGAGATTTGGCACAGTTGTTATGTAGTGAATTCTTAATAAAAGGCATGGAGGAAGTAAGGCTCTAATGTGTTTTTCAGAAAAGCTGATGACATTAAACTCAAGAGTAGAGCTCAGAACCATGTGGATTACACACAGCAAGGAAGAAAATGGAGTTTGGGAGATAAAGTAGAAGAAAAGATTAGAGTTATTTAAGAGGTTAAAGCTTATGAGAAATTCAAAGAAGCTATCTCCAATCTTTATCACCTTTTTATTTCACTCTTTAGAGCAGGAAAGTGCCAAGGAAGGTAACATTGGGATAGAAGCAGTGGAATTAAGTACTCTGCCAAGAAGTGTCACATCTGACTTTTGTGTTCTTCCTAGTATCCTCTCCTTCTTTTCCTGCTTCTGACATGGAAAATTTTTACAAATTATTACAGCATACTCTCATCGTCTCAGATGAGGTGATTAGCTTTTATGCTAATCTTTCTCCTCATGGATGGCCATCACACTCAGATTCTATCTTCTGGTTCCAAAGGAAAATGAACATGTTATATTCACCATCTTTAATATTACACTGGCAAAAATCCGTTTAGGGGCTCAGTAGATGGAGCAGTTGATTAAATGTCTTCTGTTCATGAGGACATGAGTTCAAATTCCCAGAACCCACGAAATAATCAGGCAGTGGCATACATCTACGACTTACTGGGCAGCTGCAACTGATGGGTTCCAGATTCAGTGTGACAGTCTCAGCAAAATAAGGTAGATCACAAACAGGATGACACTTAATATTGACCTCTGACAATCATGCACCCTTGTATGCACACACACACACACACACACACACACACACACACACACACACACCAAACAAGCATACACATACAGCACTTGGGAAAATTCATTACAATATCTAACAAAGGATATGTAGCAAAATTTATACAGAGTTAGTTCTTAGCATGCGAATGCTTAGTGTGTGCCTGAGGATGCTATTGTGATGCGGTCCCTGGCTTTCATTTTGAAATTTCATTTCATTTCATTTTACTCACACAATCCATCCTGTATATGTAACAGTTCTCTCCACAACATGTTTAGCTTCAAGTCTTTAGTTGTGCTGAATGTATTTCTCAGATTTTCTTGCAGAAGAGAAATATAGGGTCTGTGTTCATAGCATTTGCCTTTGTTTCTTCAAAAACTCTTTATTTCAAGATTCTTGTTACTAGACAAAATTCAGGAATTCTTTCTAAAATACTTAATGGGATCTGGTTCTGAACTGACAAAAGACTGCATAGGAAAGAAAAAATATAATTCTTAGCTGTCTCTTGTGTGTTCTTCTCCACTTCTTTAGATTGAAAGAACTAATTTAAGACTGTGGGGTGGGTAATGCATGATAAAATCAAGTCAATGGTAAAGAAAAAATTTTAGCAAGAATGTAGTATAATAAAAATAAAACCAATTATGTATCCATAAGACTAGGTATAAATATGTCAATTTAAATAGGAGCCGGTATAACTAATGTGTAATTTCAAAGGCCTAATATAAATAAAACAAAATCGATATTGAAGAAATCAACATATATTATAAAAATAATTAGATTTTATTGCCAACCCTGATAGCTACTGTATATTTATGTGGAATTTTATTGTGCCATGTTTAATAAAATATCAGTGATTTCTTGAGTTTTACGAAGCATTTCATCATGTTAATATTCTATTCCTTTCACATAACTTGAAATAATTATCAAATATTTCTGCACAACATTTATTTGAATAAATCCATCAGCCTCGAGAAAATGGAAGCCATGCCACTTTCCCTCCCACTTTTAAAATATTAACGTTATTTAACCTGTTTAATTCATTGCAAAAACATCTTAGCCATAAAAAGTGATATACATGGGTGCCTATGCTCTTGATGACTGTTTTCTCATATTCTTGTAAGACACCATGGGACCAGTCTTCATTTTCTTTTTCTTAACTACTAATCATATGATAGAAGAGAGCCATTCTTCCAGTCATCAGAATTACTTCAATAATCCAGTTTAATTTCTTGTGCTCATAAACTACATTCTGAAATCTATACCTCATCCAGTTACCAAATTTACTTTAGAGTATGTCAGTGCATATCAGACATGAAAACAAAGCAAAACAAAAACCTTATTTCTTACAGGCTTGCAGCTACTACCCTTATAAATTACTAGAATAATGAAAGCAGCAGTGTAACTCTGATGTAATGCTTGTCTAGCATGTGTAGAGATGGCACATTCAGTGTTGTGTTAAATTTTCACTGTTCCTTAATGAACGTGAAATGTTATGAGTATTCTAGTTTCCTTCAATAAACATTTAAAATAATCCCATTTTCATTGCAAAGACTAAGAGTGACAGATATCGTATCTGTTTCATGTTAGTTTCCATGATTATTCAATCATTAAAATTTCTACAGTTCTAATAATTATGTTGTATCCATTTCTCCTTACTTCTAAACTCCCTCATGACACAATTTTGTGTGCCATTATAACTTATTTTCTTCCTTCTTGAAAAAGGATGCTCCAACTTAATGACTATATATTTATCCTTCAAATTGTTTTTAAAAAGTTTTGTTCATGTTAGTGATTTCAGAATATGTTTTTTCAGACCTAATGAAGATTTGTGTTGCTTTACTTGTCATAGGAGGTATTTTGTTGGAAGTAAAGATGGGCAAGATGTACATTAAAGATGAGATATGCACATGGTCTCTGAGGAAACATAACAGCCAACAATTGAAATGGGAATGTTCCTGCCACCCTGCTCTGAATGTCCATTTCCTTCCAAAATGCAAATACAGACAATCTAACTCAACATGTGGGAAGATTGAAAGTTGAGACTTTAGTAGACAAAGAGATATGAGAGTGGAGTCCTTGTGTATGGGTTTTGTTCCCAAATAAAAGAGACATTTTATCTCCTTTGTCTCCTTGCATTATTGAGGGAATATTAGTAGAGTTATATCTATGAAGAAAGGGCCTGTAGCAGACACTATATCAGTCAGCACCTTAGACCTAGAGCTGCTACTCACAGAACTGGGAATAAAAGACATCCATAAGCCACTTCGTTTGTTGTATTTTGTTGTAGAAGTCCCAGTGGATTAAAATAAACTGTGGTAATTTCTTAAAAAGTATCAGTCTTCTTTTATGGCCTACTTGTTAGCATAGCTACCATTTTTGTTAAATTTGTTGATTCACTTCTCAGATGTCTTTTTCACCATGTCAAATTTGTCTTAAAAAAATAAAAAAGTCCCCTTACCTGATGCCACAGAGACACTTAGTCCCTATCGCTAGGGATGTTGCCAATTTAATCAATAACTGGTACATCATTTTCAATTTTTCTATTTCCAAATGTCTGTCAACTTGGAGACATTAGAAAATGATGGATTTTAAAGTTTACCACCCAGGAAACCTGGGTTATAACTACACATTCATCATTCCCAAGCTCAGGCTTCAATATTGGAATTAACTATAGAGGGTCTAATAGTAAATTACTTCTAATAATAGAAAATGTAAATTGAAAAAGGAAAGAAAAAATTTAAATGTAGTAAGTGGTCTCAGAGGTGCAACTAAAAGTAAAAGATTGGATAACCCAATGATAAAGTTTCCTAAGTTTGACTTGAGATAGAAGGTTTTATACATTATGCTGATTTTAGTCTACAGAAGAACCAAAGTATATGCAAGGATGCCATCAAATTCCACTCTTAGCAGAGGATATCTAAAGTAGCTCGTTATACAAATGTAAGTACACTAGGTAAACAACTTAACTAGCTAGTAAATACGGATGGACACTGCTTCTCTTTGCAGACGATTCTGAAGTATAGGATTTTTGCCACAGAATGGAGATTCTTGTCAAAACTAGATTTTTCTTATAATAAATCATTTGGGAGAACTTATGTGTGGAGAAAATGATAGCTTATAACATGATGTTACAAAAATTTAACTTGACATCATTTTAGCAATATACATTTCTCTTCTCTCAATAAATTTGTATAAATTGCAGAAAGTAGCCAGAATGTTATGGCAAGACATCGTCCCTCTCTCAAAATTCCTGACTGGAATCTGTTATTAGATCTTGTTTTCTTCTATTTGAGTCTAAAGATCCTATTATTCCCGTGTGTGTGTGTGTGTGTGTGTGTGTGTGTGTGTGTGTGTGCATGTGAATGAATATTATGTGGACACACATGTTTAAAGAGGTAGAGAGATGGTATAGCATTTTAAACAGATTATTGATTTAGTAATGAACATCAGATATTCACTCCTTAAGAGATTGGCTAATAACTCATAAGACCACCTTTACAAGTGCTGTTGGTATTCTAGATCTGAAAAGGAAAACATCCATTCTTCCATGATCTAGATCAAGGGACATATTAGTGTCAATGATTACTCAAAGTCCTATTTTTTTCTATATCAGGCTGTTATAGATGAAAACAATTATTGTTCTGGAAGAGACCATTTCTTATTGTTAGTCAGATGATGTCATTTTATTCAATTTAATTTTATAGCTGGGTACATCTCAAAAGCAAAGATTTTGTACACATGTGAAGAAATGTCACTCTATTGGTTATTTTTCTTATCACTATGACCAAATAACTAAAAAATAAACAAGATACAGCAAACCAAATTTTTTTGGGACGAAGTGTTTAGTGGGCTCAGAGTTCTAGGGTACAACCCATGATGGAAAGGAAGTTCTGGAGTGGGAGTATTAGGCAGCTGGTTATGTATGCTCACAGTCATATATGTACTGATAAAAAAAATATTGCGGCTTAGCTGGCTTTCTCCTGTTGCCCCTTTCATTCAGTTGAAGACATTATGTCGTGGATGGTTCCATCATTCATAATAGGTCTTTCCTTTTCAGGTAAAACTTAGTGGAAACACTATTACATTATTTGACTCAAGTACTATTGTGATATATGGTATTAGGAAATTTAATACACTGTAATTTCTGTTATTGTGTGCAATGATCTACAAATATTAGCTATATGTAATTGAATTTCCTGATAGTTTTATAACTTTTTCTGTTTGCTGCTGTTAGGACTGATGAAATTATAAATTAGAAATGTGGATTTCTTTTTATTAATTTTTGTTTCTATTCATTTTTGTTTCTCTTACTTTGCTGTTCTGCTCACATTTTGGTAAGCAAATGATTAGTGCTGCTGCGTTTTCCTGCTTGATTTGACATATTTGTCATTGAAGAATGCTAGTTTGTATCTAGTAATTTTATTTTTCTAAGTTCTTCTTTATTAAGAAGTTAATATATTCACACACATTAGACCTTCTCTAAAATGAATAAATAAATAGATAGATAAACAAGCAAACCAACAGCATTCACCTGAACGACTAAGAAAATACAATATACCAAAATATGTGGATCACAAGTCACTGTTGAGAGTAAACTTTTAATTTAAACATTAGAAAAGAGGGAGCATAAGCCAGTTAAATTAATAGAGCTAATACTTCATACTCAACAAAAATTGACACAAATATACACAAAGGAAAAGAGAAGAGAACCATAATTAAGACTAAAATTAATATTTAATGACATATCATTATGAAAGAACCAACAGAATAAAGAGAAGTATTTGGGAAAATTGTCAAAAATTGATAAACTATTCAAAGTCCTGATGAAGAAAAAAATCACAAGTTATGTATACCTTAAATAACAAAGGATTTTACTCCTAATTCTACATAGCACAGAAAGAAGTAAGGACCATTCTGAGATATCCATATGCATTAATTTGACAATTTGGATGAAATGGACCAACTCCTAAAAAAAAAGGCTACCATAACTCCCCCAATATGAAATAGATGATTTGAATAATGTTACACCTATTAAGGACATTGGTTATAAAATTAACTCTCCCAAAATAGAAGTCTCCATGCCCAGATGGTTTCACTAGAGAATTCTAACAAGTGTTGAAGACAAATTAGCACCGGCTTCACACACAATCTTCCAGGAAGCAGAAAGAAACAATTCCTAATTTATTTTATAAAACTAGGTGCTACTCTTAGTGCAGATCTAGTTAAGGATGATACCAGATTAGAGAATTGACGTTGAGGTGTCATAGAAAAAAAGATTTTTTTTTCAGACATACTGTCATGATTCCCAGGCTAGGCTCATACTATATAGTAGACAATGACATTGAACTTTTGGTTACTTGAGTTACTTCTTGTGTGCTGGGATTACAGGCAGGTACCAGTCCTGATTTATGTGGTGCTGGGATTGAATCCAGGATGGTGTGCATGCTAGGCAAACACTCCATCACTGAGCTACATATATCACCAACCAAAATTAAAAAAAAAAAAAAGAAAAGAAAAACTATTGAAGTATTAGGAAATACAATGCAGGAATGTGTAAAATCATACTCAATGGTTAAGTAAGATTTATTCCTAGGTTGCAAGTCAGGCTCAGTGTTCCACAAGCTAAAAATGAAAAATAAATTAGATTAATCAATGTAGAGATAATGTTTGACAAAGCTCAATACTGATTGCAGTTAAAAATGGAGGGAAAACAGAAATAAAAGAGAACCTTTTTCAATTTGATAAAGAGCATATACAAACACCTTAATTAACATGTCTAATAGTGTTATGGAAGAATATAAAGCCATCTCTTTGCTGTTATGCAACACAATGCTAGAAATTCAAGACAATGGAAATAAAACAAAATAGAAATTAATGTTGTACTAAGTGGAAATGAAGAAATTTGAGTGTAATAGCAGATGGATGGTTAATATAAATAAAAAATTCTGGTAAATGACTAAAAATCACCAGAAGTAATTATGCTTAAGAAGCAATGAGATTTTTACCCCAGAAATAGAAAGAAATATAATTTCTCATCACTGAAAAAGTAAAAATCTTCTATGTAAATTTAGAAAAATACGTGTGATTTGTTTACTCAAATCTATAAAATGCTAATGAAACTGAAAGATTGAAATAAATTTGTAAGCATACCATACTATTGGTTTCAACATACAGTAGAGATGTTCTTCCCAAATTTATATGCCAGTTAAGAGTAACTTCTGTAACAGTTCCAGCTATGTATTTTATTGTTGTTTTTGAAACTCTCTCACACGGCTGCTTGCAAACCTTCTGTGTCAACCATGCTGGTCCTGACACTTACGATTGTCCACCTGCCTCTCCCACTGCTTGAATTTTAAGTATGCATCACTAGGCCCAGCTCTTGCAACATTTTTGTAGACAAAGCTAATAGTATTTAAAAATTCATATCAAAAGAGAGAGAGAATAACATACCTAAAACAACCAAAAATTAAGGATGGAGGAAGAATGTGTTTTTCTCATTTCAAGCATTATCTATCTACTGTAACAAAGACTGGGTGTTGTTTGTGGAGAAAGAGACACAGAAGTTATTGGAATAGGATAGAGAACCAAGAAACTGGTCAACACAGTTGATGCACAACTGATGTTTGACAGATATACAGAAATAATACAGAGAAGGAATGAGCTCTTCAGCAGACCCTTGGAGGAACAATTGATTAACCATGGAAAAATGATATACCTTGATCTAAACCTGAAAAATTTGCAGAAACTAATTTGAAGCAAATATATGAATATGAAATGTATTTTGAAAATCAGGCAATATTTTTAATGTTTTAAGTGTGAGCCAAAGATTTTAATGCATGTCTCTTAATGGACTTGAATTAAAAATAAAAAACAGATTGTTTCACAGAGCCAAATTCTTGCTAGGTAGTGCAGGCTGGTCCTGAATTTACAATCCTGTCTCAGTCTACTGAGTGAGTTCTGAGATGCAGATAACAGACTACAATTTCTAGCTAGAAGAAATGGTTGCTATTTAACAGGAAGAAAGTATATAACCTAATTAAAAACGGACAAAGTCATGAAGAGGCATCTTGTAAAAAGTGTTCTAAGAAGTTCACATAACTTTTTGAGAAAATATTCACTATTATGTATCATCAAGAAGGAACTGCAAGTTAAAACAATGATATTTCAAACAAAACTCTATTAGCATTAGTTCTGCTCCCAAACATACATGTTACCAAGCGTACTGAGTAGCGGGTATCTTCTTATTATTGGAGGGAATGGAAAAAATCCCCCACCATTTATACAAAGCTAAATGTATCTTACACAAAATACAGTGATAAAACTCACTGGTGTTCATTCAAATACTGAAAACTTGTATCCACACAAAAACCTGCACATGGACATTTAATGCTGCATTATTCTTATTAGCTAGAAAATATAGACACCCAAGCTGTAACTAAATAGATCAATGCCAAACAAACCATGGCACATCTACTCAATGTAATATTTTACTCAATAAGAAAATGAAATTATTTTTAAACCAAGAGGAAATACAGAGTATTCTCAACTTCATATTGAAAATGAGAGAAATCATTCCAATTAGCTCATATAATGTCTCTTTTCATGTAGATGGTGTCCTGCGGAGAAAAACATAGAGCTGATGAGAAGAGGTGAGTGGTTACCAAGAGTTTGGTTGGTTGAGAAGAAATATAGAAGAATAAGAACAGAGTATGTTTTATTATTTTTATCATATCATCTTAATTATTTGACAATTTTATATACTTATGTAATGAATTAAGGACTAAGACATTCTACATGTTCTATATTGTAATATAATAGTGGATAAATATTGTTGTCTATTTGACAATATCAACACTGTGTATCAATCTTCATGTAAGTTGTGGACCTAAGTAAATAATAATAAATTAATATTGTTTTTCAAGTGTAATTGTGCCCCACTAATGAAAGATGTTGATGACTGGGAAAAGAATGTGACTGATACTGTAAGAACTCTATACTATCTGTCCACTTCTGTGTGTGGGTGATGGTTGCTTATTTACTTCAGCAAAATGCAAACTGCACTAGCTAGCATTTCATTCCATTGAGGCAATAAGGCAAAGACAGTGGAGGTGCAGGGTAAATCTTCCATATGATTGGAACCAGGCAGACCTAAAGAAGAATCAATATTTTGCAAGGGAGGAGGGGACAGAGTTGGATTTCAAAGTAAAGATATTGAATATTTGTCAAGGGGTCTCTGTTAGTTTGCAAATTTGTAGCAGAAGATTAAACAAAGGGAAAAAGTCTCATTTCAGATATTAACTAAAAACTAATTAACTTACCTGACTTGCTCATAAACAATGACTTACCCACAAGCAGTTGATTTAAGAACTAAGGGGGGAAATACAATATCTGCTGCTTGTACAATTCATAGGAGAAAATACTTTGATGCCAAAAGAAAATTTAGACTTGCATCATGTCCACATACGTGGCATCTTCATTCATTTGAGGTTTGGGATTTATAAAGAAAATATAAGGTTGTAAGTACAATTTATGTCTTACTTTTTTATTTTGAAATGTTTCCCAAATAAAGATCTTTTTATTACCTTTTAATCAACCTGTGTTTTATCTTTGTCTAGCAAATGAACTGCATTTTAAATCAATGTCTATTTTCTCCATTCTTATTTTTCAAAGTCATGTACATATATCACTCAGAACATTTAATTACCATGAGATAGAATGCCAGGGTTCCCATACTAAATTGATATAATTTCTTCCTTGCAAATATGAAATATGTTATTTTATTTAACTTGTGTAACTTTATTAAGATTCTCCTCTAGGCTTTTAAAAATACTGACAGTTTGTCCTGGGAATTACATTAACAGTATTGGATTTTTATGATGATTAATGAGTCTTAGCAAAGTTTGTGAAAAGTTTAATACAGTCAATGAAAACAATAGGAATTTTAAATTTTGAGACTTTTGTGAATATTACCAATGCCACCACTAAAAAAGCTTTTTCCTTCTCCTCACAATAATCATTTATTGCTTTTCTTTAGCTGTGTTCCTATTACACTTGTACTTAGCACACGTTCCCTATGGATATTTGCACACTGCTCTCTCTGGAGAAGCCAGATCTTTCCTTACAGACTTAGCAATGTCTAGTTCTTTGAGACCGAATTAAATGTGGCTTCCCTTTTACAATGTTTCCTTGATGCTCTCAAAGTGCTCTGAGCGGTCCATACTTCTAGTTCTCATGTAGTTCTATTGGTCAAACCGATCTTGAACATCCCTGTTCTCAACCTAGAATAAATGTTCAGCTATATGTTAAAATAAATTTATATCTGTATATCTTTCTACCTTTCCTGTATGTACCACTTGGTATATTATCAAAAATGCTTATCTGTTGATAGAGTAAATGAAAGCATGCTACAATCATTTGTTTTGTTTTCTCTTATTTTCTTTATTTTATTTTATAATTTAATTTATTTTACATATCAGCCACGGATTCCCTTGTTCTCCCCCCTCCCACTCCCCTTTTCCCCATCCCACTCTCCATTCCCATCTCCTCCAGGGCAAAGACTCCCCTGAGGATTGAGTTCAACTGGTAGATTCAGTCCAGGCAGGTCCAGTCCCCTCCTCCCAGGCTGAGCCAAGTGTCCCTGTATAAGCCCCAGGTTTCAAACAGCTAGCTCATGTACTGAGGACATGTCCTAGTCCCACTGCCTGGATGCCTCCCAAACAGATCAAGCTAATCAACTGTCTCACTTATCCAGAGGGCCTGATCCAGTTGGGGGCTCCTCAGCTCTTGGTTCATAGTTCATGTGTTTCCATTCCTTTGGCTATTTGTCCCTGTGCTTTTTCCAATCTTGGTCTCAACAATTCTCGCTCATACAAACCCTCCTCTTTCTCGCCAATTGGACTCCTGGAGCTCCACGTGGGGCCTGGCCGTGGATCTCTGCATCCGGTTCCCTCAGTCATTAGATGAGGTTTCTAGCACGACAATTAGGGTGTTTGGCCATCCTATCACCAGAGTAGGTCAGTTTGGGCTTTCTCTCAACCATTGTCAGTAGTCTATTGTGGAGGAAAAAAAAAACTGCACAATTGATTTGTTACAAGACAGTTTCTGTTTTTTAGTTTCTATTATTAAGAAATTTTCTATTCATTTTACATATCAACCACAGATCTCCCTCTCCTTCCTCCTTCTGCCCTCCAGCCTTCCCCCCAACACCCCCGACCATTCCCACCTCCTCTAAGGCAAGGACTCCCATGGGGAGTCAGCAGAGCCTGGTACATTCAGTTGAGGCAGGTCTAAGCCCCTCCCCCTGCACCAAGGCTGTGTAAGGTGTCCCACCTTAGGCATTGGGTTCCAAAAAGCCAGCTGATGTACCATGGACAGATCCTGATCGCACTGCCACTTACATTACTAGCAATAGTGGAGAGGGTACCTGAACTGGCCTAATCTGGTAATCAGATTGGTGAATACCCTAACTATCACCATAGAGCCTTTCTCCAGTAACTGATGGAAGCAGATGAAGAGATTCATACCCAAGCACCAGGCCAAGCTCCAGGAGTTCAGTTGATGAGAGAAATGAGGGATTTTATGAGCAAGGGACATCCAGATCATGATGGAGAAACATACAGAGACAACCAAACCTAACTGGTGGAAACTCATGAACTGTAGGCCAATAGCTATGGATCCTCCATGGTACTGGATTAGACCTTCTGCATAGACGAGACAGTTGTTTAACTTGAACTGTTCAAAGCAATTTCTTTTAGGGACAACCACATTCGTTTTCAGGGTGAGTAGACCTTGCTGTACTTTAAAATAAAGCAGCCAAAATAGCCAAATCAGTCAAACTCACTTTTTGGATGACCTAGAGTAATTTTGGTTTTCAAAATACTAACTTCACCTTCCATGGATGTCCTGTCCACTGTTGTTTTTAATATGTGATGTTTGGTATCACATGTATTAGCTACTTTTACGTGTTAGTTATATTTCTAGTATTGTGATAAAACACCATTACCAAGGACATTTATAAAAGAAAGCATTTAATATGGCTTATGACTTCAGAGGTTTAAAGTACAGGATGGTGGAGCAAAAGCTTGGCAGCAGGAAAATAGGAGAGCTCAAACATGTAGATGACGGACTGTGACTGCCATTGTTCCCTGCAATGCTTCCTGTTCTCCACTCCTGCCCCCCTTTACTCTTCCTCCATTTTTATCTACTTCTTTTATTTAATATAAGTAATGCTGGCTGTGGGTGAAAGACGACAGTAGGATATGCTGAAGAGGTAGAAGCAGAAGGATTACAAGTTTGGTGCAACCTGTGCTAGACCATAACAACAACAACAATAATAATAATAATAATAATAATAATAATAATAATAAAATAAAGGAAATAGGGATGGCAGATTGATGTGGGAGTGTTTTTTAAATCTCAAAGCCTGCCCCATTACAGACCCTTTTCCAAAAAGGCCTCTTAATCCTCCCCCAAAGAGTTCCACCAACGGGGGACCAAGTCAGACATAGGAGCTTACAGAGCCATTCTAATTCAAACCTGCACAGATATGGAACTGAGGCTCAATATTGAGACTCCACTGTACTAGCTAGGATTTCTCATATGAAGATGTGTATTTTCCTGATTTAAAACCCCTTGTTTCATTTGTTGGGGAGGGACTGCTTTGGGAACCACCTACAGGGAGCTCTTTACCTGCTACAAGTTAATTAAGTCTTTTTTCTTTGTTCCCAGTTGTGTTCAAAGGTTTTGCATTCACCACAGGACTATGTTGTCCTGGGAGACAGGAGGAGAGTAAGTTCTTACATGTGACTGTCAGGTCAGACTGTTTCTCTCCTTTAAATATCTTCTTGGGAAGGAATCCCGTCAATGGCAGTGGGAGCGGGGAAGAGAGACCCATCTCCTGATGTCCCTGTAACAGCCTGGGGCCTTTTTCTCAGAGACTTCATGCAAGTGACATTGGGGCTTTTGATGGTGCCACTGAAAAGAATTTCAGAAAAAGTCAGTAGGAAGTAGAATTAAAGTTTTTTAAGAGCAGACTTCAACATAGGTTTAAGTGGGTGTGCTAACAGAAAGAAGCCCTCAAGAAAAGGTTGGTGGACCCCTGGGTACCGGTGTGGCTTCTCCAGAGAGAACTGCATTTAGATGTCTGAGTAATAGTATCCAGAGATACCATTTTGGTGACCTCTGAATTTATATTGCTCAAAGGATTGCTAAGTAACTTATATTTTTAAATTTTTATTGTTTGGCTCAAGTTGCTCATGGATGGAACCTTGTGAGTGATTAGGACTCAAAATTGGGTCCCCTGCAAGAGTCGCCAGTATCCTTAACCACTGACACATCTCTCCAGTCCCCTTTTGTTAGTTTTATGTCAACTTGACTCAAGCTAGTCATTTGGGGAGATAAGACTCTCAAATGAGAAAATATACCCTTGATATGAACTTGTAAATAAGTCTGTATTAAATTTTCTTGATTAATGATTGATATGGGAGAGCACAGCTCACTTGGAGCAGTACCATCCCTCTGCTGGTGGTCCTGGATGGTTTAAAAAAGCAGGCTGAGCAAGCCATGGAGAGCAAACCAGTATGTAGCACTCTTCCATGGTCTCTGCATCAGCTCCTGCCTCTAGGTCCCTGACTTGCTTGAATTCTTTCCCAGACTTCCCTGAGTGATGAACTATTAGAGGGAAGTATAAGCAAAATACATCCTTTCTGTACTAAGTTGCTTTTGGTTGTGGTGCTTTGTAACAGCATCAGAAACCCCAGCTGAGCCAGGTTCTCAGATCTTCAGAGAAAACGGTGAGAATGTCCAGAGTGGAGCTTCTTATTCTCTCCTCTCCCAACCCCAGTAAATGAGAGGTCCCAAGGTACACTGTCTAGAATTGCAGCTGGAAAGGTAAAACCATTGGTCACAGGGTTGTAAGAGGGACTTAAAATACTTTTATTTTTCCCATTAATGAAATTTATAGTTTTGTTTGTGAAATTTTCAAGAAGTTGTAGGTTTTCATCTAGGAAAGGAGAAAGGTCTTATATGCATAGGCTGTAAGAGTGTCTCATTGCTATTTTAACACCCTCATTTGAAATCTCTTTATAAAAGGAATATTGTTTCCATGTAGGTAATATTCACAGATAATTTTGTAATTGTGCTGGAATTCTTCAGTTTCAGCTAGTGAGAGACTCCAAAGGGAGGGGTTCCTTTCCCTTCCCAGGTCCCCATAATGTCCCCTATCTTTCTTTCCTACCTCAGTCTTACTGTGGACAATATTTTTTGTTGAATGTCCATCTCCACCGTCTCATCAAAGAGGTTCCCATTTCCTCTAATTTTGATGTTAAAGGTTCAGCCTCTGGAGTTGGCTTGAGGTCTAGCAGGGCTCTGAATTATGAAATGCAGCTTTTTGTCTCCACACCTGTCCTGACTGATTTCCTCCTGTGCTTTCTCCTCGTGGCTTTTTAAATTAAAGTTCTAGTCCCCAGAGTTGTATCTCTTGCCTGAAGCTGTCATCCTGTACAGCGATAACAGCACTGTATTTACCATGACAAAAAACGAGAAAATAACAGGAGAATGAAAGACTTGTTTGACCTATTAGTGATAGTGTCTTTTCATTATAAAATAATAAACTATTTTACTGATAGATTGTGCTAGATATTTTCGTTTATAAACCCATCTCCACCACTCTGCATTCTGTTCATTTTGCTGTGGTTTCAGGAATAAAGAGCTATTTTAATCAACACACAAAGATTGACTCTTGATCAAAATGAAAATTCCATACCAGACCCAAAATGTCTGTTTACAGTTGAACCTGTATTTTAAGACAGAGCTAAAACACAAAATTAAAAGAAATGGATCATGAAATGGGTTACTTTCATATTTGAATTCTTTTTATAAAGTCCTAATACATTTAATTAAAGGGCATATGTTATGACTAGAGAGAGACAAACTATATAAACTGGGACAAACTATAGAAATGAACTATAATTGTAGGCTCTAAGGAATTAAAACACTAAATGAATACCTATTTATAGGAAATAAATTCTACCAATTACTCTTCTTTTTGTAATTGGATGCAGGCGTGTGTTGGGTATATTTAGCAGTATTTTAATTGCAAAGAGTGCCAGAGACATTTTTACATGTGGCCATTTGATATCTGCTTGTTTCTTTTGTTTAACTTCACATGCTGAATCTTTCAGAATGCTCTGTGGCTACATTGTCACATGGTCAGCTGAGTGGCCACACATATAGTCTATCTCACATTACAGTGATTATGTCTAAGCAACGGGAGACACTGCTAACAGGGCAGAGTACTACGTGTAAAGCTCACAGGCAACCTGAAGAATATTGTATGTCCTGAATGAAACAAATGTACCTGGAAATGAACACCTTAAAATGTCTCAGAATCTGTCATTCCAGTGTGTTTCTGACATTTAATCAAGGTCAACATTGGGTGATTCATTTTGAAAAAGTTAGAGACATAGTTTTGAAAGACAAAGATGTTAAACCAAGTCCTTCTTTGGCAGAGATACAGTAGTGTATCATTAAACATTATGCAGGAACAAAGACAAAAATCTAGACTATCTTAGGAAAAGAAGAGTAACCATACTACCCTGTCCCGATAGCCTACAGAACATTAACAGAACATTTAGTGATAAATTAGCATTATTGGATTTATGGGGCTTTGTATGGGACTTTGTTTTAATTAGTGTAATTTCAGTTATTTCTTCTTCTGCATGTATTGTATTTAGCTACCTACTGACCTTAACAACAATAATAACAACAAATGTGTAAAAGAAACTATCTCTGAACATGGAGGGTGATATTTGTGTGTGTGTGTGTGTGTGTGTGTGTGTGTGTGTGTGTGTGTGTGTGTGTTATGTGGTATGTGTATGATGCATGAAGTGTGTCTGTATCCTATGCTAGTTGAGTAAGAAAAGAAAAAAATGGACATTATTTAATAATTTGTATTTAGTAATAAAATAAGACAGAAACTCATAGCCATTTTTACTATAACTACCAGAATTAATCCAGTCTAGAAATCATAGGACTTCTGTTTTATTTCTTAAAGTACTGTGCTCAATTTTTTAATGTTTGTTAATTACACAAAGTGAGAGATTCATTATGATATTTCCATGTTGGTAGACGATATACTTTGATCACACACAGTCACTTCCTCCAGTACTCATGTAGGTAGACGATATACTTTGGTCACACATAGTCACTTCCTCTATTACTCATGAAGGTAGATAATACACTTTGATCACACACAGTCACTTCCTCCAGTACTCATGTGGGTAGACGATATACTTTTATTACACACAGTCACTTCCTCCAGTACTCATGTAGGTAGATGATGTACTTTGATCACACACAGTCACTTCCTCCAGTACTCATGAAGGTAGATGATATACTTTGATCACACACAGTCACTTCCTCCAGTACTCATGTAGGTAGACGATATAATTTGATCATACACAGTCACTTCTTCCAACACATTTTTATTGTTTTTCTTCTTGTTCTTCTTCTTCCTCTTCCTCTAATTCTTTTCTTCCCCCATTTCTCTCTTTCTCCCTCCCTCTATTTTTATCTAAATATTATAAAATAATGCAGGTTGTGCATGACTCTACTGGCTAGGTTTAATGTTAATTTGATAGAGTTGACAAGATAGAGTACACTGAGAGGAGAGAACCTTAATTGAGAAACTCCCTCTCTAAGATTTTGGCTACACACAAGTTTGATAGGAATTTTCTTAATTAGTGTTTGATATGGGAGGACTCAGCCCTTTGTGTGCAGTGCCATCTCTGTGCTGGTAGTCCTAGATTCTATAAGAAAGCAGGCTGAACAAGCTGTGACAAGCAAGCCAGTATTTAGCATTCACTCACGGCCTCTGTGTCAGATTTCTAATTTGCTTGAGTTCCCTTCTTGACTCCTTTTGATGATGAACTGTGATATGGAAATGTAAGCCAAATGAACCTTTTACTCCCTAAGCTGCTCCTAGTCATGGTGTTTCATCACAGCAGTGTTAATCCTGACTAAGACAGTGGCACATACCAGTAGAATACACTGAAGAGGAAGAAGTAATAGGCTCAGATGTTTGAAGACAGCCTGTACTACATCTTAGAAAGAAAGAAAGAAAGAAAGAAAGAAAGAAAGAAAGAAAGAAAGAAAGAAAGGAAGGAAGGGAGAAAAAACGGAGGGATGGAGGGAGGGAAGGAAGGACAAAAGGAAGGAAGCAAGCAAGCAAGCAAAACGATAAAAGAACAACCTTAAATTATACAAGATCATGGTGTTTATTAAAACACTTTCATACATTTATGTCATTATAATTTGCTCTTATTCATCATCCCAGCCCACTGCCCTCTCCAGCCTTCTTACATGACCCTGTCCCTGGTTGATCCCCTTATTTCCTCCAAGTAATTCTTTCTTTTGCTTTCATGCCACATGTCCTCATTAAACTCTCTCTTATTATTAGCTACTTCCTTTTTTTTGAGTCCTGCTTCTCTTCTCCCACAGTCCCATTTCTACTTTCAAAGCATTAGACTCTCTAAACTGATTAATTGAAAAACAATAATAAACAGTTACCAACTCTCCAAGTAGCTACCTGTACAATGATTCTATTGTTCATATTTTATATAAAGTGCTGGAATTAGGATGAGGCATTAATGACATTTATGACATTTCAGCTCAGCCCACGGGATCCTGCCACTTCATAAGATGATCATGTTGTAGATAGCAATCAAAATGAATCATGAGATATAGTAACAAGATTAGTATCCTAACATCGGGCTTTGAAAGTACAGATATATTTGGAGTTTGAATTGTAGTCCACATTATTTGTGTCAGCTTGGGAAATCTACTTAACCTACTTTGGATATAGTATTTATTAAAAAATGAATGTAATACTTATAATAAATCTCTTGAAAGATAACATTATGAAATGTATATAATAAAGTATGTATGCTCTGCTTAGGTTTATTACTAGAACATATGTCCTAAAGTTATACCCTCTGTACCCTGGCTCTGTGCTACAACTTGACACACATGGTCACAACATGCAATGTGGATCAACATTCCAAGATATCAGTCAACAAGTTATTCTCTTGAAATTAGCAATCAGGAATCTTCATCCTGGCTACATGCCACTATGAGGGTTGTAGATTTGTCCCCATCATTCCATTGTTCTTGCACACACACACACAGTCAGCACCTCCTCAACACATTTCAGAAGATGAAAGCGGTACCCACAGTCTTTTCTTTGGACTAAGTCAACCACAAGTCAGGTTCTTCTGCACTACATTTTGTCTGTAGCTTGAGATTGAGCTTCTGAGCTTAGAATGATTTGACTCCCTCTCTTTCCTAAGATATTTGGTTAGATTTTTAGCAAAATAAGAGTGCATAACATATATGAAAATGAGTAGAATAGAACACAGGTATTGTAATACTATAGAAACATCCTATTATGTCTATACAGCTTCTGAATGTTAAGAGTGTTAAGTTGCAGGTCCAAGTTGAGAGTTCAGATTTGAGCAATAATGGTGGGAAAGTGCTTGATTTCTTCATTTCAACTTTCTCCAGTATCAGTCACTTGGAGTGGCATCAATCTCTTTCTACCACCTTAGCACAAGTAAGTAATGAAATTGGTGTGATGTTCTAGGTATTTTTGGAGAAAAAAAAAAGGAAAAGAACCATATGTCCATCTCCGTCTTT
Organism: Peromyscus eremicus; assembly: GCF_949786415.1. NCBI lineage: Eukaryota > Metazoa > Chordata > Mammalia > Rodentia > Cricetidae > Peromyscus > Peromyscus eremicus. The sequence continues at coordinate 108,854,999 of NC_081420.1, forward strand.
AGAGCATACAAAGTAGTACATTGGATGAATAGTTTTGCAAATACTGTTACCTATAGCTTACTCTAAGCAATGTGAAGGAAGTGTCCTATGTGACAGACAGTGCCTACTCCATCATCAGTTTACTACTTGGGTTGTGGAGCAGTCATTCTAGAGTATGCTTGTCCTTCTTTTCCTTAGGTGCATCTTTCTGGAAAGTGTATGAATCTTTGTCTGATTTCTAATGATATAATTTTATGTAACAACTATTTCCTCATTTCTTACTACATACAATTTTTTAAGATAGACATTTAGCTCATTTAAAACAAATCATCAAACTTACTATTCTGTTTTACATTAAAGATGCACTGGTAACACAAATCCTAAACATCTCTGTCATATAGGATCATTAAGGTTAATCAAGAATAAGGTTAAAATTCATTTGAAAAGATGAGTAGAAGAAAATAGAAATTCACTCTAACTACATAGAATTTTTACTCAAGTAAACTTAGATGTGTTTTCCTTACTTCTCTGGACTTCATTCATATGACTAATAGAAGATAGGACATTGAACTCATACTAATTTACATAGATTTAAATGTAAAAATATGTAAATTTCCCAGTGCTGTGGCTACAACTGGAACTGAATCACATTATAGCATTTATCTATCTTTTTGCAACAAAATATGTTTCTGCACTAAGTCTTCCCATTGATTATTACTAATCCCTAAAATGTCTGCTTTCGACTCTTAAATGATATACAACCATATTTCTCCAAAGAAAAGGGAGAGCAATTTAGTACCAAATTTAAGGTACTTTAACTCAGAATTAAGCAAGAATAATAGATGTAAGCCAAATGTCTATTTCATTTTCATTGCTGAGATTTGAAATGTAACACGCTTGAAATTTTCTCAAAGATGTCAAATAGCCAACATTTTCAGAGACAAATCTTTTTTTTTTTTCTTACATTCAATGAAAGTTATGGCCTGGTACTTTCTTGTGATCATAATTTAGATGTCAATCTTTACTACTCTAAAATAGTGGCCCTGGAGTTTTAGCTCTACTTAAGACCAGCTTCCAAATATAATAAAAAATAGCTATGAAATCAGAACCCTCTTAGTAATTCTACTGGCTCACGGCAGGACCACTTGAAAAGTCACTCAATATAAGAAAGAAATAAAATGTGCAAGGTTCAGAAGGCAGCACAAGAAAATGAAGTTGAAATGGCTTGAAATATTGTTTCTTACCACTCTGTTCTTAACCCTTTTTTGTCATTTCAATGAAAAGTTTTATTTAAACCTCTAACTTGTATATACTGAAACACTGACACAATGTTGCAAGATGTTTCTCTTACAGATTGATTGATTTCCCATTGACTCATGGCCATGACAGATAGGAGTGATCTGCCCCCACAAGAACAGCTAATTGCATGCTTTCTGAATTTTATGACTCATAGTCATTAAACAAGGTATTTTTTGTTCATTTAAATATAAATTTTCCTACATATTTCTTAAAGTTTTTCTTTTCATTAGAATTAAAATATTATATATTTTTTGTTTCTGTTAGGGAAATAAACTCAATTCATACAACACTAAGGAAAACAGGTAGCCTCTGCCAGGCTGCATGATGGACTTACTGTAAGAAGCCACCTTGAGGGAGGGAGTCCTGGAAAGGGCAACTACATTATCTCAAATGAGCTGTAATTAATTAGTCTTCTCCTCTCCTTAGCCTGCCTCTGGTGAACCAGTTTCCCTGAAGTATGTGCTCCTGGAGATTGACAGGCCCATTTGGATTAACTCTTTAAAAGAGGAAAGGATAATAAGTAATGTTTTGAGTAGATTAAAATGCCCTGTCTACCCAGGGCCGGAAGTAGAAATAGATAGATTCTACTTATTTATTTATTTATTGACCTGAAAGCAATAGTTATTTATTTCCCCTTAATGGGCCTAAGCAAAACCCTCTCTTCCACCTTTTTATATAGTAAATTAAATTCTATGGAGGGAATTCCCTTTCTAGTGCTGTCATAGAAACAGAAGATGAGATCTGAGTTATCCAAGAGGGAGAAGTCTACCCTCATTGGCCTCAAAGTCTATCAATTCCTGTAACACTGAGATTAAAGGCCTGTGCTACCTGTACTTTCCAATTTTCCTTTAGCATGTACATAGAAGAATATTTATTTTCTAAGAAATATTTGTCATTGTTTAATAATAAATACAACTACTAAGGGTATTTTTTTACATTTCAAAGATACTAAACAAGGACGTAGCAAGGTCTCAGATTCTGAATATACAGTCATAAAGGCCATTATTACTACCATTGCCACTTCTACCTGTGCTTCTTACTTCTTTGTGATTCAGTGCTGTGGAATAATCCTCTTGTACATTGTAAAGATTTGTCAGTGGAAATGGTTCAATAAAGTGCTGATTGGCCAGTAGTTTGGCAGAAAGTATAGGCAGGGAAACCAAATTAAGAATGATTGGAAGAAGGAGGACAGAGTCAGGAGACATAACAGCCAGCCACCTGAGGAAGCAGGATATGTAGAAAAAGCAATAACAAGCCATGAGCCACATGACAAATCATAGATAGAAATACGAGTTAATTTACGTGTAAGAGTTAGCTAGTAACAAGCCTGAGCTATTGGCCAAGCTTTTATAATTAATATAGTTAATATAAGTGATTACTTAGCACCAGGCAGTCAGGACAGGAAATATATGTTACAATTCAGTATGGCTATAATTGTATTGGAGGGACACAATTGCTTTCTTACCTGTTGGTTTCAGATTAGTTTCATTCTATTTCTTCCTTTATGGTGAAGTAGCCTGATTTCTTGTCATGCTGCTACAACCAGGAAGGCCTTCAGAGGCTTTGCCTTTCTTCAGTTTATTCTGTAACAGAATACATGAAATCCTTTCAGACATCACTGACCTAGAAAGCTTCAGAATAAATTCCTGGAGTGGTTTCTGAGTCATAACTAATGAGCTTCCTTGTATCTAGGGTTGTTTGGGTGGATTGGAGATTCATGTGTTCCTTCAGTAGACAGAGTCATCCAGTAGAATTAAAAAAAAAAAACTAGAGAAATAGAGGTGACAAAAACACTGTTCTCATTCCAAAAAGTTTATAGACCAGTAAGCAAAAAAAGATAGTTATGTTTAGTAAGGAAATATACAATATAGCAAGTGCTCAAAATGCTGGGTATTTGAAGTAGGGGTCATTAACACTTAGGGAGGTTACAGAGAATGGCAGGATTGGAGCATCTTCTTAGGTGACATCAGATGAAAGTGTGTGACTAATTGAAATGAGGAGAGAAGGACTCATAGGGAGAGGGCATAACACAAAAGCACAGTCCTTCCTCTATAGCAAGACATACAATACAAGACTTGATGGTAATGGTGAGGAATGGAATTAAGCACATTAGCAGAATCCACATCCCAGAGAAGCTGATGGAATATGAAGAAATGTTTTCCTAAGGATAATTTGTAAGGTGTATTACCATCAGGAAAGTGAGAGTTTTTGTTTTTTGTCTGCCTGTTTTCATTTTGGTATGTTTTTGGTTGAACATGTGTTTACCTGTCCTTAAAAACTACTAAGAAACTGGGTACACTTGAAGCAATGTGTGTGAGAAAATTATTGAAATATAGTCCATGCAAAAAGACTAAAGGAATCCCTTTTCACATCAAGGTTTTAAGTGAGAGAGATTATAAGTCAAGGAGCTTGAGGACCACCTGAAAATGGAGTACTGGTCTGCCTTGTCTTTAGAAATAAACGTTTAGCAAGAGAATTAATGGATATTGATACATATGTATTTTCTACACTATAATTGTTGAGCAAGGTTACCAGAAGTTATTTATTTGTTGAAAACTGAAGGAACTTGGCATGGTGAAAAGGTAGATTCAATGTCAAGTGTTTTCTTTTTTATTTGTATTAAGCAAAATTTGGTACTTCTTTTCATCTTACTACCTTATATTTGTATGTAAACTTTATGTAACATTCTTTTTGTATATGCTATGTTCATATGATAGTTTGTTAGAAAAATTGTGATTGAAACTTGTGATTACCTTTTAAGCTAAACAAGTGGTGAGATATAACGGAGACTGCATCCTAACATAGTGCAGGTTAAATAATGGATTCATCACATGCTGTAGGCATAACCTTGAAAAAAATTGCTTTTCTTTGAAAAAATTAATGCTAACAAGACTAAAGCTATCAAAGATGGGAATCAAATTTGAAAGCTATAGGTTGTTTGAATCATTATTGGAAGATTTTTGCCAGTTTACTAAACATGTAATTTTATGTGTAATTTATTATATTATGTGAAACTATCAAATAAAAATATGAATTTGAACATTTAAACATGTACTTTGAAAGTTTCATTTTAAGAATGCATATATGCATAAATATTCCAAATATTTTATTCAAAATATAAGGCAAAATGTGTGTTATGTTAAACTAATAACATTGTAAAAAAAAGATACAAAATTTTATTTGATAGGCTTGAAAAATAAATGATATCTACAGAAATGGCTAACAAAAAGTTATCATCTAAAAAGATGAAAGAAATTCAATGTAAATTGCCTCTGACATGATATACAGATTTAAATATTCATAGGCTTCAACTTATTACAAACATGTCCTTAGAGGTTTCCAGATGATTTTTCACACTCATTGTAATGGTCCCATAATCTATTAATCTTGCTGCTGGATTTTACTCCTTGGCAGGGACTATGTCCTTAATGGCAATTAGTGTTCCACATTCCTAAATCAGTATTTAGCATACAAAATGTCTGTACAGACTATAATACCAATAGCTGAGTAGCTATGCCTCATGCAAACAGTAAAGGTAACAGACAATTAAAGCAATTACTAATGGCATTTTCTAAGACCAGGCAAAGGAAAGTATTAAATAAGGAAGAGTTTAGAGCAATATGTTTTGAATATCTCTTCAAAGGGCAATGGGAAGAACATTCCAAATGAGCATAATAGCATGTTGAGGGACCCTATCATAAAGTTTAATAGTTTATTGTTGACAAGATATAGCAAAATATCACAAGATATCACATACTGACCTTAACTGATTAAATATAGGATCTTGTAGAGCATTTCTAAGTCTCAGATTTTGTTTTAATGATTTTAAAAAATGAAGTTATAATTGCATCAGTCCCTTATCCCCTTTCCTCTTTTACCACATTCTCCTTGTTTTCTTTTACTTTAGTTGTTGTTATAAATATGTATGAATACATAAATACAACCTGCACAGCTTATGTAATGTTACCATCTATGTATATGACTTCAGATCTGACCAAGGGTTGGTAAGTCAATCAACATGTTCTTTCTTGGGGAAAACCATTTTTCTTGTTCTCAGCATTCCATAGCTGTTTGCATTTCTTTGTTTAGAGTTGATTTCCTGTGAGCGTTCCCCATTCTATGTTAGCATATCCACTGGTATCATCACTGTTCAGATCTTGATTAGGCAGCTATGTTGATGAGACTTTATTGGTATAACATCTCACACATTTCTAGTAAACTCTGTCTCACAAGAAATTTCTTGATCTTCTAACTCTTATATTCTTTCTCCTCCATCGTCTGCAATTATATCTGAGTTTTACGTTCAGGAACCCTGGACACTGGACATCACACAGATTTCTTCCCTAAACTCATCTGCTCTTGAAAGCTTAGTAGGTGAGGCCTGGTTCTAAAATTTTTATAGTACATATCACAGTGAATTCTGATCTGTTCCATAGATGTCTGGTGGTTAGGTAATAATAATTCCACAGTAACATTTGGAAAGCAAACAGAATTCAAGATCTCTTTAATGGAACTGACAATCCTTGGCTTAGGAAAGGCCAAAGTTAGTGACCACATCATTTCTAGAAGAGTCAAAGGGACCTGGCATCTTTTCATCTAGCATGATTAAAGGCACTAGAGTAAGAGTGAGAATATATAACATATAGGCTTGATTCTGCATTTTGAATGCTAAGTGGCTCAGTTCTCATACTTGTCAAATGGAGTGTGGTATGTTACATTATCCTTTTCAAACATATCATAAATGATCTATGATTCCAATAAATAGAGTAATTATTGCACATGCAGAGAAGGAAAGAAACACTTACCTGTGCTGTGAATTGGATTGTCCCATCTACTCTATCCTAGAGGCAATTTCATGTCACAAAATTGTCCCTTAAAACTTGCAGAGAAAGAATGACGAACAGTTATTAGCATTGTATCTGTTACAGAACCAACCTGTATTGAATTCTGGGCTCAAATATTGCACCCACTCTTGATAGCTATTAACCTTCTATAAAGTAAACATGAATGACCCAGCTCTGCAAGGAGTCTTAGTAATAAATGAGTTCATAATATAATAACACACCTATAACACTCGGGAAACAATGAAACGTGCATACAGTGCTTAAGTTATTGTCTCCTGACATGATCCCATTTCATTCATACTGCATTCCTGCATCACCATAATCCTCTCTAGACCAGTTAAAAGTGGAAAAAATATTTAATTTTAATTCTCTTAGTGTGGAAGGAAAATATTAAAAAGCACGTGTGGTGTGAATAGGAAAAAAAGCCTTTTATTACTTCTTCCAACTGAGGATGTACCAGAGACCTGGCAAACAAGGAACTGTTAAAATGATTATATATGGAAGAAAAATGGATTTTTAGAGGTTGACAGAAAAACAAACATACAACAAGCAAACCCATGAAGCTCAGTTATAATCATCTTTCTCTATGTCATTACTGTTAAGAATGAAGCCACTCTTTATGTTTTTTTTCTCCTACCTGTATTCAAAGTTTCTTTGAAGATGTACTTTACTTACCTCAAAGTTTCCCATTACAAATCAAAACAAATTAAACTCTTCTCCATAACTGCGATACCTGAGGTATCCTCAGGCAGCCTTCTTTATTATACCATCACCATTTTCCCTTCTAAACCACCTACACATCTCTGTAGCTGTTTTTGTGACATGTTTAGCGAAATCTTATCTCATGTGCTTCATACATTATTTGTATTGATGCGAGAAAATAGCTAATAGAAATCCTTACTGGTTTTTTTCTAGTTACTTTTGTGTTGCTTTCTTAAACACCATGGCCAAAGTCAACTTGAGGTAAAAGGATTTATTTCAGCTTAAACTTCCAGGTACCAATCCATAACTGTGAGAAGATAGGGCAGGGAGTTGAGAAAACTTGGAGGGTAGAACTAAAGCAGAAACCATGAATGAGTGCCTCTTTACTGGCTTATTCTCTCCCTCATGCTCAGCTGTGTCTTATACAGCGCAGGATTGCCTGCTCAAGGATGATGCTGTGCACAGTGGGCTGGAGCATCTAGTATCAATTATCAATGAAAACAGTTCATCGTAGATTTGTCCACATGTTAATAAGGTCCCGGCAATCTCCCAGTTGATATCCCTTAGATAATTGTAGGATATGCTAAGTTGACAGCTGAAGGAAGCTGGATCTGTACACCCATTGTCAGCTTAACACACAAACTGTATCATTGTTAAATCATAGTGTTTCCTTTCTTAATTCTCTCCGATATCTCATGTTACTATCACAATTTAAAATATGATACTTCAGAAGTCCCAGAATCTTTAAAAGTTCTAACACTTTAAAAGTTCAGCGTCTCTTTAAAAGTCTACAGTCTCTTAACTGTGGGATCCTTTAAAGTCAGAAACAAGTTACATATAGGAGGAAGAATTTCTTTTGGCTCCTGTTCAAGAAAGTTCACTGTATCTTTTCTCCATGTGCTTGGGCAGAACACTATGGTGTCTGGAGCTGAAGTGGTAGGGAAATGTTGTCTATTGCATGACTGGTAAGGAAAGAGAGTGAGACTGGAAGAGACCACAGAAAGGACAAAATACCTGCTCCATTGGCCTGCTTCCTCCACCTAGGGTCCTACCAAAGCTTTCAGAATGTAGTATCATCAGCTATGGCCAAGCATTCAAAATACTATCCAGTAGGAGACATTTAATCTCCAGTCTATAAAAGATGCTTATGTTGGTAACTCCATCCTAGAAGGTTCTTCTCAGATTTTGGCTAATTGTCTGCTTGTCTTCAGTCATCAGCTCAGATGTCCTAACATGAAGGTACTTAACAAGGATATTTTCTCCAGTCTGGATCACACATCAGCAACTGGCTGTAGATAACTCACTGTATTTTCACTTTGTATAAATTATTAGACAAAGTCATTCACCCTAAAAAATACATCACTTTTCTCATTCCCAGCACACAGTGAAATATCTGAAAAAGGGAATTTTTGAATATGATAATCACTGTCTCTAAGGTTTCTAGAAAAGAGCATGACACAATATGTATTGGACCTGCATTTGCTCCATGAATATTTGAATGAATGGATTTTGATATTAGTGGCATTCTGTCTTGTCAGCCCAGCAGTACATACACTTGTCTCAACACATCTAGGAAATAGACAGACTAAAGTGAGCTTCCCCACCTGACTGAAAAGTAGTGGATTGTAGCTTGAGTTTTACTGCCTGGCCCAGGATCAGGGCAAATCTCTCTCACCTGCCAGTCCCACAGCCGCTCAAAACCGACCAAGTAAACACAGAGACTTATATTGGTTACAAACTGTATGGCCATGGCAGGCTTCTTGCTAACTGTTCTTACAGCTTAAATTAATCCATTTCTATAAATCTATACCTTGCCACATGGCTTGTGGCTTACCGGCATCTTCATATGCTGTTTCTCATCATGGCGGCTGACAGTGTCTGTCTCTCTCAGCCTTCCAATTCCCGGCTTTATTCTCCTCCTTGTTCCGCCTATACTTCCTGCCTAGCCAATGGCCAATCAGTGTTTTATTTATTGACCAATCAGCAACACATTTGCCATACAGAACATCCCACAGCAGTGGATACATGGACAACACTGAAATATAGATGCTGATGGTGGATCCATTTATTAAACCAGAATCTCCCTGGGTGGTTTTGGATAACCTCATCCAACAAGGGAACTCTAATCTGCCTTCTAAACCTCAGAAAATGGTGTTTAGAAAAAAAAATGTTTCTAAGATTTTAATTTGTATTGTGTAAATTCCCAACACACATCAGTCTAGAAAAGATGCAGTTTTTAACTAAAGTAGAGGAGAAAGGGACATCTGAAATTCATCCTTCATCTTTGTTACATTATTCATTAAATCTTAGAGTCTCGGAACATACATGTTGCCTATGAGCCATATACTCTTCATGCCACCTTTCCCTCTTTCATGTTAAATTTTTCTTCACTAAGCATTGCTTCAACAGTCTAAGTGTCTCAGATAGAGCAGTGGCATGCTCTAATTATGTTTCAGATAACATTGCCATGTTGCCAATGAATGTTGAGTAACATGGGTGAAAGAGACTTCATACTTGAATGGGCAAAAACAGAAGCTATTGAGAGAATGAAGTAAATTGGACATTTAAGGGGAAAAATGGCAAGAGTATAGCAATGCCTGTAGAAAAGGAAAGATATATTGTTGTTACTTCAATGTCAGATTTCCCCTAAAAATTCCTGTGATGATTAATCTTAATTATCAACTTGATAAAATCTAGAGTCACCTGGGAAAGAGTCTTCTGAGAATACCTACAGGGAATTCTCTTTATTCGGTTGAGATGGGAAGACACACCAACTATGTAAGGCATCATTTCCTGTGATGGGATCATAGAACTACATAAAAAGGAATAAATGAACTAAGCATAAGGATTCTTTGCTTTCTGCTTCCTGATTGAGAAGACAACGTGATGAGCTGCCTCAAGCTCCTGCTGCCATGCTTTCCCTGCTGCGATGAATTTCACTTTTGAATTGTGAGCTTAAATAACGCCTTTCTTTCTATATGACACTTGTCGGGTTATTTTGTCACAGCAACAGAAAAATTCTCAATTACTAGAATCCTGCTTTCTGTGAATGTATATCTACACATTGTTTTATATTGACTTTTGGGGTAGAATTCATTTCATTTACATATTAATCAATCCAATTGTGATGGGCCACTGTAATTACCTCACATTTAGAATACAAATTTTGCTGATTAGAATTCTAAAGTGATGATTTATTTGAACCACATAACAATTCCAAATGATCCCCTTAGGAGAATACTCTCATTATCAATTATCAGCTAAAGTTGCTCCAAAGAGCTCACCAAAGTAGGAAGGAAGGAAAAAAAATCAGAAACTGTATAAAGAGGCATAAAAAGACATATTGACATAATTGTAGTTAATGTGCTATGCATCACGACCAAAGAGTAATTTTTTATATCTCTTACTAAAAATGAAGTGAGCTAATTTAATTTATATGCCCATGAGCAAAACTGCAAAGCAGAAAACTGCAAACAGATATTGTCAGGCATAGCACCTTGTCTCTTTTATGGCATGAACCTCTGCCCTGTCGTGACTTTTCCCCAGTGGCTCTTTGGCCATGTTACTTGAAATTATAGAGATATGATTAATTTGCCTAGGCTGTGCTCTGAACAGACACACTGCATAGGGGCTTTGATCTGATCACACAGGGAGACCTCCGTATGGTCTGGCCTTACTGTGTTGGAATCAGAGCAAAGGCTTGCATGATTATATGTGTCATCATTAATTGAGCACGAACGTCAGTGTTCATTAAAAACAAAGGAAAATGTGGCATTGCAGCCATGCTTAACTTTCTCATTAGATGCTCTCATTAACCACATAACAGTGAGGGTTATCCTGCAAACTCATCATGTAGCTTCATGGAATGGAAAGTATTATATTTTTTGTGCATGACCATATTCTTTAAAAGGTGCACATTTGGATATAGGACTGAAAATACTACCAGAAAGCCACCTGGCAGTATTGAGTAGCCATTTGGATGTAATTAGTTTGGGAGTATGCCTTCTACAAGAAAGACACCTGCAATAAACATAATTTGAATCAAGTTGGTAATTTGTTCATTTTCAACTTACTGGTGATTAAGAGCTGGTTGTCCCAGCATTTCGTACTCTCATGTATATGATCCCTCCATCCTCCTCTTTACCCTCAATGCTTTTGTGACAGATATCAAACTTGTGTCTTCCAAAGATGCCTATCCCTGCCATGTACCCTTATCTCTATTCACAATGGCAGAGAGGAACTGTTTTGAAGCACTGCCCTGCAAACCTGTAATTTGGAAAATTTGAGGGACATACTCTTTTTTATGACAGTAGTGAGTGATACCAACACCTAAGTATAGATAATGCCAAAGTTATTTAGTGACTTCTGTCTTTGTCTTGGCCAAATTAGGGTGGGACTGTGGTGAGCTGTGTGCAAATACTTTTTTAAGCTGAATGCTCCTGTTTGGGTTATAGAAGTGAAAACAAACATTGCATATAATTCTCAAATCAGCTTGAAACCAAAACAAAATGAAAGGATTCTTGGGTCAGTGGTATTGGTGAAGTGAAATTCAAAAATATGTTGCTTTGGAAGGAACAGAATTTACTTATGAAAGAGCAGACAACTAGATTGTCTCCAATTGCCTAGGTATGGGAAATGAGAGAAAAAAAGCTAGTAACCCACTCTGTTTCGTAAATAGAGACAACCTATGTGAGGGGAAACATCACTCCCTGGATGCTCAGGGTAAGAATTAGGTGTGAATAAAATGAACCATACATTGTACATGGATGGGAAGTTTTGCTCTATGTTGAGTTTCTCTGCCTGTAGAATTAGGTTTGGGAGTATATGTCTAGTTTTGTCTTCAAAATGGAAAGGAATTAAGTACAGTGAAAAAAAAAACTGATGAAGTACTGATGCCTGATTTGTCAAAATAGCTTAAGAGACTGAATATCAAATAATGTTGATAGAAAAGAAATGATATGGAATTCAAATGACAGAAGAAGGGAGAGAGGACAGGATGGGAGAAAAATGAAGCAAAGGTAGAGAAGAGAAGCAAGGAAGAGAGGAGAGGGAAACAAGACAAAATAAAAACCAAAGTCTCCAGGTCACCTAAAATAGAGATGATTCACTACATATGACCTCGAAATAAACTCTTAAAAGATAGCCGCAGACCCACACATTTGATTGAAGATGCCTCACTGGTTACCAAGAAAAACTTAAAATGTGAGCCAAGTCCAGGACCACAGGGTAAAACTTTGGTTTAAGTCCCAACTTAGCTGATAACTCTACTGTGATCCTGTTGAGGAAAAAAAGGCATATGCTGTTTCTCATGTCAGAGAGTTTTATACAGTGAAACTGAAGTGAAAGCTCACCTTGAGCTTGTGAAAAACTGACTTTTAAAAGAGCAGTAGGACAAGATGGTCTAGAAAAAGAGCTACATATGTAGGCATAGAAATAGAAGCTACATGATGGAATCTAGAAATATGTGATATGCAGAGGCCTGTGAGTCAGAGTCCATTGCAGGGATAAATGTGGTTACATGGAGTACCCACAGATACCAACTCAATTTTGCCACATGATACTGTTGTTGAAATTCCTTCTTAGAGACTTTTTCATTGAAAAAAGAAAAGTTGACTCTTCTCAAGTGGGATATTGTTATTGAATGAATAAAATATATACCTCTATTGCACTTAACACATTTATAACACTATAATCATTTTATTAACATTAAAGTAATTTTAAAAAAATGTGACATTGAACAAAGATAATTAAATATGTGACTTTCAGAATTATGTTAGCAATACATGATAATATTTTTTTTATTTTACAGAAAATTTTTGCAAAGATTATCATTTTGTGAGAATGACATAGATGATGGGATCTGCTTAAGCTCAGAGAGAAAGGTTAGTAGTGAGGATTCCACACACATGTGAACTCTGTTGTTCACAAATACTAGATATGTTCCCATAAGTTGTTCCTTAAAGAATGACAAGAATAGAACTGCATGACTAAGCAGGTCAAAATGAGAAGAGAAAATTAAGTATGTAGCTCCTGGGAGTTAAAAGAGATGACCCTTGGTATAACCTAGATAGCTGCTTCACTCAGAATAGGCACTTGATACACACTGAGGTTAGATATTATTCAGTTTTGTATTATAATTCAATTGTTTTTACACTTTTATAATGTTCTCATTATCCAAAATCTGTAACAAAGTAAACAGAAAATAGGAATAAAAATGATTTGCATATGCAGTAGGCACAGCTGATATGTGATTATGGCAGATTGAGAGAATCTGTCTAATTTTGAACCCTTTTCTTCTCTCAACACACTGGAAGTTTCCATGTTATGTTTGGAGATAAGCTATGTATTGACGAATTGACTACAGTTCCCCAGGGGATGAGTGGAAAAGTTGAGACAGAATCTTTCTGTCACTTACTATACAATTCCATTTTCTTTGCTCTGTAAATTAGGTATTATTATTATTATTATTATTATTATTATTATTATTAATGCTCATAGTTGTTCTATCTACAGGTATGTCTATGTACTACATGCATGCCTGGTGCCTATGGAGGCCAGAAAGGGGTATTAGATTGCCTAGAACTGAAGTTACAGATGTTTATGAGTTGCCATGTGGGTTCTGGGAAGCAGATTTCCATCCTGTGGAAAGCATCAAGTACTCATAACTAAGGAGAGATCTCTCCAGCCCCTAAGTAAAGTTCTTTCTTGGCTGTAGTAGGAAAATTCTGCTGCAAAAAGTAAAAAACAATGTGACTAACAAGCTATACATCTAAAGCAGTTCCTACTTCCCCTCATCAAATTCCAATGTCTGTTTGGCTATATTGCCGATTAATCAACAGACATAGAAATCATACCATGGTTGTCACATAAAAATGAAACATGCTTCTTAAGGCTGATGTTTTAAAACCACTTTTTATTTTCTGTGAGAAAGCAGAAAGCTCTCCATTTTAACTCATATTTAAGCTTCTGCTTTACCTTAGATGATTTAAACAAAGTAAGCCATTTGAAAAAATCTCCTCAAACAGGTTTCTCCCTGGCACCATTTTAACCAGTTTAGAAATTACAGAAAATTGCTTTCACAAAGATTTTGAGAAGAAGGAAAGAAGTCAGCATTAGCATAGATGCATTCTTTTAAGTTCAATCCCTTGTCTCTTTCTGAGGATCTATTATCCACAGAAAACTATTTAGGAAGAGAAAAATGGAAAGAGCCCAGCACACACACACATACACACACACACACACACACACACACACACACACACACACACACACACACACAAAGAAATTATGATGAGTAAGATAGTATGTACATTTACAAGATTTGCAACATAGGAGAAGAGGCTACTCCAGGATACCCTCAAAGAGAGCAACGTTTGAAAGAAGTCATAAATTCTAACCTAGTAATTTACAAGAAAAGGGAGGAATTACACATGGGAGGAAGAACATGTGAAAAACCAAGGAGGAACACACAGTTTCCCAAAAACACTAGTAATTCTGGAAGAACAGCGTGGTGTTCATGCTGCTATGTATGTTTTAAGATAAGGCTGAAACATAGCTTGGCATCAAAGTTTGAAGATTCTTAAACTCCATAATATGATACATATACATCATTCTGAAGGCAAGAAAACAGCAATCACAGATTTTCAAAGATGATTCAGTCATCATTAGATTGATTTGTAAATGTACATCTGTCATGATGTGGAGGCTGGACCAAAATCAAAGGATGAGGAAGAATAAAAAAAAATAGTCAAATAGTCAAGTTCTCTTCTTGAGAACAAAGTGCCTTATTTATCAGATGAAATATTGACTTATCTCCCTAAGCCCTGTCTTGTAGCTCTCAACACTACTTGAGTTGGTTAAATTGTGAATACTGGTTTGAAAATGAAAGGCTTTTCAGTTGCTTGTTATCTCTTAATAAGATAAAATCTAATTCATAAGAACAAATAATCATTAGAATACTTGAAAATACAAGAGCATCGATGAACACAGTAGATAAATCCAAAATCAGAACACAGAAATCGAAATGGTTAATATCTACAGAAAGATTCACGAACAGACTGGCTCACACTTAAAGTCTAGGACTGATCTGTTGGGAGCTGAGGCACCAAGATAATTTAGCAAAAATCAACACTCTGTATGCATTAATGTTCTAGGAAATTTTTTTGGTCAAAGACAAATAAGAACACCAAAATCAAACCATATTCATGAATTTGAAGACAAGTAAAAACACTAAAACCAGACCATATTCATGAATGTGAAGTTCTGTTTATAAAAGAGGCAGCTAAGTCTAGGGTTGGTTGTCTGTGCTTCACCCCTGATGCCCTGCCCCTAGTAGAGGTACCTGCCCCCATCCAGGGATACCCAAGACAGGAATCCCTTAAGACCTGAAATGCTTATGTGCTCACTCTCTCTTGGCTACCTCGTGATCCTGGATGCTGGATACTAGTACTGTAGACAAAGCCAGAGTTCTCCAGAGAACCGTGTTGGACCGGCCCTCACCTATACTGGATCCCATATTCAACTCCCTTTGCTTGTTGTAAATTAACTCAAAATAAACACCTTTTGACTATCAGATAAACTACATGGAATTGCCCCATTAATTGCCACTAAATCTAAATCTCTAAAACAGAATGACTCTTTAAGATGGTGTGAAAAACTGTGTACAATAGTAGTGAATTTTTATGCTTGACCAATGGTAAGAATTATTGCCATTAACCTCCTTCCTTGGGCTGCTTGTTTCTATGAATCCACTGCCTCCTGCCCCTTCAGCATTTGTAAGGTGGCTGATTAGCTTGGATTTCTTCTGATTTATAGCAATGCTTAATCCAGCAGACGCTCTGCTCCATTTAGCTGGAGAATCATAGGCCTTCATCTGCCTCCCAAACATCATCCAATTGTATATTGATATATTTCTTGTATCACTCATGTCTGATGTGGAAAGCTACCTGTCTTACACATTGTTAATCCTTTCCCATCTTATCCACTTTAAGCTCGTGATAACTCTGGACTGAACTTCCTAGAAGATTTCATGCATGTTAACTCTCTCCAAGGGCCAATGGCTTGAAGGAAGAGAGACAAGAAAAGACAAGAGAAGGAAGGGAGGACAGAATGAACAAAAAGGAGGAAGGAGAAGTGAAAAGAAAGAAGTGATGACTTCACAACGAAAATCTGTCTGTAATTATTTAATTTCTGTTCACCATCCCTAAAAATGAAGGCAAATCTTAGCATTATCACCCTCAAATCTCTTTCAGGTTCCACTTTGATCCCCTCTTTTCTTTGCTTTGAATCCACAGATCGTCCATACTAAAATGACAAGTCCTGACCTATGGTCATTGAACCTGAACTGTTCCATCTTAAATATTATTATCTTGCTTAGATAAAGCTTACCTTTTAACATTAGATGCAATCATGTTTCTTTTCATTTACTTTTGTGTGTTCCATATATGATGTGCCTGTGGAGGCTTGAGGTCAACGCAGAAATCTTTCTCAACTCCTTATCAACATAATTTTGGAGACATGTCCACTCAGTCAAACCTAGAGCTCAGTAATATGGCTAGTTTCCTTAAAAACCTTGCTTGCAGTCTTCTGTGTCTCTCCCTCTCGATTCTGGAATAACAGGCAGCTTGTGAAAAGTCACTGACACCTATGTGCATTTTGGAGACCTATGCTTCGGTCCTCTTTCTTGCAAGGCAAATATTTCAACCACTCCCTAGGCCATTTGAAATATTTCTGTATGAAATCTCTCAACAGTTTCCTGATAGTGTCCAAATCTTGCGTTATAAGTTCTCCTAACCGTGTGTGCCCCCTTTCAGGTAATGGATGCTGCAATGTCTTTGTTTGCTTCTCTACCAAATCAAAACTGTCAAAAGGGTTAGGAAAGGGCATCTGTTTTATTCTAGTCGTATTTACCCCGTGATCATACTTTAAGTTTAACATTGTGTCTGATCTTAATTAAATATTAATTAAACCACCTTTGAAATATTCAGAAAAATGAATGCATAAAGAACTAGGTTTAAAGCCATAAAGTCTTTTGGCTTCATTATTTACCAGTTCTGTGACTTGAACTAAGTAAGCAATTTTCTCTGATCCTCATTATCTTTATGTAGAGCAGGCATATGATACATGTACTTAGTGAAAAAATACTATCAGAGAATCAAAGATAAACCAAGAGAGCATCTGTGCATTGGGATGAGGAATGAGGGCCACAACATTAGCACCTGCAACAGAGTTATCTCTCCTGGTCACAGTCCTGGCTCCCCAGAGTAGATCTTGAGATGCATTGTGGCACATAAGTAATTTTTTAGGAATTGGTGGAAGGAGGTGAGAAGAAGCAATAAATGAGGAGAGAAACTGCAATTCATGCTCCACAAGGCCTCAAACCACCCCAAACTATCTGTCCTTCAGTGTTCCAAAACGGTTCCTCTTAGCACTGCACGTCACTAAATTTCTGAAATGAGGCAGTAAGGAGCCAGTGAGCTAATAGCAGTTCCCTACAGTTGCAACAAAGAGTCTGAAGCTAATCTAATTCCCAGCTGTTGGGCAGAAATTGAGGTCTGTCTAGCTCATCTCCAGATCCACAAGATTTCCTGGGTTATGTGTTCATGTAGTTGTTTCATCAGTCCATCATTCATTCTTGTGAAATGCCCAGACGTCCTATATTTCACAAGTGTTCAAAATGAGCAATCAAAAGTACTGGCATTAAATCTTTCGTGATCAATGACACAAGTGCCCAGGGGACACAGAAGGAAATGATGGATGCTGAAAAGAGGGAATTGAAGAGAAAAGTGTCAATTAATCTCAGACCGGAGACCCTGCAGCCTAGTAGCAAGTGAATGGGTCTGTTCATCAGGGAGCTTGATGTGAATCCCCCAGTCCAAGATGTTATGAGCATTAAATGTGTGCTTCTGAAATTTGTGTAGGGCACAGAGGAAGGTACTTAGAAGGGATAGATCATTCAGAAGTTGCACTGATTAACAATAGTTTTACTACTATAATTTTATGTAATAAATGTCAAATTAGTTAGGAAGTTCTAATAAACAGTTATAATACCACAGATGAGGTATATACAATTTACAATTAGTACAGTTCATGTTAAGAAGTAAGACTATTTTTTGGCAAGTGCTTAAAGTTCCTGCTCACCATGAGAATGCTGAGACATTGAACCTTTGAAACCTCAGTGATCATTCTCACTTTATTTACTAGTGGACTCAAACTCATAGTCATACATCTCTATCTATCTATCTATCTATCTATCTATCTATCTGTCTGTCTATCTATCTATCTATCTATCTATCTATCTATCTATCTATCCATCCATCTTCTATTTGGATTACTATCTGTTTTTTGTTTTTTGTTTTTTTATTTTTATTTATTTTTATTTTTTTATTTTTTTTTTTGGTTTTTTGAGACAGGGTTTCTTTGTGTAGCTTTGTGCCTTTCCTGGAACTCACTTGGTATCCCAGGCTGGCCTTGAACTCACAGAGATCCGCCTGGCTCTGCCTTTCGAGTGCTGGGATTAAAGGCCTGCACCACCATTGCCAGGCTACTATCAGTTTCTGTTGTTACTATGTGGATCAAAAATGTGATCACTATGTTACTCCTACATCATCTCCCAGAAGGTGGAAGTTAACCACAGACCTCTCTTCATTCTTTCATAGTAATCAAAATAATCCTATCAATTGCTGACTTTTCTAAGCAGAAATGAAAATATAACCGCTGATATTTCAAGAAAATAATTTATTAACTGACAACTCAGATTACCTACAATATACCAACATTAAGTTTTCTGTTATTTTTAAAATGAAAATAGTTTCCAGTTAAATTGGTTACGTTTTAGATTTTGTTTCATCTATCATACAAAGTATCCAATGTAGATTTGTCTCTTCAATTTAAGTTACAGAATCATACTTTTCAGCTGGGTATATTACTATCTACAGAATAGACCATATTTCCCAATTATTTCCATTATGTTTGGTGTAAATTGTAGAGATTATGGACACACAAGGGGCGAGATCTAAGTGGAAGTATGAGGTCATAGAGGGTTATGCTATCTCTGGCCCCTTCCTGTCACGTTTTTTTCTCTTTCCTGTCTGTCATGGTATGAAGATGTACCTTTATCACCTGTTCCTGCTGCCAGGATATTCTGCCCAAGCACAGAGGGAAAATAAATTATGAACCGACTTCTGTGAATCTCTGACTCAGAATAAGCCCTTTCTCCTATAGGAAGATTTTGTCAGGAATATTGTCGCAGTGATGGGAAGAGTAACTAACCCGGCCCTCATAGCTAGATGAAGCCACAGACTCCCACGTACGGTAGCAGTACAACTCTTGGGAGGGACAGTTATCTAGAATATTAAAAAAGAAGACAGTGCATATTCTTTTCTTCTCTCTTCTCCATTTTATGATCTATATTTTGGACTTGATGGCTGGAGAGTTGTCAACTGCATTGTACTATGAGAAAAAAAATCATGAAGTGTTCAAGAACAAAGTCATGACTCTCATGGGTTGTAATAATCACAAAACTTTTACACAAATATTGGCTCTTATTTATGGTAAGTATTCAAGAAAATATAATTTTATCTCACCATGAAAACACTTTTAATATCTCCACAGGACCTATATTCCTGATATATAAAATCATGATATTGACCTATTCAACTTTTATCATATATCTCTAATATTCCTCAAAACATGTATCACTTTATTCACAAGAAGGACAATAGCCCATCTCATCATGAGATCAAAATATAGATTTTATCTTTTTTGTGTTGTATGATTTTGAGGAAACCATTACTTCTTGAGCATTAGCCTTCTGATTTATAAAATGAAAAACTACAGTGGTGATGTGTGGATTAAATATAATTTTGCACACAGAACAGTACTTAAACAAAATAGGTGACTTGAAAATGATACTATTGATGAGGCTGATGGTGACCTCAGAAAAACATACACAATAACTTGTCAGACTTCTTGTCCATTCCAAATATGGACAAAATATATAAGAAATAAGACTGAAAATTTGTCTGAAGAATTCTAAAAAGGGATCCAGGAAAACTCTATATATTTCAAGAATATGTGTTAGAAGGCTTTATTGAGTTTTAATGCAAAACTATAATCTTCCTAATTGTACAAAAGGGGATGAAAATTCTTCTTTCAGACTATGATGTTCCCATACAATCCCCCTGGAAAGCATGTGTGTTATGAAGCCATCCAGTACATATGTTACTGATGGCCTCAAATGTCCTTAACAAACATGCAAGCCCCTCTTACTATACCTTGAGGAATTTAACATATGGTCATCAACATCTCTGAATTGTCCAGAGTACAATTCAACATGAATCTCTGTTAAATTACAACCAATTAAACATTGTGCTGCACAATGTTGCATCTCATGGAATTAGAATTTTATTTTACTTTATATTTGTTTCTGTCTTTCATCTCCATATGACAATCTTCCTCTGAATCCCTGTCACCTCTCAAAAAAGTATTGTCAGTCATCCCTACTGGCATAGCACATTTTGAAAACAAGATGAACAGACTTCATGAGGCTTCCCATTAACACCTGAATGAGGAAACAAATTGTGAAAATCATTTTGCAATCCTGTTAGAAACTCAGTACTATAGAACTTCAAAAAATGTTCTTAGTGTATACAGGTCTGAGGATGTCTGTGATTATGACTAATGTGAACAAGACAAATTAACCATTTCTACAGTTGCAAATATTTTAAATTTCAGGTGAAGATGACTACTAATTTTATATGACTTCATGTGTCAGGTGCTCAGCTAGGTGCCTTTTTTTTTCCAAGTGCAATATTGTCCCTTTGACAATGTAAAGTATTTATGAAAGATATTTTGCCACTGTTGCAAGGATGTTTCTTCAAGGCCCACAGTTAATTATTGAGCAGAATCTCACAACTAGTAAGCAATGCCAGTAGAGTTCAAAGATATAGTTTTTGAATTTAGAAACTTCATCTTGTGAAGAACATGTTGCAGTATCAACTGGCAGATACAAGGCAGAGAAAACTGAAGCTTTGAACTAAGCATGTGAAATATTGTCATTAACATAAGGGAAAATTTGTTGAGTCTAATGGGTCAACCATGTTGTACATAATGGTTCATTAAACATTTTCTGTGTCTTTTTCACAGTTGATTCCCCAAACAATCTTCTAGTGATGCTATTATTATCATCACTTTCCAGAGGAAGAAACTGAGAGGATATCCTGCTAATATCAGGCACATCTGTTTCCAAATCTGCCAAGTTTCAGAAGGTCTCCAGACTATGTGTTGCCTATGATAGAAAATGACCTCATTGGGTATTTTGTGACAGGTAATGGGATCTCTTATCTTCTTAAATCTTTTCCAACACATGGAAAACATATCTCCAACATAGCTTCTGATTCCCATAAAATGAATGAGACATGTAAATAGTCTAATCCACCCAAACTGAAATAGGGCACCAACCAGACTGCAGAAAACTGAGCAAAAGGAAAGGCTTGCATTTAGAGACACAGATATATGTTTTCAGGGGTTAATGTGTGTGTATGTCTAACATTGAGCTTGAATTCCAGAGAGTTAAAAGATTTGCCTTGTTTTGGGTAGAGAGGATACAACATTCAATATTGCCCTTTTCAAGAGGAAATGCCTTTCTGGGAATAGAAATGGATTTAGCCTTGGGAACAAATCACATCCTGAATCAGTTGTCAAAAGAAGTCTAGAATAATCTCTCACTGTTCCATTTACTAAAGGAGACTGCGTAGGTTACAGAATTCAGGCTCCAACAATTAATTCTTTTGAAATAATGTAATCACTTTTGCTCAGAAAATATATTTAATCCCATTGCGAGCCAAGTAAAATTAAGAATTGCTTTATTCTTAAATTACCTAATTAACTGCCTCCTTTTTGCTCCTTAAAAGAAACCAAAAGGACATGCTTACATACAAACTACACTGTATAATCAATAATAAAAATATAATAAGCCTTATCTCCTGTAGTAATCAAAAAAGACTTGATGAAGCACAGCAGTATTTTCAGAGTCCCCTGTGAGCATTTGTTGTGTTTATAAGTTACGCGCGCACGCACACACACACACACACACACACACACACACACACACACACAATGGTATTATTAATTATTCTCCCTATACGCAGAGTTTGAATGATTTAGACTGCTCTTATGTGCCTTTTCTGCTCTGGTTACTTTTCTTTATGCCTGCAAAGATTTCCACATTTTTATATATTTTTGTTCCTTCTTTGTTTTTGTAGCTTTGTGTAAAACCTGTCAACAAAAATAATTTGGTCTTGCATGTCACTACTTTGGGCCACCAGAGTTTTTGTTGTAGTGCCTGGGGAAAGGCAGACTTGCCACGTGTGAGTACTCAGAGAAGGCCCACGAGTGTCTTTCATTAATAGCTATGTAAATTTCTTTAGACTGGACAACTGATTGATTTCATTTTATACTTGCTTATTTCAGTCTCTAAAACTGCCAACTGTGGTTGCTTGAAAGTGTGTCTACTTCAAAGCTCATTATGATGCTGTTGAGAGATGCTGTCATAAGAGTGATTAGTCTAGAAAGGATCCTCTTCATAGTTATGATAGGATAACTGCTCTTCTAAAGGAGTGAAGTTTGCTTCCATGCCTTTTGAAAAGAACACTTTCACCACAGCCAATACCTCCAACTCAAACATCCTAGAAGCCAAATCTGGGAGGAAGTACTTTACTGGTCATTAAAATTAGTCATGGTGTTCTTTTATAAATAGCACAAATAGACTAAGTCCTGTATATGCAGGGAGGATATTTTGTTAGGTACATAATAGATAAATCAGGGTATATCTATTTCTATACCTCAGTGTGAGGTCAGGTCTGAGTTTCTGCATTATAATGACAGTCTCTTCAGTTCATCCACTTAATTCAATCTCATAAAGTTCTGTTGAGGAAGCTGAGGTGAGCAGATTATCTCAAGTTTGGACCACCCTAGGTTACACACCATCCTGGTCTGAGTGTAAGACTCTGCCTCTTGAAACTTCTTTCCTTTTTTGTTGTTTTGTTTTTTGAAAGAGACTTTTCTTTTGAGATATTTCTTTTTGATTTTATGTTGGTTCTTCAGTGGGAAATTTGTGGATAAAAACATCATAATCCAGTGCCAAAAACTTGGTCATACATGAATGAATATACTATAAAATCCCAACATGACATACAAATAAAAGTCTTGTGTTTAAGTACACAGTGAGATACAGCTGATCTCAGTCTGTGGGGATGAAACTATGCTTCTTATTCTGTGTTCAGAAGGACTTCCTACATATTCTCCTAGTTAGCTTTTATTGTCAACTTGACACAACTAGAATCACTCTTTAGTGCATTTGTCTTCACTTGCAAGAGTCTGTTGCCATGAGTAATTGATCCGATTTGAGGCCACTGGTCTATGCTGTACCATCTATAATGGGCTTTCACTGGAGCTCCTCTTGGATATCCTACTGTTTTCCTGTGTCGTGGAGATTCTGCTGCTTTGGTTCTGTAGGTTCATCCCCTTCATATGCTCCTATATTTCATGGATAAGGTAGATGTTGGGGAGGGTCAACTTACAGCCCTTGTTCTGGGCCTCCGTGCCCACCTGCTTTCCTCCTTTGTCACCACCTGGGTGAGCTCTCCAACACTGCCTTGGCCAGCCCACCCAGCCCAGACTAAAGCATGGAGCTGGGCTAGCTCTCCTGCTCTCAGGACCTTGGGTCAGCTAACCCACACTCACCCCACTAGGGCAAGCTCCACTGTCCTGTCTAGGTGAGGTGTAGGGTCCTCTCTCCGGTAGGGGAATATGAGGGGAGTGCAGGGTCAGCTTTTCTACTCTCATGCCTTCATGGCAGGCTCACCCTTGCCTCTTCCATTAGGATCAGCTCTATTGTGTGGAAGACTAGCTCCCACACTGGATTCCTGAGGAATGAGGGATAAGAGACTTAGATGGAAATATAGAGGAGAGAGAGAGAGACAGGAACACAGGATAGTCTCGAGAGGACCTGGGTCAAAAACCCACCAGCCTTGTCTGTCCCTACTAAAGGGCTTTTAAAGGAATGCCAAGGGGTGGAGCAAAAGACCTTCCCCCAACACAGCTAAATGCAGACCACCCCAAACACCTGATGACCATGCTTGTGGTCAAACTATCCCCTTATGCAGCCCTGCTGTGTAAAGCAAGCTCAGATCTCACTAGGAAGCTTTTATGGGCTCCCACACCTAATAAGGTGTATTTCCATGGTGACGGGTGGAACCATCTTTCCCGAGTGCAGAGGGGCTAGATCTCCTGCTGCAGTATCCAGGGAGGGACAGGGCCTGCTATCCTAGGGCCAGTGAAGGGCAGAGCAAGTGCAGCATGGTCCTAGGATCTTGACAGGCACGCTTCCCATGCCCCCTTGTGATACTATGGGCCATGAACATCAACACGAACCCCAGCTGCAGCAGAACCATGAACCCTGATGTGGTCCTCAGCAGCAGCTCAGGCCTGTATGTCACCATAGCCTTGGTGGAAGCACTGGCCATGCAGATCAGTATGGCCTTGGTGGCAGCATGACCTTCAGACACTGAAAAAGTCTCAGGTGCCTTATCAGACCCTGGGCATCTACAGAGGCCTTGGGCGTAACAGGAGCCATGGAACACACCCCTGACCCAGGCCTCTGCAGGGCCACCAACCCAGGTGGTAACACAGGCCACTTGTATTGCACAGCCCCCTAGGTAGCACGGCCCTAGCAGGCCAACATGTCCCCAGGTGGCAGTCCAGTCCCCTGCGATCAGTATGGCCTTAGATGATATCAGGAACTACGAACATCAACACAAACCCTGACTGTGATAGGGCCAACAACCCAGACATTGCGCTTGGCAGCAGCCCTAGGCCAGACAACACCATGGCCCCAGGTGTCAGTGTTGGCCACTCAAATCAGTATGGCCCTGGTGCAGGCACTGCCCTTAGACATCACCAGGGTCACAGGTTATGACCTAGACCCTGGGAATCCATGTGGCCTTTGGTGGCACCACGGGCCACCAGACATCAACCGAGACCCCAGCTATGGTAGGACCAAACAGCCAGATGCAGATACGATCCTCAGCAGCAGCCTTGGCCTGGATATCACCATGGCTCCAGGTAGCAGCATAGGCTACTCAAATTAACATGGTCGCCTGTGGCAGTGTGGCCCTCAGACACCATTATGGTCCCAAGTGATGACAGGAGCAGGCATCTGTATGGCCATCAGTGGTGAAAGGAGCCACAGACATCAACACAGTTCTCTGCCCCACTGTTCCAGGGCCTCAAACCAAGACTTAGCACTTGTCAATCACACAGGCCCAGGCATCACTTTGGACTCAGTTGGTAAGCAGACCATTCATGTCAGCCTGTTCCTCATCACCCTGGCCCCTCAGATCCACCTCTCTTCCCAGCCCATGAACCATTCTGCCTCCTTTTCCCTTCCACCTACCCACTCTGTACTCACTCACCATAATGAATTCCAACTGCCTGGAGTGTGGGCCTATGGCTAGAGGTAGTGTTTGGTTGAGTCCTACTTACCCTTGCCAAAAGGCATGGTGCAGAGATGTTCTACTTTTTTTTTTCTTGTTTAAAAATAGTTATTACATTTTTATTAAATAATTTTGAGCTGCTATTGACAAATGTTATGTTTAAATAAATACCTGTGTACCTGTCAGCTGAATGATGAAATATCAGCGGTCTCAACAATTTGATTTAAAGAGTCTTACTAATTTTATCCTATTACTTCATCAGAGAAAAGTAAAATGTGGAGTTTTCAGGTATTAAGATAACCTTTGCCATGCTGTCATAAGCAATGTATTTTAAATAAAAATTCATTGAGGTTCATATACTAGGGCATATTGAAGTGGTCATCAGTGTAATGTCAATCACCTGTGAAACTGTACAGCAGTATGTTTTCCTGAATGGGAGACAACAAGAGACATATTAAATACAGGACAAAGGAAAATCCACCTACCACACAGGCCCATTGGTCTACAGCATTCAGACAGTGGTGCTGACACTCTGCTCAAGACTGTTGAAATTTTTCTAATTGAAAAAATTTATAGCCTTGGAAAATGATTGTCAATTTTGTTAACAGCCATGGTGGTTATTACTCATGGGGACTTGATCATGTATGACAAGACAGAAGTCATTATGAAGAACTTCTGGGAAGGTAAGCATGGTTTCCCTTTCTGCACAAGTCTCCATTTCCATCAGTGGAATGGCTTAATTAAATTCACAGATCTGTTTTATTACATTGAGATTTTAACCTTACAGTTTTGCCTAAAAGGACAAAATAAAGAATCCATGAAAGATTAAGTAGGTGTCTTAGTTTCCAACAATGAAATCTGTTTGAAAGATTTTCTCCTTGAGAAACTAGTATAACCTTTAGAAACTAGTGTAACAGAAATTTGGGGGGCCTTGTCTGGGTCATGGGAAGCCCAAAATTCATTTTGAAAATAGGCCTATTAACCATGTGCCTTTAATTCTGCCTGGGTGATTGCAGCTACCTACATGTCCACAGTGCACTACCATCTCCTCTTTTCTTAATCTTGCAGGATGTCTTCATTTCTCTCTTTTTTTTTTTCCTTTGTGCCTTATGTGTAGCAAGGCAGAGCTCCTATTTGGCTGCTCTGAAGGACACAGATGATGCTACACCTTCTTCCTGTTTGTCTACTACAATTCCATTCATACATTTAGTTCCTCTTAATTAAGTTGCCCCCTCCTCATGGGTTTTTAAAGTACTCAGACTTTACCTCAGTTTTCATAGTCAGCACGCTGTGCCACTGATCACAGACAGGTGTGCTCAATTATGGTTACACCTTGTACTTTATTTCTCAAACTACATTTCCTTTCAAACTTATGTTAGGATCATTTCTCTATGTTTGTGGCTTTTCATTGGTCTTGATTTAGATTTTAGTTTTGAAATTTTAGTTTTATACTATTTATGATTTTTTTAATCTCTTTGTGGTAGATAATTTCAAGAACTCAGTCTGGTCATTCCTTCATACCTACTTGCTTTAACATCAGACATAGACATATTATCTGTCTATCTATCTATCTATCTATCTATCTATCTATCTATCTATCTATCTAATTTCTCTTTTTTGGCAAAATGAAAGAACTAAACAAACATGCATTGTCTATATTGTAGGTTCTATACCTGCAGATTCAACCAACCACATATCAGAAATCTCAGATAAGCCTGTCTTTACTGTACACATACAGAAATTTTTCCCTTGTTATCATTCTCTAATTAACATAACAATATTTGTTTATGTACTATCAGGTATTTAAAAAATATCTAGACCTTGTCGAAAGCATCTGAGAAGATCTGTACAGGTTATAGGCAAAATTTATGCCAACTGATAGATGAGACTTGCAAATACTCTGCTACTGAAATGGTCAGATAGTGGATGAATCCTGGAACCAATGCCCCAGAACTCTGAAGGATGACTGCATTTAGAACACATTTCCCATTGAACATTCATATTCTAATAATGATATATTTACTTTTCTAATGTTCAAATGTAAATTCCCTTGTAGATGTAATGGTCTTACTAAATAAGAAACACAGAGCCAAATGCAGAGTTAAAAGCCCAAGAGGTCAGAGCAGTAGCGAAGAGCTAAAACTAAAACGGCCTTCTTACCCTTCACTGCCGCTGCTGTCCTTCCCCTCCAAAAGAGACCTACTTCCTTGTGTGTCTTTCCTTTTATTAACTTTCTGTTCTGCCTTCTCATTGGTTGTAAACCCAACCACATGACCTCCTCATCACTGCCTGTCTATACAGACCTCCAGGTCTTCTATAGTTGGTTTTGAGATTAAAGGCATGTGTCTCCATACTAGTGGTGTCTTTGAACACACAGAGATCTGCCTCCAAGTGCTGAGGGAGTGTGCTACCACTGCCAGATTTCTGCTATGGCTTGCTATTAGCTCTGACCCCCAGGCAAATTTATTTATTAACATACAAGTAAAATCACATTTCAGCACAAATAAAATATCACCATATTTCCCCCTTTTTATTTTAATAAAAAGAAAAAGGGAAGTTATAACTAATATAAGAAAAACTATATACAAAAAGTATAATAACTATATACAATATATACAAGTAATAAATACCTAAACAATGTCTAGTACATTTGCATTTGACAAATTCAGAGAAAATAATTCCATTTTCTATCCTATTTTGATAAGTTTAGTAATAAGAACTTTTAAGATTCATGCTATGTCTGGCGCCCAATGTTTGTGGTACGAATTCTGGAACAAGCCACTTGCCTGTGGCCTTGTGGGCCACAGCTCAGACATGAGCTACATGTTGCTGGTTGTGGTGGCACACTGGTAGGATTTACTGAGGGAGGCAGAGGCAGGAGGATCCCAAGTTTGAGGCTGGCCTAGGAGGCTTGCTAAGGAGAATCTGAGGCCAGGGCCAAGCCACAAACAGTGGCATTGGGACCCTGGTGGCAGCAGTTGCTGCTCCAAGTTCCTGGCTGCTTCTCATTGTGTTGGTGACGGCGGTGATGCTGCTACCTGGGACTAAAGGTTTACTGCGCTTGTTCAGAGAAGAATTGCCAGGACCATCATGTTACAAGAAAGCATCAGCAAAGGTCAGTTTGGAAAAGTTTGGCAAGACAAATGGTGGGGAGAAATTGCTGTGAAGATATTCTCTTCTAAGGAAGAACATTCATGGTTCTGAGAGACAGACATTAATCAGACTGTGATTGCTCCAAACCACAGAGGAGGCCCCCCCCACTCCCACCCAAAAAAAAATCTGCAGGGAATCATGATCATGCCTAACAGCAACTTTGAAATCTTCAAAAAGATGACAGGAGCCCACAATGACGATTCCACATGGACTATGACAAAGCCATTTAGCTGATTAACACCACCCAAAGATCGATTTTGGACTACAAAGTTCTCAGGACAATTTTGAGATGACTAGCTGAGATGATCCAGCCTGACAGACTACTTGAACAAGGACTTGAAACAAGCCCTGCACTTTCTCATTATGCAGCAACTGAACAAATGATACAGGACTTGACAATTAACCCCAAAATTGTCTTTTCAGGATTCCCTAAAGATGCCTTCACCCCCTGAAAGCAGGACGTAATTTTAAGAAAATCACACCCATATTCCCAAGATGTGGGATGGGATGTTTTTGGTTGTTTAATAAGTTATGGATATTGTCATTGTTTATGATGGTTGATTACAAGTTGTTAATTGTTAATGGTGAGGAAAAAGCTGAATCAGGAGATTAGATTCAGAGTTTTTGTTAAAAAAGAAAAAAGAGAATATAGATATGAGGTAGATCATTGAATCTACTCTGAGAAAAAAAAGATAAAGAAATAATAGGATAAATGGGTAGATCATTGAATCTACTCTAAAAAGAGAGGGAAAGATATGAAAATGACAAAAGGTAGATTACTGAATCTATTATGAAAAGAAAAAAAGATAGAATATGGATATGATAAGATAAAAAGGGAGATTATGGAATCTACTTTTAAAAAGGAACTACTTGTTTTAAATAGGATAAGTAATGAAATTTTTTGTTTGAGGTTATCAAATGTTACTAGACTGGACATTGTTATATATTAATGGAGTTTTTCGTCTGAATCTGTCAAATGTTAATGGACTAGATATCATTAATGTAATTCTTGACTATATATTGTATATACTTATTGGATATAGTTTTTCATGTATTAGTTATAAGCTTTTTTAATTTTAGACAAAAAGGGGGAAATGTGGTGGTATTGTGTTCCACAATATATTGTTCATCCTAATAAATTTATCTGGGGTCAGAGAACAGAACAGCCACTAGATATAGAGGCCAGAAAATGGTGGCACTCACACCTTTATTCCTAGCACTCAAGAGGCAGAAATCTGTCTGGATCTCTGTAGTTCAAGGCCACACTGGAAACAGCCAGGCATAGTGACACACATCTTTAATCCCAGGAAGTGATGGCAGAAAGCAGAAAGGTATTTAAGGCGTGAGGACGAGGAACTAGAGGCTAGTTAAGCTTTTGGGCTTTTGAGCAACACAGTTCAGCTGAGAGGCTTCCAGTCGGAAGAAACAGGATCAGCTGAGGAATTGGCAAAGATCTGCTTCTCTGATCTTCCAGCATTTACCCCAATACCAGGCCCTGGGTTTGTTTTTATTAATAAGAACTTTTAAGAATCGTGCTACATTCCCAGGCCAGATCATATAAGCTGTCATCCAGTTTAGATTAAGACTTTGTCAAATCATGCTTTTTTATTTATGTTCTTTAATCATTGATAGAATAAATCTGTCAAAAAGAATGAAGGTTACCAAGAGGTTTTAGTGCATTTCCCAGTGGTATAAATTTGACACTAAAACCTAGCAATGTCCTTCTGATGATGCCAGCTGATTTTTGACATAAGGCTTATTACATGTTCAATGAAGTTATGGCTGTACAAATTGAGGGGGCTTATAAAAATCAATTTACACAAACTGACACTATACAGTAGAAAACTTTTCTTACTATATGAGCTATTTTAAATGCATATGCATGTACAGACTTGTGAAGTTTTGTATTGTTTTTTTAATTTTTTTTTTCCAACCCCACTTTTCAAGGCACTCAACCGTGACTCTCCAAGACAGCTAAACTCCTGGCTTCTTGGGTCTATTCAGGTATCATATTTGTAACCATTAATATGCAGACAGGAGATGATTAAATGCAGGCATGATAAAATGTGACACCCTATAATAAATGAGAATGAAAAAATGAATTTGTAACCATAAATCATGTATTAAAATTTATGTCATAGGCTTACATAGATGAAGACAATGTAGAAATAAGGAAATATGAGATAGACCTATTTTTAAAATTATAATAAAAGACATTTAAATTTAATGATTTTCCCCACCCTTTATCTTAGGTTAAACATTTGACTTCTTGTCCCTGAAGCTAGGATACTTGAACTTTGTGGTTTTATTCTAAACATAGGACATTTATTCTATACATAAGACAGTTAACAATTTCATTATAATGCAAATTTTAACTTTAACATTTTAAAATATGAGAGCTTTTATACATCCAAGACAATGAGATACTACCATCTTTAAGAAAGGAAGAAATAAAGTGTCTATTTTAAAAAACACAAAACTATGGAAATGTATTCTTGCCTCATTACTTAACTAAAAAATATATTTTGAAGGCCCTTCTCTGTAATGTGTTGTAACTATAAAAGTTTTAAATTAAAAAAAAGGGTGCAGCCTCACAAATTCAATGATATGAGACCACCAATAACAGAAATATAACACAAAATCAGGAATCCAGTGTATCATTGTCAAATAACAGGTCTTGGATTTCAATAATACTAACATAATTTGGATTTCAGATGAGTATTTTTCCGTTGAATGTACACAATTGCAGATTTTATATGTGTGAATGTATTTACATTTATGTATTTGTATTCTGTTCATTATTCAGCAAAACACTGTGCTAAGGCTCCTGATTGGATTCGGGGCTGAAAGCCCTAAGCATTGATATGTCTACTGTCCTGTAACTACAGGGCTCATTGACTTGATCTTGCTGAGACAAACACAAGCTTACATGATATACCTGTAGGTGCTACCTGTTCAGTCTAGTGCAGTCTAATACACTGTGCCTTGAAACTAGTATATGCCGAGCAGAGCATATAACCAAATATCAAATATGTACAATGACTTAACATTTGAAAGTCAAACATATACTATTAAACACACAGTATAAACTCCAACGTACTTGTATTCAGTGTACAATGTTTAGAGATTAAGCAAAATGTGGAGGATCAATTGTAATTTTAGTTTTACCCCTGAGATGCTTCTGATAAATTTGTATATGACTGGCTGTGTTGTCTCCTTAGATAGATAACTGTCATTTGGTATTGACAACAACTTAATTCTCTCTTGTCCATAAAAATATATTGATTGGTCACAAGATAAAGTTATTATGAAGCTCCAGATGATAGAGAAAAGGTAGGTTACAATATCATGAAGTTAAGAGTTCCAAACTAAAAACTGAAGATCCCAAATTTTAGTAGACCTATGTACATCTCGGTCACTGGACTTTTTATGATTTGCTTCACTGATTTAAAAAAAATGCATTCAAGCATACAATATCTTTTTTTTTTGTTTTCGATTTTGCCTCCCAGTTGTTCCCCAATGATATGGCTTGTCCTTAATTTCTCATCAGTATATGTGTTAGTTTATTTTTTCATGCTTTTGCAAAATATCTAATAAAAGAAATTTAAGGAATTAGGGTTTTATTTTGGATTACAATTTGATTGGATATACTCTTTCATTCCAGGTAGAGCATAGAAGCAGATGTGAGATGGAGCTGATATTAAAAATCAGGGCCAGGTGACAGTGGTGCACACCTTTATTCCCAGCACTCAGGAGGCAGAGCCAGGCTCTGTGAGTTCCAGGCCAGCCTGTCTACAGAGCGAGATCCAGAATAGGCTCTGAAACTACACGGAGCAACCCTATCTTGAAAAACCAAAAAAAATTTCAATAAGGGAGGAACGCTGGTGATTAGCATGCTCGGTGGTGTGTGTGGTTGTGTATGGGTCTGTAGTTCTATCCTTATGCTTGGTTTGCGTATGTGTTTATATGAAGATGAGTATGCATGCGTATATGTGCATGTGGAGGCCGTACATTAACACCAGGTGCCCTCAATTCTGAAATTGCTCTAAATCTTAATTTTGGGGACAGACTGTTTCACTGACATTGATGATCAGTGATGGACTGGCTGGCTGCCAGTGAGCCAGGTATCTGACTGTTTCCATTTTCCCCCAATTTGGAGCTTTTTATGCTCTCTGGAATATATATATATATATATATATATATATATATATATATATATATATATATATATATATATATATATATATATTGGTACTGGGACTTAAACTCAGGTCTGCACGCTTATGAAAGGATTTACTAACTGAGTCATTTTTCCAGTCTTATTGCTTTCTCCTTTATGCTCAGTCTGGGAATTGTGCCACCCAAAATTAAGGTGGATCTTCCTGGCTCAATTAGCCTAATGCACAAGCTCTTGTAGAGACATGCCCAGTTTGTCACTTATGTGGTTCTATGTCCTGTCAAATGTGTACAAATACTTTATGTGGTGTGAGGCCCTGATGGTAAGATTAGTACCATTATTAAATAAATCTTCCATAAGTCTCTCTCTCCTTTTCCTCTTCCTCCTCCTTCTCCAGCTCCTCTCCCCCATGTGCATACTGCTCTGAAAACATAATAAGGAAAACCATTGTACACACAGTGAGATAATGACTGTGTACAAATCTGAAAGGATGCTCTCACCAGAAGTCAAGTCATGTTAGCACCACTGCTTCAGATTTGCTACCTCAGGACTTGGGAAAAATGAATCTGTCATGCCAACGAATTTTATAGATTTTATTGGGATTCCTACAATTGATTAAGATATTGTTTATTGAGAATTTATATTGAGATTGCAAATGAACATGGCTACTTATTAATCATGCTTCCCTATGAATATCTAGAAGGTCAAGAGCTTTACTGAATAATGTACCAGTATTTTTGACTCTTCTTCTTTAGTTCTACAAAAAAAAATCAATAATAACAAATACTCAAAGTTCTGCTTGCAATTCCAGGTCTCTTTAAGAAAGGTAACATGAGGACAACATCAAACGGTAGAAAGTTTTATGTCACTCTATTTAGAAGTCATGAGTAGGGCTAATTTAGATTTTATGTAAAATATCTTATGTTTTTCATACATACACAGTACATTAGGTGAATGGATGGATTTAAAAATAATAATGTTGAAATGGAATATGGAAATTGGAATCAAACCAATCTGAATTCAAATTCTAATCCTACTTATTTACCTCCTGTGTGCTCTTTAGGATAATTCCTATCACTTTTATTTTCATTAAATAAATTAAAATTGTTTCTTACAAAGAAATACTGGGAAGGAAATGTGATGTTGCAGATGTTCTTGTTGCCTGACTGGTAACAAAGTGCTCCAAATTAAATGACTGAGACGTGAGTTAACTTTTCTCTTTGAGAGTCAAGCCTTACTATCCTCATGCAGACTTGATTTTAGTGCTAATGTTTTAACACGAGCATGTGTATGCATGTCTCAACTCACATATTAGTTTTGTCATTTGTTTGTTTGTGTGCAAGACAGTCCACCTCAAATTAAAGGGTAGGGGAACCCAAAATAATCAGAGCCATAAACTCATGCCCCAGACTTGAATTCAAACTTGGACAAGCTCACACAACATTAAAAGCCTGAAACAAAATAAAGAACATAACTGTCTGCCTCTACCCGTTCATACTTCTATTTCCAAACATGATATGAAAGGTGGTATTATTTGAGTAAAACAATGTTTTTCAGCCACTCTAAAAGCTGCTTGGCAATAAGTAGTCCCAAGAGGCAAGTATCTCCCCCGCAGCATTGTTCGCTATAATATCTGCTCAAAACTCAGGAGTAAATTGTAAGATTGGTCCCTGCAGGGGAAAAAGTGATATTGATGCCATGTACCTAATGTAGAAAGGGGGGGAAAAAAGCTCTCAAGCCAATGAAATAAAATGATGAACAAATCACCACTTTTTAGTTTTTCTATGAGTGAAAGATTCATTTTGTAGCTCAGGAAGTTATCCCTGATGTGCTCTAGCAGACATATATAAGAGAAGGAAAAAAAGAGTAGGTTTTCGTAGAAAGAGCTTAATAGTTTTTATAAGAATTTATCTGCCAGGCAGTGGTGGTGCACGCCTTTAATCCCAGAACTCAGAAGGCAGAGCCAGGCAGATCTCTGTGAGTTTGAGGCCATCCTGGTCTACAGAGTAAGTTCCAGGAAAGGCTCAAAGCTACACAGAGAAACCCTGTCTCGAAAAAAAGAAAAAAAAAGAATTTATACATATTTTCTAAACATGTTCAGTTTGGTTGAGTTCAGTCAAGCAAAACACTTAATCAAGTCCCATGTTATGAAACTTATTGGACCAATAGGTGTGGATCTGCCATGGGACTGGACTAGGCCCTCTGCATAGTCAAGACAGTTGTTCAGCTTGAACTGTTTAATGGGCACCCTGGCAGTGGGATCAGAATTCATCTCATGCGGGCTTTTTGGAGCCCAGTGCCTAAAGTGGGACACTTTACATAGCCTTGGTGCAGAGGGAGGGACTTGGACCTGCCTCAACTGAATGTACCAGACTCTGCTGACTCCAAATGGGAGGCCTTGCCTTGAAGGAAGTGGGAATGGGGGATGGATTGGGGGGGCAAGGCTGGGGGGTAAGGAGGAGGGAGGAGAGGGGGTTCTGTGGTTGGTATGTAAAATGAATAGAAAATGTCTTAATAATAAAAAAGAAATTAATAAGCTAAGTACAGCAGAATTTTTCATCCATCTTCAATATGCCAATCAGACAATGATGTTCATATTCCTAGGTTACTAAAGAGAAGCCAAAGGTCTAACGATTTAGATGGTTTCTCATGCTAACATTTCATGTCAACAGCACATTGGCCTAAAATCTCATTAAAGCGTTGTTCTTTCTAGGTTGCAAGGATAGAGGGAGGCCAGGAGGGCATATTGGAAGGATACAAGGGACAAACAAACAGGAGCAATTGCAAAAATTTCTGCCGTCAAGGTCAGCAGGAAGCATCATTTGCTAGTCCACATATCCCCATGAGTGGCGGTGCTGAATTTAGTGCTCATGTTCTAAATTCTTCCACTCATATACTCTTTAAATAGTTTTTCTTTTTTAGTTAAATTTGTCCTTTGGCATTCTCACACAGGTATCTAAATTCCTTCACCTACATATTCTTAAATGGCTTTTTGTTTTTAAAGTTGTCTTTTGACAATCTCAAACATATGTATAGTCCATTGTAATTACTCATATCCCCATTCTCTTATCTTCCTCCAATCCTTGTAAACCCCCCTTCAAAGTCCCTTCTTTCATATTCATGTTTTTGGTTTTGTTTTGAGACACTTTGAGTTTAAATGAGGATGGTCTCTGTGAACATGTGTTTAGAATTATTCATTGGAGCTTAGTGGGCTCGCCTGTGGCAACAACTTAAGATAATGACTCTTTACCAGAATCTTTAAGTAACCAGTAGTAGAGCAGAGAGGGCTAAGGGCTTCATGAACCCTCTTTTATCTATAACTGACTGTTGACAGGGCCAGTCTTAGTCCAAGTCTAGTATAAGTATTCTTCAAATTTTAACAGAATGTTTAACGGCTTATACACATGCAAACATGGAATGAGGAGATAATAGGTATCAGTCATAGATCTGTAATTCAGATTATCTAACAGTGTATGTATTCAAAATAATATCTGTCATATGTGTTGGAAAATTCTCTGCTGTGAGATGGTCTGTATGCCAAATGTGTTGCTCTGACTGGTCAATAAATAGAACACTGATTGGCCAGTAGCAGGCACAAAGTATAGGTAGGACTAACAGAGAAGAGAATTGAGAGAACAGGAAGGTGGAGAGAGACACTGCCAGCCGCCACCATGACAAGCAGCATGTGAAGATGCCGGTAAGCCACAAGCCACATGGCAAGGTATAGATTTATAGAAATGGGTTAATTTAAGATATAAGAACAGTTAACAAGAAGCCTGAGGCATTAGGCTAAACAGTTTAAATAATGTAAGTGTCTGTGTTTTTATTTTATAAGTGGGCTACAGGGCTGTTGGGACTTGGCAGGACTTAGAGAGAAAACTCTCCAGCTACAATTCTCTTGTTACTTCACTATTATTAAGTGAGACTATTAACTCAGATTCTTAATTCTTCCTTTCATTGTTATCACATGGTTGTGCCCTACTCATTGGTCATGTATCAATATGGCTTCTGCACATTTCATTCCGTCTGTATAATTGCTCATTCTGTAGATACACTGTACCTCTGTTGAGCTCACGTTCTAGTTTCCTAAAAAAACGTGGTACACTGGGCCTAGTTAGTCACCACCTTGAACTATTTTTCCTTATAGTGTACTGGTAAAACCGCTTTAGACATTGATGTCTAAATGACAGGATAATTGACTTCCACCAGGATTGTTTTATGATATTAAAACATGACAAAATTTTGGGAAGTCAGGTGATCAGAAGTTTCTATTCTTAGTAAGTAGAATGAGCTCCCATGTATCTCCAATATATTCCACTTTCCTCTGCCTGAGTCCAACACAGGGCATAGAAAAAAATACTCTTCCTTAATGAACATCAGGGAGGAGTCAAATAACTATAATATTTCATGCCCAAAATGAAATGGAAAATTAATTATATAAAGTGGAAATTACTTTAAGATAGAAATATGCTATATATCCTATGCCAGCTTGAAGATAGGCATTTTCAGATTAGTGATTAAATTTGTCACACACCACACACACAAGATGATAATACACACACACACACACACACACACACACACACATATATTTGGTCTAGAACAAAAAAATCGAGTGATGGTGATAGTGATGCTGATGCAGTCAGCTTATGCAGTACAGTGCCAATGGCTGTAATGACAAGGTAACTCTTGCTTACTTCTCCGTTATAAACTGTGAAGGCATTTCTCAAGTTTTTGCATACATCGGATGTTATATTCCCAGTCCAGCCCATAAATTAAGCACGACTCCCAGGCAATCCTTGGCTGCCTACTTCCTCACAGATGCTGTGAGCACACAGTTCTCTCATGCTTCATTATCCTCAGTTCCCTAAGTCACTTTCAAGGTCTTGTGGAAAATAATTGTACATCTTTTATAACTCCTATCTGTGCCTTTTCACAGTCCTATAGCTCTTTGATTCTTTTTTTATTTTCACCAATTAACACTTAAAGAATTGATGGATAAATTGTACAAATTGTGAACAACTTGAATGGCATTAACATTAACTGAGAATAAGGCCTTACCACTTTAATATTCACAATATTGTAATGGATTTCTCTTATGTGTGGTTAAAAAAATACTGATTTATTTTTTTTAACTCAAAAAAAAGTCTGCTGCTAGATGGTGGCTGTTGGCAGTTTGAGTAGTTTATTGATATATGTGCTGGAAAATTTTATTTTCTTGGTCTTTCCTCATATTTGAATTTCATAATCATAGTATGACTGTTAAAGTTCATGTTCAAAGCTAAAAAGCCTTAAAGAATGCAATGACATCACCCAGATTTTTCCATGCTTTAAGAAATTTAGGGCCGGGCGGTGGTGGCGCACGCCTTTAATCCCAGCACTCGGGAGGCAGAGCCAGGCGGATCTCTGTGAGTTCGAGGCCAGCCTGGGCTACCAAGTGAGTCCCAGGAAAGGCGCAAAGCTACACAGAGAAACCCTGTCTCGAAAAAACCAAAAAAAAAAAAAAAAAAAAAAAAAAAAAAAGAAATTTAGATGGTTTTCCAGATACCCTAAGAGATTTCTCCTTGTATCTCATTGATAAATACTGTATCCTGTAGTCTCTCTGTTAGCTCTATGGAAAGCTAAAGAAGTTAAAATCTCTACAAGGTCATTTTCCTGAAACCTATGTGTTTGTGTTTTCAAGGAAGAAGACAATAATAGTTGGTGAATACATCAGTGATGATGTCTGGTTTCTTTTTTCTTTTTGTAATTTCTATTTTTGTTTTTTAAAGAATAAATCAGACGTGGCAAAGGTTAGATACATAAAAAAAAGGTCAAATCTGCACTACAACAAAAAATGTTTAGAGTTTAAAGAAATAGTCCATTGTGTGTCTGAACACCGTGAAATTACATAAAATAAAAAAGGCATGCTTTCTGTCCTCTGGCCTCCACATACATGCACCCACTCCTCTACACAGACACATGCATAGAGGTGAGCATAACACAATCATGTTCACACATGCTAACAGGCTTTCACATATCTATACATGTGCTTAGATATGTATAGAAATTATATTTTTAAGTTTATGCTAATGTTTATACAAACAGATGTCTGAATTCATTATTGGTGGCAATCATTGCTACTGGCATCAAGAATGATGGATATGTGTACTGTGTCTATTCAAATCAGAGCATTTATGATATAACTTTAGTTTTATTGACAGGACACCAACTTAACATTCGTGAAAATTGGCCATTATGTCACTACAGAGAGTAAAAGGCATCACAACATAGTATAGCACAGGGCCGTAGAATGATGATCTTGGTCCTAATTGATTTCTCTAAGTTTAAAAATGCCAAACATTTTTCCTCAGATTAAAGGACTAAGATAAGTATTTGTTCTTTTTTTATGGAATGGACAGCAAAGAGCTAGGACAGAATGTAGGGCCCTTAGCAGATTAAGCCTCCAATTTCTAGCCCTTGAAGTCAATTGCAGGACTACAAATGCCTTGGCACTCTGAGAAGAAGAAGGAAGTAGTTTAGGAAGTTGAAAGATTCCAACTTTTTAATGACTTCCTTCAAAATTGTACCTATAGTCTATGAAGATGATTTATCTTCATGCTGCAGAAGTCCCAGTGGCTTGCAGGAACACTGCAAAACATCCAAAATGTATCAGTTTTTTATGCTATTATCTTCAATTAGAAGAAGTTAATATTTAATACACAAAAATGATGGCTAATCTCCATTGTCAACATGGATAAATTTAAAATAATCATGTAAATATACTTTTACAACTCTCTATAGGGGTGTTTCTAGAAATGTTTAACTGAGGTTGAAGATTCAGCCGTAATATGTGTGGTAACATCCCTTGGGATGGGATCCTGGACTGCATAAAATGGATAATATGAGCTAAGAACTAATATTTCCAGACCATGGAGGCCGTGTGACCAATATCTTATACTGTTGTTGTTATGTCTTCTTCAAAATACTTGCCACACTCAGTACGATTGGTTGTTTTCCTTTTTAAATCATGATCCAAAATAAACTCTTCCTGAAGTTACTTCTTCAGCTATTTTGTTACATCAAAGAAGAGAACAATGTCTACAGCAAGTTATTTCAAGCTCTGATTAACACAATTTCTAATACCTTTCAGGTCCTCAATCAGAATCTAAACTATGAATCGGAAGCATATAATCT
The DNA here is from genome assembly GCF_949786415.1 of Peromyscus eremicus. Taxonomy (NCBI): domain Eukaryota; kingdom Metazoa; phylum Chordata; class Mammalia; order Rodentia; family Cricetidae; genus Peromyscus; species Peromyscus eremicus. Next base: position 108,894,823 of record NC_081420.1, read on the forward strand.
CTGGATTGTCATAACATTTCAAATTCTCTCTCTCTCTCTTCTCTCTCTCTCTCTCTCTCTCTCTCTCTCTCTCTCTCTCTCTCTCTCTCTCTCTCACACACACACACACACACACATATCTATGTATACATACACACATGTTTACACATATATGTATAAAGATACACACATGCTTACACACACACTTATACACATACACACACAATCACACACATTTTTTTTTGATACTCACATCTAGGTCCATTTCCCATCCAAATTTCAAGCTGCTTGGTGACAGAGAATAGCTCATTTGTACATTTTACTCATGTTGTAAGTCCTCAAATGCCTAATAACATTTTCAATAAATAAACAATCTCAATAAATAATTCAGTTCTAACACATTTAAAACGGCATTGTAATAGATTTATACTCTATCTTATTGCATGAATATGTCAAGTTTGCAAAGATTTATGGTATTATGTTCTTATGAGATATGTCCATGATGTACACTTACTGAACATCACTGAATAAAATTAAGGCCAGATTTGGAATTATTTTAATAATGAAAACAAAAGTATAATATGTCACAAATAGACTAACTTTAGTCTAGGAAATAATAAATTTCATATCTACAATGACTTGTACAGAAATTATCATTACCTTATAGTTCTTTAAATAACACTATGAAGCATAACCCAGTTTGTACAGTTGGGGGTAACATACATTCTGTACAATTATTGAGTTGTTTTTTATGTAAATATCTGTGAAAATGTTCAGTAAGACTAGTAAATATTTGTCAGTTTGTGTGCTTTATATTTATATGCTACCAATTTCTGTCTTAGAAAACCTAAGGTAATTTACAGAGCAAACAATATACCTTGAGGAATCTTCATTCTATATGTCTTGCACTGTGCTTCAGCTGACTCACATATTCAAAAAAAATGTGTTACAAAAAGAACAATTTCTAATACAGGGTGTCCCTTATTAACCCTCTTCCTGGCTGTTTTGCTACCCATCCTTTTTTTCTCTGCAAAGGCACACTTTAGTTTATATAGGAGTGCTAATCGTGACTAAAAGGCTATTTCATATCTCTAATAATCAAGGACTAACAAACATATTTCTTCTTCAAAAGTCAGATAGTAAAAATTCTAGACAATAAGAGCTGTATGTCAGGGTGTGTGTTATAACTGCACACATTAGCTATACCTGTTCATCTCTGTCATCCTTGTCTGAAAGCAGTCATAGATAATACCTAAGTAATTGGGAATGCTTGTGTCCCAATAAAACTTTACTTATCAATCAAGTATTTTCCCCATACCATAGTTCTTACACAAGAAACCACAGTGACCAAAGTCAGTATGATATTTCAGAACTTGAAATACTTTGATCTAAATACCTGTTTTCAAAATTTTGACTTTAGGACCTTTTTCAACTCTTAAAAACACCAACACTCACCTCCAAGCATGCTTTAAAACAGTTCTTATATATCAGGATATCCCATAATAAAATTAAAAAATATAACTGAGAATTATAAAATTATACATTATGTTAAATTATTTGAATAAAAGTGAATATTAATGTTAATGACATAATAATAAAAAAAGGTAACAAAGAACAGTTCCTAATAAGAAAAGTTTGCTTATACTTTTCAGTAAATACTTTAAGTTTTGGCTTAGCAGAACAGAACTAGATGTTGTTTACATTTTTTATTCAAAATATTTTAGTTATAGTATTTAAAATATATATGTAGTATATAAACAAAATCTTAGGTTGACAGACATTTTAAAAGTAGTTTGATAGTTTTATCAGTTAATTGCAGATACTCATAAGTGATAGTTTTTTTACATAATTATTTTATTAAATAAAATTGTATAATCTAGCCGGGCGGTGGTGGCACACGCCTTTAATCCCAGCACTCGGGAGGCAGAGCCAGGCGGATCTCTGTGAGTTCAAGGCCAGCCTGGGCTACCAAGTGAGTTCCAGGAGAGGCGCAAAGCTACACAGAGAAACCCTGTCTCGAAAAACTAAAAAAAAAAAAAATTGTATAATCTATTTTGTTCATATTATTTTTCCTCCCACAAATCCTTCTAGATCCTCCCCACCTCTATATTCACCCAACTTCATGTTTTCTCTTCATCTCAAAAATGGAAACTAAACAACTTTAAAAAACAAAACCAAAGCATGCACAAGGACACACACACACACACACACACACACATGTTATGGAGTTTCTTTTGCATCCAACAACTATTCCTGGGCATGGGGTTTGTGGTTGATATACCCAGTGACACTGTATTGGAGAAAATCAATTTACTCTGTCTCAGTAGATATCAATTACAAATGACTTCTTGGTTAGCAGTGGGACTTTGTGTCTACTTCCCCTTTTCATTGCTAGAATTTTGTCTCTTTGAACCTGTGCAGAACTTTCAGGTGCTGTCACAGTCTTGGAGTATAACTGATAGCTTCCTAAATCTTGACTTAATGTTTGAATCTAAACATCAGTTCAGATTTTCCTTTGCTGAGATGTAAACATTCATTAGGCTATCTCACACTTTGAAATGGTCCTTTTCCATTGCATGGTTTATAGCATTATATATTATTCATTTTTAAAATATTGGCTGATTAGAATAAACAGGCCTTCTTATCTTGACATAATTAATCTCAGAATACTTGACATACTGTTCATGTTACTACTTATTTCTCCAGAAAATTCTCTGAACACTGAGACTTTGCCAAATTCTTGTAGTAAATAGACACCTTGTATAATATATCTGTGCCAGATAGTTTTGTGTCAACTTGACACAAACTAAAGTAAGCTGAGTGGAGGAAACTTCAATTGAGAAAATGCCTTCAAGAGAATGGGTTGTAGGGTTTTTAGTGGTTGATGCATGAGGATCCTGCCCATTTTAGGTGGTGCCATCCCTGGACTGGTGGTCCTGGGTTCTGTAAGAAAGCAGGCTGAGCAAGCCATGAGGAGCAAGCCAGTAAGCAGCACCCTTCCATGTCCACTGCATCAGCTCCTGCCTCCAGGGTCCTGTCCTCACTGCTTTAGATGATAGACTATTATATGGAACTGGGAGTGAAATACACCCTTTCCTCCTCAGATTAATTTGATCATGGTGTTTCAGCATAGGAATAGTAACCCTAACTAAGACAATAGTGCATCCTTAAATTTGGATGTTTTCTTTAGTAACGTAGTTTTGTTATTTGCTTTGAAGTCATAGGGTCATCTTATTTCTTTTGGAGAGACTATCTGGCATGAATCCAAGTAGGATTAAACACAATTTGTTGTTCATAGTAAATAATTTAACTCTATCTATTCCAAAGAGGTCTAAATTATGTCCATGGTTTCTGAGACTTACTCTATAAGTTGTTAGACAGTCATGCCCCAAAAGCATCTGCCTCTTAGGCTCAGAGCCTTGGTGTAATACCAGAGAATTATAATATGTTAGGACAATAACAGAATTCATGGGGATTTGGTCCAGAAATTTATCTTAACCTTTAGAAAGTTTGCAACTGAAGTGTGTTAATGAAGTCTTCACAATCTTTGCCCTTTTCAAAACTGGAAATTAAGGCTAAGTTGAGTCTGATGGTTAGATGTAGTCAATGAAAGTCATCACAAATCAATGCCAGCACAACAATGTTCTTCATGGCAAAAGGAGGAGCTTTCAAAAACCAGGGCAACCCTTGAATTTGTGGCTGACATTAGAAGTAGGGGGCTGTTTTTAGAAACTGAATTCTACGACTACACATTTTTTTAATCATTCTTTCAAGTAAAAGCAACATTCCATGACAATGCCAGCAAGTAAAGTTTGCATAGAATTGCATGAGCTGAGCTATTCTCTAGGGCAAATATAATTAAGTATGTAGTAGAATTGTTTTATATATCATTCAATGTATAAAAGAAGAATGATGTCAAGTACTATTCTTAAGTGACACTGTATCTTTAAACTGTAAGTGCATGGCAATAAAAAATGCAACACAGTCAATGGGCTATTTGATTTATGCTGAAGCCCCAGCCGGACACACACATGCATGCACGCATGCACACACACACACACACACACACACGTGTGTGTGTGTGTGTGTGTGTGCATATATATTATTTTCAAAAGAGAGAGTAATGCCTTAATGTCTTAATTGTATTAATTCTTAACTCTTACACATCCAGAGGTATCTTTCAAGGACTTACAAATTTGTGAATTATTTCCATAAAAATGGTTTTACAAATGATTAATTTTACATATAACAACATATTATATAGACACTTCAAGAAGTTTCTGCTTATTAGCTATGATTCTGGGTAGTCATAAAAAGGAGACATCATTGAAGGTTGTCTATAGAATTTGTGTGTGTGTGTGTGTGTGTGTGTATGTGTGTGTGTGTGTGTATGCTCACATATGTGAGATATATGAGACAGAAAGAATTTATACACTCGGATGTAAGGATATAAGCATCCTTGAAACAGGATGTGACAGAAGGAAAGCCTATGTTAGGCCCCAAAAGGCCCCAAGACACTGGAAATGGGTCATCTAAGCACTGTGTTTAGTTGCTGGGGTAATGTCTCAGTCACCCTCAGAGTTTGCTGAAAATTGGATAGTGCTGGAAGAAATAAATCATCCAGGGATGATGACTTAAAACTTAATCTGTGAACTTCAATTAAAAGTCACTGTTTTCCTTACTAATGTGTGTCTTAAGGGGCAGATAATTATATGTTGGATTGAAAGACACATACTCTGCCTGAACACATGTTTCTACAAAGTGGACAACTGTCAAGAAAATGTGAAAAGGGTCCTCTTATTTCTCAGCTCATACAAGTATCAAAATCAAAGGGAATAGAGCCACTAGGCATCTCTCTCTCATGAGTGGGTTCCTCCCATTCCCTACTTAAAGTACTCGACCATTGTTTCTCATGGGCACCACTGTTTCTCACGGGCACCACTGAATTAAGATTATTTTCCTCCCTGTTGGCCCACAAATGGATCGTGTCACCAAATGGTTTCTGGACTAGCCATTTCTATGTGTTGCTTTATGCTGGTGGGAAATTAATTCTCATCATGCGTCCTTAGAGTACCATGGGGGCTCCATAAACCTATCTACCAATTTGAGCTTTGTGCATCATGGGTTTGTGTTGCTAGAAAAGGAAGCTCCTTCAGCAGGCAGACTGTTATGTAATATACTAAAATGGAGCTTTGGGGAAGAGAAATTTCCATAACAGTTGAAGTGATCACAGGGGAAACAATAACTGAGCTCTTTAGACTGGATGGTGTGCTGTATTGGATAATCTATTCCCTCTTCTCTCACCATGCCTGCCCCATTAGCCATGGCCATGAAAGTACAGGGAGTTCTCAAGAGTTTTATGGTTTGGCTTTTATTGCAGCAGATCATTATGAATTGTATTTCATCTGTTAAAAAATAAAATAAAAGAACCTGCATAATGCTATATGCAAACAAGGTTGACAGGGATTACCTACAGGTAGTAATATTACAAGTGTCTTTACATTTATATATTCTCTACTTTACAAAACTGCTATGATGAAAGCATATGGTATTAAAATCAACAGTAAAATAAAATGTAAAAACAAGACTCTAAGGATTTCAAGCAGGCTTGATAAATACCATTGACATTTGAGAGTAAAATTTATCATTGACTCCTCATTCCTTAAGCCCAAATTAAAATCTTAGCAGAGAAAACTATTTTGTTTACCTGGTTTCCATTATTAACAGAGATAGTAACTCAGACTAGTTTCAGGAATCATGTTATTTTGTGTTTTGTTCGTAATAAAATATATTATTAATATTATTATTAATAATAATATTGTTATTGTTATTTTATTTTTTAGAAGAGTGACTTGACTTTCCAATGATGTGTGAAACAGCAAAGTACAGAGGCACTAAGGACACTAACATGAGGTTAGTGTGCTGAGGACATGGCTCAGGTGATAAAATTGATAGTGCAAGAGTAAAGACCTATGTTCAGATTCTCAGAATCTATGTAAAAAGCTGGTCATGGGGCTGTACACCCAGCCTTAGAATCAGGGAAGTGACACTTGTACCCCAAAAGCTTATTCCTGTCAGTTAACAAAATCAATGACTTTCATACTCTGTGAGAAATTTTGCCTCAAAAACTAAAAATTAGGCACACCCATTAATACCTTGAGCATTTGCATACATACAACTGTGCATCACTGTGTATATACACATACACACCAGCAGACACACACACACACACACACACACACACGCACATACAATGTAAGGGAGGAGAGGATTTGAAAAGTAAAAGATTAGATTGGTCAGTAGCTGCCAAAGGATTTCACAATGGGCTTGGGTATTTCCCCCAGTCTTGAAATTCTTTTGACTAGTCACTCTATCATAATAATTGATTTTTAGAAAGGGATTAAAGTATTTGTAACAATATATTATGAGACTAATATACAAACGAACACACATACAAGTGTGTAAATATCACCAATTACTGAGAAAGTATGAAAAACAGGAAGATGCAATGGAAAGAGCCAGAAGACTCAAGATCAATAACGTGAAAGGAAGCTAATTTCTTTGGTTCAGAGTTCGCACTAACCAGCCCCTCTGGTTTGCTGGGGTGGTGGGCAGCTCATAACTTTTTGTAGCTATGTATTTCTTCGTGAGATAGACATAGAAAACTATCTACTAGGTGAACATAGTTTGATAAATGATTTGTGCTATTCGGAAGCCTTTTTTGACAAGGAGATATCTATACAAATAGTTTTATTCATCAAGGAATTACAGTTTTATTCTTGAAATTAGAGAGACTTAGATTATTGTCAGGGACCGTAGGAAAAGGGGATGTACTTACTATATTCTAGTTTTCAGGTCATGATCCCTGGATTATTGTGGTACTCTAAAACCAGGACAGAACCCCAGTTTATACAGGATTAATGAAGTATAGGTTCATTTCCCAGTACCACTCTGGAAAACACTCATCTTTCGCCCACTTCCTTTCTCTTCCTTCATCTCCCTTGCTCCTCCTTCCCTTTCATTATCATCAATATATTCTCATCTTAATTACCATTAATTGAGTACCTTATTCTTCTTATACTGCAATAGGCACTTCACATCTATCAGCTGGTCTTCATAACAATCTTTTATGAAATATAATAACATTATAATTGAGAGGAGATAATGAAATCACAGTCCAGAGTGGTTAATCAGCCTTCTTGAGTTCACTCAGAACAAAAAAAAATGTGAAAGCTATGATTAAATGCTTAATTTTTCTGATATCAAAGCAAATAATTTTAGGTTGAACAGAAAAATATGTCACCCCAGGATATCCAAATTCTTGCAATATGCCTGTGTGGCCCTTTGTAGATCTCATAGGTGTGAATGTGCACAGAAAGCTCATTTCCAGACTGGGGTACAATCCTGAGCTGGGGGACATGTGACAAGAACACTCTGGCACAGTAGGAATCACAGTTTCACAAGCTGAAGACTTTCTGAACTGTTAGGGCTGGGGTGGGTGTTATGTTGTTCTCTTTAAAGAGTGTTCTTTTGTGGAGCATAAGTAAACTGATTCTTCCCACTGGTAAATGTGCCAGGTAAATACTGACAGAATAGCAAGCAAAAAAGCAAAGAGAAAAGGAAAATGTCAATCCCTTACATATGAAAAATAAATTTTAAAACTATCTTTTAAGACATTCTAAAATGTTGCCGTATTAGCAGCTCCTGTGTTACTATGTGGAGTAACAGAATCCTGTGTTGGCAGAATTCTCAAAGAAGTTTTTGTCGGGCCTCCCTGCTGTTCAGTGACAGGCAGAGAGTAGAGCAAGCATTTTATAGCTTTTCAGTGGAGATCAATTTCGACTCAAAATAAGGATGTTATAAATGGAAGCCTCTTTCCTTTCATTATTGTGTATGAGTTTCTACACCCTCAATTCCAGCCACAACCATTTCTTATCCTTCCCCAATCACATCAAATTCTTTTGTGCTGTGAGTTTTGCACATTCTGGTTTAGCATATGACGATATTTTAAAAATGAGTTTTACCTATTCCAAAATTAAGATACAGCCTAAAGTTCACTTTCTTTGGGAATCCTTACTAAATTGTTTCAGGCTTTTGGACAACAAAGGTTACCTCTGTCTATCTCGGTTACAGCACATATTTACTCATTTTAAAATTGGATACTTCTAAGGAAATTTTAATTTTCTAGAAGCAAATGTGTACTTCTTCAGAGTCTATATTAAGGAATTTGTTGCTTTAGTGTGAGCTAAATATAAAAATAATATATACACATACACAATATATGTGTGAAAACATATATTATAGAATAAAGAAATAACTATATACATATATTTGCATATGTATATAGACATATAAACACACCTACACACATACACACATATATATGTGCATATATATGTATATAAATATGTACATATAAAATTTGAAGGAATTTCAAGTCTTCTGCTGGATCTTCCTAGTTCCTTTCTCTTCAGAAGAGTCACGTTTAATAAGGTAAAGCATGGTAAACAACCCTATAAAAAATAGGAGAATTCCTCAATAATATTCAGACAAATAAATTCCAACGTAATTGACATCTCAAAAACAGTAGACCATTGATTCCATATACTTCATTCAAGCATAATGTTTCCATGGTATTTCCTACTGTATTTTTATTACTGATAGCCATGAATTCCACTTATACTTAGGATTATTATCTGTTATTGCTTGACTGGTTAAACACATTGATCTGAGATCTAATATTTTATGTATACATTAAGAATTATAATTTTTACATTTGTGGGATTTTGTGAAGACTGATAGTTCTCTGATAGAAGGAAGGAGTTGGATACATTGTAACTGACACACTTGGTAGTACATGAAGGACTTGGCTTCATCAATAAGTCTTAGGCTTGGGCAAAAGCTGAGGAAGGAGTGTGAAATTATGACCTGCCAATAAAGTTGAATAAAGATGGAGGATGAAGAACACTGGATCAGGGCTCAAAAGATAAGTAAATGTATTATCTAAATTAAGTTGCACCAGATAACCTGTCTCAAAGTATGTTGTAAATGACTTCATATGATAAGCCCTGTCTTATTCCAAATTATATTTTGTGATTTTGTAAAAATGCCAATTATAAAATTATATTAAATATATTTAATTTTTTACAGCTTGAATCCTGAATATCACTCAAGGCCCATGTGTTAATTATTTGGTGTACAGCCTAGCGGGGGGCTATAGGGATTTGGTGAAATATAACAGAAAATGACACCTAATAGAAGGAAGGTAAGTTGTAGCAGTTGTGTCCTTGGAATGAATATTTGGTCCATTGACTCTTCTCCCTCACTCATGATCCACCATGATGTTACTGGGTTTCTTTTTCTATATGTTCCTGATGTCCTAGTTCAAAAGTAACAGGGACAAAGGGATTGGAACTTAAACCAGAAGCCAAGACAAACCTTTCTTCTTTCTATATTTTTTATTTCAGATATTTTGACACATGATGGAAGGTAAAATGTTACGAGCTTCCAGATTTTGGTGATCACTCGGAGATTTAGTGGTGCTGATCACTGAGTCTTTCATGTAGCCAGCACTGAGGTAAGCATTATGAACCAATCATCTCTATACCACAATAGTTCCATAAAGCTGACAGAGGCCAATATGTACATGGAAATAAGCCAAATGGAATGTTAGTACAATGTCCACCAAGACTCAAAGCATCTGCCCTCATGCAGCCTCTTCAGTCACAGCAGTAAAGTTTGGACTGCTTCAATTTCAACTTAGTTAACACATACTCATTCTAGGACACATAAATAAAGCATCTGGTCACAGATGGGAAAGAAAGTCTCTGTTTTGATGAGAGTGACAGCCTAACTAATATGGAAAGTAATAAAATGAACAAATAATTTAGTTTCAGAAAGCACTAACAATTTCTGTATAGACTGAATAGGACCATATGATTTGAGTAGGCAGAAGCAATGGTTTTAGGTATAATTTTAGGACTTTTTAGTTCTAAAAGGACCTTCAGTCCTTGCACACTATGGCCATGAGACATGAATGGAAGTGTGTGTGTGTGTGTGTGTGTGTGTGTTTTGTGTGTGTGTGTGTGTTTGTGTGTGTGTGTGTATGTGTGTTTAACACAAAAATCTTCATTGCGTAAGAAAAGGTCCTGTGAGGTGGTATTATTTTTGAGATTACTAAAGAGAGAACTGTGTTTATTAAAAGAATCTGATTGCATCTCTAATATACCTCAACAAACATGTGCCTAGGAGAAACAGGAATCCATTATGAATAAACCAATCTATCAGTCAGTCAGTCTACCATGTGTTTCAGCCCTTGAACACTTTAGCTGTGAGACTTTAATTGTATGTATGTATGTGTGTGTGTGTGTGTGTGTGTGTGTGTGTGTGTTTATATGTAACACAAGAATCTTCATTGCATAAGAAAAGTATAAAAATCACAGTTGTTCCCAGGAATTGTGTATTTATTGGTGTAGGGTGAGGCCTAGATATCTCATGTATTAAACACTCTGTAGGTTATTAACATAATCAACCCCAAATAAGAATCACTAATTCAAAGAAAAGCATTTTTTTCATCTCTTTGAGTCTTAGTTTCTTCTTTATAGGACAAACAAAGAGGGCTAGAAGAAGCTGTCTGCATAACAAGCTTGGCCCCTTTCACTCAATGTGCGGTCCGGGCACGAGGAATAGCCAACATTAACACATTCCCTCAAACTGGTGAGATCTGTCCATGCTTAATGAAGTTCTGAAGTTTTCTGACACAATTGGGTGATTTTTCAGGATGATTTGAGACTTGCTGGATTAGATAATGCCATGAATTCAAGCTGTCCAATAACCAGTGAGACCCACAGTATCAACTCCTCAGCACTATGTCCCAAACAGGCAAATACTTCCAATTGTCAGAGCAGAATTTTCCACCTCAATGCTGGGATTGTTTGGGTAAGTTGTTCTTAGAATGAAATAAGCTGTTTTCTGTTTTTGGAATTCACTCACAAATGTCTGAGACAAGCGGGGGTTTGGGACTTTTATTTGCACACTTCACAATACTGCTTTGATCTTTAGTCAAAACTTTTTCAACTTAAAGAATAAATTATAAATAAGGTCATAAATCTCATTAAAATCTTATATTCAGCAAAGCTGCCTGGTGTGTATACTAAGGAAAATTGGATTTTAGTGTAACTGGAGCCTGATGTATAATATTGGAGGCTAATTACAGAGGGCACTTTTTCACCACATAATGATAACTTATACAAGCTCAGTCTCCATGCTATCATCAGAATGTAACTGCTCTTAAGAGACCAGATTTAATAACTATTCACTTCTTCAGGTTCACGAGACTAAACACTTCCTGAGTAAATAGTAATTTACCTGTATTCTGTACAGATTAAAATTAACTGATGAATAACATCTTTACATATACACATACACAATCACAAACTGCACATATAAGAAAATACTTCCTACAAAATATGTTAAGTTTTTGTCAGTTCTACAATTCTCTGATGTCTGATTTAGCTGTTGATGGAAAAGATTGGAAACATCACAGTTATCTGGAGGTCTCAGGTGGTCCCTTGAGGTATTTGTAATTGTTTATGTTTCCAAATGGTTGCTCAACCTGTCCATTTTCATTTGATAACATGATCACAATAATTTTATTGTTTATGTACAAGGCAATCAAAATGAAAAGAGGCAGCTTGCATCATTGACTGGCTGTGAAACAAAGTAGTACTTTTCTCTTAAACCAGAACATGTGATACTGCGAAGACAGAGGGAGCTAAGTACAAATGTACTCTTCCTATGACCTTATGTGCACCCATTCTTCCTGCAGAAAAGGTGTCCCTGGAATGACAGAATACTTTATCTGTGCTTTGTTTCCTTAGGTAAATAAGTTTTTGGTTCCTGTTAAATCAATACACAAAAGGATAATTTATTGAAAAGAAGACAAAAATTATGTTTTCTTGTTTTTCTGAAATGAATTAATTCACCTGGTGCTTTATCTTGTTTAGAAGTTGCCTGAACCCAGGAGATGTCACTGAATAATCCTTAAAGTGAAAAAAAAAACCCTCAGAACAGTGTAGATATATATTTAAATAGCATTGATAAATCAAATTTAAACATCAATACTTGTTAGCATTCCTTTAAATGCACTGTGATCCAGCTAATGAAAAGCTGGGAGAGATTCAGAATGCCCTGCTGCTATTGATCATGAAGGTTCTAATTTCAGTCTTGAGATTGGACTTGAGCCAAAACTTTTACATTCATATTTTCTAACTAAAGAAAGTAATAATTATAAATTAATGATATCTATTCTATCAAAATGCAGTTATTGCAGCCTCACTGAAGGTAGGAAAAAATAACTCAGCTCTAGCAAAGTTTCAGTCAACATCTAAGTTCCATAAAGCTGTGTGTCTGCATGCTTTGAATAGAATTGGAGCTGCATGTACAATTGTGAACTCATCTCTTCTAGTTCATCCTTAGTTTTGCTCACCAGTTGTGGATTCAGTGACACTTCTGAAGTCATTATTAGGCAGTTGTCAGTTTACATAATTAATAAAGATTAATCATAATCAAACATAATCAAAATCACAGTCAAAACCATAATCAATCAATTTAATATCTTACACACTTAGGTTATTATTCAAAGATGAGCCAATAACATGATGTGTGTGTGTGTGTGTGTGCCTATACTTTTTTACAGACAAGAGTTACCACTTTGGCACAATTGTCCAAGCAGAATAGCCAGGTCATTACTGTTTAGATTTTTGACTTTGAACATCCCTGGCTGTGCTCAGCCTGGGCTTCTGTTCCATAGGAAACAGCAGGCAATTCCCCCAAGTTTCTAGATCTCTCCATGTACATTCTAAATAGGCATTATGAAAAGTCAAAACTATTATTTTCAAACCAAAATATTCATCTGCTATGCTCTTCAGGTACAATCAAAGTTGCTTCAAGCATTTTCAATCTATAAAGAAAGTCAGCTTTATTTAGCCTCAAATCCAATTTTTCAGAATCCTCTAAAGTAGATATGAATATGCTAATTTAGTTTTTATCATCATAACCACATAAGTGCTTATAAATATCTGCAGAATCCACATGTAGACATACATATTTTAACATGATCAAAAGTTTTATGAAATTGTTAAGTTGGTAGGATTGATTATAGTTCCTAAAGAACTCTTAATTCTTCACAAGAAATATACTAACACTACACTTAAACTCAACATTATCCAAACTATGTTGATTATGACATTATTTGAAGAATATGTATTTAAAATGTGAGACCAGTAATTTTATTAAAATATAATAGCGTACTATTATTGTATTTTAAGTTGTAATTGTTTTCCTAGAAATTACTTTGTTCTGAGCATCAAATTTCTTTTTACACATTTTAAAATAATGAAGGCTTTTTGATTTATCCATCATTCAATCTAGAAACAAGTTTCCTTATTAAAACAATCAATGACTTTGAAATTAAAAATAACATTTGAAAAATCATTCCAGATAAACTTTTCAACAAATCTCATCAAATTTTCAGTTAAACACTCCAACTCATTTAACTGATCATTTACACTTTAAAACTTTATAGTTTCCATAAAAAATGTTTACAATTTATAAAACTATAGCCTGTCAATTAACAAACACGCATAGAAAATGCCTATTTGAAGGAACATTCTTACAACAGAGGAAGGTTGTAAAATCCCAAGATGCTGACAACCTGATATACCAGCTGCAGACAGAGAAACTGATGAAAATGCAGTAATTCTGAATTTTAATATAATATAAACCATGTCAGCAGCATTTTTGAAGAGCAGCTGCCAAGATTTCAATCCAACTGAATGGATAATGTTATTTTTATATTCTGTTCTCTTCCAGCAAATTACACTTTCCCCCCTTTTCCTATGATAAGCTTTGCCTTATCAACAACAACAAAACTTCTGACTGAATGCAATTCGATGAATTATCCTTGCTTTTAGAATGAAAGCTTAATTATAAGGATGAAAGATATATAGACTACAACATTGCCAAGGAGCAGAACTGTAACAAATAATATTTGTTACTTGAAATTTGATATATTCCATTGCAGGATAAGTAACACTTAAATTATCTTTTTTTTTTCCTGTGCAAATTCAAATCATAATACATGAAATGTTGCTTCAGAATTCAATTTCTTGTAAACCCAAGTAAAAAATTAAATTTGACAGTATGTTTTGTGTTGAGTAGATATACCGCATGTTAAGTGAATATCCTAGGGATGGCTATAAATGCAAGATAAATAGTTTATGGCATCATAGATATGACTAAAATTATTGAACATGAGTAGTAAAATTTTGGACATACTGAAGAGAAGGAACCACATAAGTTGATCTATACATAAGACAATGTGCAACTCCCTGGCACTAACACCTGTAACACAACTGAGAGACTCTCCTGGGTGGTGATTATTTACGATGATTATTTCCATCCTCATCCTTCTACTTTCCCATCCACACAATTTCTGGAATGATCTCCTGAAAACATTATCATGTATAACACATCTGGATGAAGCTAAGGAACAGCTATTGTAGACTGTGGGGTGAAATTGAAGTCATGTAGATCTTTATAACCTAGAGCCTGCCTATCTTTCATCTTGTTTCTTGCTACACTGCCATGAATTTCCTACAACTATAATCCTGTTTAAAGGTCACTTTTAATTTTAGTAATTATATGGCATTCTTTGGCATCTTCTTACCCTTGAACAAAGCTGTCTCATGTTTTACCACATCGATTCCTATGTGGAAATTATATGGGTAGAATCCCAAACAAATCTTGAGACATATTTCCATCATTTGGTAGCCCCAAAGCCTTTAATGAATTACTTAATTCTCTAGGCCAAAATTTTCTCTAACAAAGAAGTTTACAGCAATTTCCTGCTTGATAGAATTTTAGGAACGATGTGACACAATTTTTATCATGTACCATAGCATGATACATAATCTCAAGATTTGCTGATGGGCTACATCCTTTCAATAATACTTTCAATTTTACCTCAAGATAATGACTTAAAGTTTATATTGTTTCAAAAGATGTTTTTTTTACAAATATTTGTATGGGTCGATATAATTATAAGTAGCAGACCTTCCCACACACACACACTTAAAACAAAAAAAGTCATTTAAATAGAGTTATAGTAAAGAGCTATACAACTATGGCTAAGCTATTTTGTTTTATAAAATTTCAATTTTCTAATCTAAATTAAGTGCTGATTAAATCCTACATAATTATTTTTCAAATTAATGCATCTACACATGCAAGAGAGTAAGGGAATCCAATGGCACTTATTGTATCATATCTAATGTGCTAACCTGAAAAACGTCAACATTTTATTTAATTCATGATCATTGGTAAAATGTCCAAATCACTGCCTCTAGGCTTTTTCTGTGGTCAAATCTTATCCAGTCTAAGAGAAAGCAGGCTTATCATCTATGGAAGGGGTCCTACTATATGCCTGAATAGAGGTATAGTCTGTTAAAACCCAATTATTTTGCAAATGGTAAGTGGGTAGCTCTAAGCAACCTGAGATTATGTATTTTAGCAGCTTTTATTCTAGGTGTTAAACCCTTCTAGTCTAGCTTTTAGAGACACACACACACACACACACACCACCACCACCACCACCACCACCACCCATACAATGACTATCCACAAAATATTTTATGTGATAGTTTACTTCCCAGTGACCCTAAAGAGTAGTTCCCTTTCCTTCTTGTGTGCTGAATGTCTTGAGAAAATAACCATTCAAAATTAAATCTTCAAATGCACCTAAGCTCCTACAGGTGCAGGAGCATTTCCTGTAGAATCCATATTCTCTAGTCTCACTCACGGATGTTCACTTAGGCAAAGATAACTGAAAACGAACAATTTCAACAGCAAATGATGTTGCCTTTGCATCTATTTTAAGGCCAAATCTAGTTTCTCACTGAAGAAATCATACATTTAAGATCTTTAATTGAGATATTTTCACAAAACTTAAAAGAATATTCCATTATATCTAACTGCCTCTGAAGATTAAGAATATACATTGCATATAAATCAAAACAGAGATGTAACATGAATATAGTATACTACTCAGTATACTATTTATATAGTTAGTGTTATAAAAATACAGGTAAGATTTTGACATATATTAATAGCTCTATATATTCCAACAGAGCTGTACATTTGAAAAAACTGCATTTTCTTCAATAAAGATGCCCACAGCAGAGGGCTACTCATCCCTACTTCCTGTCCTAGTTGACCTTCCTGTTGCTTTTATACTCTACACTTAACATTCCATGAAATTATAAATAATCAATGTCATGAAATCTTCCTGTATATTTCTCTTTCTAATGCAATATTATTTCTGGGCTTAATACAACTCCAAACACAGATTATATAGCTCATTTGGTAGCAAGATCTGCTTCCTACTACAAGTGAGATTAAGAGTCACACTTGATTTGTTTTTTGGATTCTAATGTCAACTTATTACCTGTGAGAAAATCTTCATGTAATGATAATATTTTCAATGAATGAATAGATGGGGGAGTGAATGTGTGATTAGATGTATAAATGGCATTGAAAGCAGGGAAGAAAGGACAGCCAGTGAGGGTTGGAGAATGCGAGGAATAGCACAAGAAAACACTAATTTCATGTACAGATACGTATGAGGCCACGATTGGAAAACCTAAGATGCAGGATTATGATTTTGCATGGAATTTGCATCTTGAGGGATGATATAGAATCAGTGTATTAGATCCCAGAAAAAAAAAAAAAAAGTATTTCGATCAGATGACAATAAATACTCAAGACATTATTTTTAGAGAATTTAATTTTCTTCTTTAACAAAGCCCCAGTATTTACAAAGAAAACCCAACGTCTTTAATAAAATCTGAAATGGGACCACAGAACAAATGACGGTGTTGGTATTACATGACACTCACCTCAATTCTGTTGCTTACTGATGGTGACTATTGCTTTGAAGTGGTAATTTTTAAAGTGTTAACTTTGAACACTGGATAAGCAAATGTCTTTTGCAGGGCATAGAGGCTGCATTCTGAAACAGTCTCATTGTGGCAAATAATGGCAAGAAATGAAGTGTAGTGGCACTTGACTGACTAAGGTCAAAATTCACAAGCAAAGTGCCTCTTTGTGATTGTCACCACCATTTACATTTTATATACCATTTTATTTTTCCCACTGTGCTTTAATAATCATCTTAGCTATTTACCTTCACACATGCAAAATTCACGATTTGCATCTGCAAATATCTCTTCTTCCCTACATCTGGCCACCTGCAGCATAATTAATGAACTGAGATTCTTTGACATTCTAAGGTGTAAATAGTTTCTTAGCACTGACATTGGTGATTCTGCAAATATTAAAAGTTGATGCATGATTCCTCCCTTTTTTTAATATAGTTGACCTCAATCAGAGGGTCAGTTTTTAGTGTTGCAAATCTAGAAGTATGTTGGAAATGCTCTGATTTTCCCCTCATCACAGAAGCACTAACCATAGCTGATGAAGATGGTACTGCTGACTAAGGTTTTATGGTAGAGTATCTTTTGAAGATTACTCCAAGCTGACCAGAGCCTACTCACCCAAGTATGTGGACATAGGAACCAGACCTCTTTGTGGAGATTATCTACCTCCACTAACTCATAGACTCAGTAGAAGATCCTGTTCCTTTTAGCTCAAATTAGGATAATTCCACAGACATGCCTCAGTTGGAGATTTCCCATAGGATACACTTGACCTTTTTCTAATTTAGTATTTAAGCCCCATCTTCTTCCCAATCCTAGTTAAATTTATGGAGAAGTAAGAAAACAAACTGCAAAATGTTCTGCATACTAATTTGGCTTCAGAGTTTTTTGGTAGGAGAGTTGACCTTCTACAACAAACAATGAGGTGCAATGTCCATCTACAACAATTTAGGTTTGAAAAATCCTGAAAACTGATCTAATCCATTAATATCTCATGGAAAACCTGACCAAACCCTCAACTCACAGAAACAACCAAATGATGCTATAGAGCCATAACAATCTGCATTAAAAACTCTGATGATAGATATGGCAGTGTTGTTTAGGGGCTCCATTCCTAGCATTTATATAGGCTGGCTCACAACTCTAAATCTAGCTACAGGGGACCCAAAACTCTCTTCTGCCCTCCTTGGGTATTGTACCCATGCACAAATATCACCCTGTCTTACAATATACTACTAACAAAAATAAGAACTCCCGGGTGGTAGTGGCACATACCTTTAATCCCAGCACTTGGGAGGCAGAGGCAGGCGGATCTCTGTGAGTTCGAGGCCAGCCTGGTCTACAAAGTGAATTCTAGGAAAGGCACAAAACTACACAGAGAAACCCTGTCTTGAAAAACTAAAAATAAATAAATAAATAAAAACAAATCTCAAACAAAACAAGCAATCAAACAAACAAACAAACAAACAAACAAACAACCCTCTGGATTGGCTAAGGAGATAGTGCAGAAGATAGAGTACTTGCTGAGAAGGAATGACATCTCAAATTCAAATCTCCAGAATTTTTAGTAAAAGATGAACATGATCACATACTGTAACCATAACTGCTGGAGTTGGGAAGTACAGACAAAAAGATTACTGAAGCTTACTGGATCCTAGCCTACTTCTAGATTCCTCGAAATATTCTGCCCCAAAAGATTGGGCAGAATATGATACCACAGGACACTCTGTGAAATCTTCCAGCATCTTCCTGTATGTATATTTGCACATATTCTACACATGTACATCACACACACACACACACACACACACACACATACACACACACACAGCAACAGTAAAATCCTCTGAGGAATGCCTTAAAACATAATCATAATAGCTTTACCTACTGTTGTACTCCCCATTCTCAAGCATTTATTTCATGCATTTCATGAGACAATGAAGAAAGTGACAGACACTTTCATGTCATGTTCAAATTCTTACAGGCTTCAATGTAATCAAACTTTACCAATTTATAGAATTATTATAAAGAAACCTTGACAGACATTTTGACAGGTGAGACAACTGTATTGTATTTTTCGCATGTATACCATATTCAACTTTTCTCATGTGCTATCTGAATTGATTCACAACTACAAAGTAGAGGAGGTAACAGTATTTTTCTCCATTTTACAGATGAACAGGAATGTCTAGCTAAGATACTTTCCCTAGAACTGTGACTTGGGTCCTAAATGATATCCACATGATGTGTGCTTGTATGCTAAAGGTTTAGTTGCCAGCTGATGGGCTTTGGAAGGTGATTGCTCGTAAGGACTCTGACTTCATCCATTCTACTTTCATGTTCTGGTGGCATTATTGGGAAGAGTTAGAAACTTCAGGATGTGAGACCTGCTTGAATGAGGTAGATTACTGGGGGTATGACCTAGAAGGTCATATCTTTTCCTCTTTTTCTCTTTTCTCTCTCTGCTTACTGACTCTCATGATGTGAACAGTTTTATCCACCCCTCCTTTACACTAGGATATTCCCTTCTTTAATAGCTTTGAACTGAAAACTCTCAGGCTGCTATGTAAATTTACTACTTTTCTTTAAGTTCATGCCTTCAGAAATTGTGCTGTCTCAATGCAAAGTTGACTAATCCACTCAGGGAAAGGTTAAAGAGCAGATTCAAAAACTGATGTATGCTGTTGCATAAGTGATTAAGTAATGAACAAAGAAGTATAAGGACTCCCAAAGGAAGGAATTTGGTTTCTACTCCTGTAATTATTCATTCGTATTTTCCGATGGAAGTAACAATCACTTTGGGGTTTAGATTGGTACTAAGCTGCTAAAATCCTTGTTTAAGAGAAGAGATATTTCTAATCCCACAGCCAGTAAAAATGTAGGGAGCACTTCAGAATCAAGATTTCATTTTTGTAATTGCTGTTATTTTATTTAAATGTCTCAAGGAGGTAGACAAACTAGCATTAACATTCTTTCAGTACAGAACTTATATCATTCTTTACCTGTCTTTTTCAGTGGTTTCCAAATCTATTTAGTTGACTCTATCAACAGAAAGATAAGTATTTCTGGATCAAAGCTCTGGATAGTAGGAACAGTCAGAGTCTAAAATGGGCAAGAATCATGACTTTACACAAAAACACAAATTCTGAGAGACAGCAAGCATGCCAATAACTTCCTCTAATGCTAATTGGCATTACTGAAGATATTCACAAGGATGTATAATTATACATATCAAAACTAGAAGGAAAGAAAGAAATGGGAAAAGAAGCCAGTTCAGAGTGAAATAGGCAATTTGAGGGATAACTTTTCTGGTGATAAGAAAGTATTCTCTACTAGTGTTTTTGTACCCAGAGCTCTCTATGTTAAAACTCTGTTTCCAGATCAATAATATTGTTAAGAGGTAGAAATATTAAGGGGTGGGGCTGAGCAAAAGGCTGTAGGTCATTGTTGCTGTTGAATGTTCAAACACTGCAGGACTCTCTGTATTTCATGTTCTGTGATAAGGTCATAAGTTTTGTATCTTGCTCCAAGTCATGGTATGATGCCTCACCTATTCCTAACAATGAGGTCAATCAATCATGGATTGGAACTAGTAAAATATTGAGCCAATATAACCATTTAACCTTATAAATTGATTATCTCTGGTATTTGTTATAGTAGCAGAAAGCTAATTTAATTATCTCACACTTTGAAAACTATTCATTGCTAAATAAAGAGCAGGGATGGGAATGTGGAGCATGTTCTACATTCTCCTTGATTAGTTAATTCTCTCTTTTTTATAAATTATGTTTATAATTTAATAAATTAAATTTATAAATGTATAAATTAAATCACACAGCTCTCTAATTATTGAAACCTTGTTGTAAAATTTAATGTCAGTTAAGCCATGGCAGTTGGGAGAGATAAACACTTTAAGCATTTAGGGATTTGATAAAGAAAAATAATCAGAATAAAGTCCAGGACTATGAATAAACCAGGATATTTGGATGTTTTACAACATTTTTTTTCCGCAAAGTATGTTACTATGATCTTCTGAAGCTGTGAAGTATGTTGTTCTGATTTGAATGTATTTGATCTAATGAAGTGTTACTAAGTATTTTAAGATTTACAAGTTCTGGGAATGGAGAGAGGTCTCAGTGGTTAAGACCTCTTGCTGCTCTTGCAGAGGACTGGAGTTCCTTTTGCAGAATACAACAGGCATCTATCTTAGACTCAGCAGTAACCCCAGTTCCCTGAGGGCCTTATGCTTCTGACCATCACAAGCACCTGCACTCATGCGTATAAGACCTACCCCCTAAATATACACATATGGTTAAAAGTAAAAAAATAAAATAAAATCTCTTAAAAAGAACTAAAAGTTCACGTATTACATTTGTTGCTTCACCTGCAGCCAGGGTTGGTAGCATAGAGTAGTAAGCATTTCAATCATATCAAGCATGAGAGTCAGCTGAGGTTTCCATTTAGGCTGTGAATGAACTCTAGGCTTGCTAGGACTGGAGCAATAGGTTAGTGGTAGAACTCTGTGTCTTATTCTCAAGAATAAAACTCAGGTGTGCTGCACATGTCGCTTCTGTGTGCCTTAGAGTGAGCAGGTAGCAAGACAAAGATCTCTTCTCATGGACATGAATTGCACTCCATGACACAAGCAGAAACACTCAACGCTTACTTGTGGCTAGAGTTGGAACCAGCATATAGGCATTTTTGTATTCATTCACTAGAAGAAGCAATTCGACTGCTTAACTCAAATATCAGTGAGATAGACAGTACACTTTTCCAACAAAAGTCAAGGGTAAACCATGCATTCTTTGTAGCATGATCATTTAGTTGACTGTAAAACAAAACAAAACAAATGCTCACATTGGAAAAGTTATTATGGGGTGAAAAACTACAAAGATGGTCATACTCAACCAAAAGAACACATTTTAAAAATTGAAGTTTTTTGTTTGTTTTCAAAACATATTACCACTGTAACATAAGTATTTTGTATTGTTTCATAGCTGCTACAAGATCTCACATAGCCTAGATCAGCCTCAAACACTCTTGCAGTGAGGCTGGTCTTGAACTCCTTATCCTCCTATCATTACCTGTCAAGTGCTGGAGTCAAAGTGTATACCACAACCACAGGCTTTCACACAGTTATACTGTGGGCTGCTCAGTAGCAGGTATCTAGGTCTCTGGGGCTCACTATTTGACCCTCACCATGTGAGAGCTAACTGTGGACTCTGCTGAAAGAACTCATTTTGGTACAAGCCTCTTTTCTGTCCATTTTCAAGTCTCACTTGTCATTCCTGTACACATGTGGCTTCTGCATGGAAGGGCCTACACTGTTTCTTCTATTTGATTCTTCTAATTTCTTTCTCTCTGATAATATACTCTCTCTTAAGTCCACTTCTTTAGTTTGCTGTATACTTTATATTCAGACTCACTACCAGTGATAATCTTATTAGTTTATCATTTTCATTTTTATGAGGAAAAACTCAACGGCTGCTAATCCACTGAGGACAATTTACTTTTGGATAGCGTGGCCATTTCTACTCAAATTAGCTGCATCATTGGAACTATGTTACATGAACAAAGTTATGAATCATCACCAAGCCTCATGGGGAACTTAACTTTTTATCAAAGTTTAGCTGTGTCAGCTTCTTTGAGAACAGGGCCCTGAAGTTGCTAACATTATGCTGAGATTTCTCAGCCAGGAATGCTTGAAATGAAAAGCTCTTAGCTTAGATTTACATGGAGACATTTAGAATATAGAAGGAATAAGTACATATTGAGTAGTGAAAGAGCTGAATATGTCTCCTGAAAATGGCCTTTCATGATTAATTCTGAATTACTTCAATCTGTCTCTCTTTCTCCTGAACATGTATACAAATACAGTAGATTCATTTCAAAACATCTACATTTGAACAGCTCCAAGGAAAGAAAGGTTTGAACTTCAAAAGACCCAATGTATGTCAAGAAAATGTTACCAATGGAAAATCTGGCATCCTAAAATTATGGCTTTCTTTAAATCAAAGCTGATTTTTCTAATCATTCCTCTTGGTTTCTATCTGGCAATATTCTTAATTATTTATCTCAATGACTGATCTTGTAATTCTGCTCCTTGGTCCTAAATTAACCTCTCTCTTTTACTGCATTTTAATAATTTCTTAGCTGATTTCAAGTTGTTTATCTACCCCTGAAGTAAGAGTTAGGCTCCCGAACTTGTGTGGTAAGAGTTAAAATAAACACCATAAATTGGAATCACAATAAACAAAATTATGCTTTGAAGCAATAAAAAATGCATAACATATTCCCTTTAGCTGAAAATCCACAGTTAACTTGTTTGTAAAAAAGTGGATTGCAAGAAAAAAGTGGTAGGTGTAAACAAATACAATTTTTACCATAGAAATATTCTGCTGATGTATAACAAAATGCAATGTATTTTTTTCACTAATTTGTCTGTGCTTGGACTTAGCATATGCCATATGAAACACTATCATAAACTAAACATATGGTTATCTTCTATTGATTGGCTCTCATTTCCATTAATGGGCCACACTTCAGTTAACTAGGTGACAGAATTGGGCACACATAAATGTTTAATAATTGCTTTGTTTTTCAAATGTTTTAATAAATCAAAATATGAGTATTTGAATTTGGCTGAAATAAAGAAACTTGAATACACTAGTACTGGCATGACTAGCAGAAAATCCTCAGGGTCCAGAATCCATGCTAGGTTTGAATCTTTGTAACTGGTAGAGGGCATATATAGTATATTTTAAGCATTAAAGTAACACTTCCATTTTTTCTTCTTCTTTTACCTGAATAATAAGAAAACATTGTTTTCTGTGCCAGAAAGAGAGAGAGAGAGACAGACAGACAGACAGACAGACAGACAGATACAGACAGAGAAACTTGAAGCAATGAAGTCAGCCTGGAGAATTTGCAAACAACCTGCATCTACATAGATGGTGTGAACTGAGTGACAGCTAAGGGACCAGAAACACCAGGGCTGGGATGGGAAGCTTGGCTTTGTGACATTCATTTCCAGGCTAGGCAGCTGATAGACAGCCACTAAGGGAGGAGAAAGAGTTAATACCATAAACATGACTGTCTTTTGTGTTGAACATGTTTCAAAGTATCTATTGCTTTAGGGCTATAACTTGGACTATTAATTATATTTGTGATATTCCAAAGCACTTGTTTGTCTCAGAAAAAAAGAAATCCAAATGCATGTAAATTATTTGGCATACACACATACACACACACCCCACAAAATCTACTTTATCTATCTGTCTGTCTATCTATATTTTAGAGAGAAAAATAATCATAATTATTATATAACCATATCCACTGGGTATTCTTTACCCAGGGAGCCTACTGACATTAAACTCAATAAATAATTTTTAAATGACTGAAAAAAAATCTTATCAGAAGCACAGAAACAGGTCTCTGAGTTGGGTAAAAACTTCAAATTCCTGTCATGCGTGAGGATATAGCTTCTCTTCTTCACCTTGCATGTGACCCACTGAGATTTTGAATACAGGCAGGATTTTCTTTTTCTGAGTTAAAGGATCATATAAGTACCTCAAGCTGTTTGATTAATGTTAAGGAAATGCTCCCTAGCATGCTCGCATAGATTAACCATATTTATAAAATCTGGTCAGGTGAAATGGTGGGGTGGGGCACAAACTGCTCATTCTGCTGGCTCAGAGCTACAAGCATTCCTCTCATGTAGTGGTTAATATACTGTTGCACTTCATGGCATCTGTTGGAAAGAGATCAGTCGGGGAGGAACCCCCCTCAGCTGTGACACATCTTGGCAGATGTTCACCTGAGTGCTCTCCAGGTGAGAACCTCAACCACCTGCAGCAGGAGGAGGTATGGCCTCGGCCGAGAATCACAACCACTGCTGCTTGATGAGAGGGCTGTTGCTTTTATTAAAACAGAAGCAGATAAACAAAACAGGAGCCTATGTGTGATGGGCAACTGCCCAAATGAAAGAGCCAGTCTTAGATGCAGAATTCTCAGAATGAATAGGCACATCCACAATATGTAACCAATATTCAGGTGCTGTTTTAGCTGCTAACTTCTTTAAAATTAATGTTCCATCAAAAAATAAAATGAAATAAGTAAAAACAGAGGACCATAATTGTGCTCTAGAGCTACAGATACATAGCAGGAAAGGAGTGGGATGTAATGTCATCAATGTGGATTGATAGCTGAGTTATTTCTCCCAAAAGTAGTCCTGTGGTTTTTGTCCCAATTCTTTATTGTTGAGTTAGACTATCTATAAACTGAGAACCAATTGATATTATTTGTGTGCATTCCACTTCTAATGTATTCTTATTCTTACTCAACTGTTATTTAGTTGTATCTTGACAAAGTTGTATCTTGCACATGTTACCACTCTGTAAAAGGAGAGAGGGTGCTGGACACACGTGAGTAGAAATAAAATAAATTAAACCAGTATTACACCAAGGTGAACTCAGAGGTACACAGGTATGCCTCCACTAAGGTTCTTATGTTCTCCCTTGCAAAAACACTCATACACACATGTGTACACACACACACACAGGCATGTGCACATAAATGCACACACAAGTAAAAACACACCCTTGTCTAGCTAGAAAGTGTTCAGAAGAGGAGTAACTTCTGAGAGCAACACTGTCACTAGAAAGACACAAAAATACCTTCTTTACCATAGCCCACGTGATTAGGTATTTACTGTACAACCTATAGCACCACAAAGAGCACCAGGACTCAGTTTCTATCATTAAGTTGCTCCCAGACCTGAGAGATATAAAAAGATGTGAGCAGTGCTGACAGAAGAGATAAGGCACTCAGATGTAGAAATCATGTCATTTCTAGAATCAATTTCATTACAATACCAGAATAAAGGAGTTCCATTGCTTTGCCAATTATAACTGTCCTTTTGTAGTTAGTCGGCACTCAATAGATTCTAATTTACTTGCAAATTAGTCAGCTTGATCATATCTGCCAGAAGAAGAAATAGAGGAAATGAGAGAATTTTAGCTACTCGTGCAGCTTGTAACTGACTGAGCCAAACTCCAAACCTTACAACTATAACCACTAGACACACTCTCATAGGCCCAGCTGAATTAGCATATTGCACAGAATATATCTGTCATTACTACTTTAAAATTGGTTCTCAAGCACTTAAAGTGGGGAGGGGGAGCGAGAGAAACAACTATATCTTCTTCAGAACGTTTCACATACACTGCTATTTCTATCAGGCCTGTTGCTTTTACCAAAAAGCCCCCAATCAAGGAAATTAAATATGCAGCCCAACATGCATGGCTCACCACTCTAGTGCCTAGCATGCTTCTCCTATATGCTAATAATAAAATCAGAATCACTTAACTACACTCCCAACATGCTTGGACATTTTTAAATAGAGAAAAGTAATTAGGCCAACCTTCCTCACAGCCTGTCAGAAAAAAAAAAATTGAAAATCTAGATTATATTGTCTCCAGGATGTACTTAATTCTTTTTTTCTAATTTACCAACTGGCAATGGTAAAATAAAAGAAAAATGACAATTTTAATGATCCCAATGAACACTGGACTTGTATAATGCTGGATATTGGAATATATCAACTGGGACACTGAAATAATAATTTTGAATATGTATGAGTTTTCAGTAAGAGGATAAAAGCTTTGTTAGAACAATAGACATTGTAAATGTGTCTGTGAGTTTTAATGAATCAAATAGTTTAAGCAATGCATCCTGTTATGATGATGATTAGAAGTAAATGAAGCAGAAGTTTAAATAATTTTACCTGAGGTCACCTGGTTCTGGGTATTATGTAATAGACTACAAGCCTTTAAAGCAAGATGAGTAGGGGCTGGAGAAATGGCTCAGTAGTTAAGAGGGGTTTTTGTACCTAAAGAAGACCTGAGTTCTGTTCCTGGCACCCACATGACAGCACACAGAATCTGATTTTCCAGTTCCAAGGAACCGAACACACCCTTCTGGTCTCTGGAGGCATTTCATAGATGGTATCCAGAAATGCATGCAGTCAAAACACCCATAGACGTAAGATAATTATAAATCTTTATTCTTTTCAAAGGAAGATGTGATTTCCAGATTAAAACTAAAGCTTTGCCTTTTTGGCCTGAAATGGTAAATATATATATATATATATATATATATATATATATATATATATATATATCAAATAAAATATATCAGCTCTAGGAAGAGTGTAGTTCACAGAGTATTTTAAGAAATTAAATGATCAACTTGATAACTAACTTTATTCCTCTGGATGTTTACTTGAAAAATTGGTACCACAGCTGTGTTCTCAAGAATTCAATGGCTATTTCTTTTTTTCTTTATCCTATTTTATACATTTTTAATTGAAAATAATTATTTTAATACAGTATACTCTGATTATGGTTTTCCCTCTCCCAACTCCTATTTATTTTTTAAAATACTATATATGTAATAATATTATACAAATACTAACAGTTCTTGTATTTATTGAGCATTTGTTACATATCTTTGATTTATGTTTACACAAAACATTATTGATCACAGTATAGAATATAAGTTTTGGCATTATTACATGATGTTGAAAGATTATATTTTCAAAACTTTTAGTCCATGTTAATGGTGAAATCAAATATCCATGTCACTTTTGATCAACTCTAAAACCTGAACTACAACTCGTAATATTCCCCAGCACCTTTAGATTTATTTTAGATTGATTTATTTTACCTTACATGTACGAATATTTTGCCTCCATATACGCATATGCACCAGAAGCAGGCCTTTTGGCTCCCCTGGGCCTGGGATTGTGAATGGTTGTAAGCCACCATATAGGTGACAGGAAACAAATCAGCAACATCAATACATGCTATTAAACTCGGAGCCATCTCTCTAGGCCTCCTAGTGAACACATGAGTCTTTTCCCCCCATAGCTGATTACTAAACCCAGGGTCTTGTGCTTGTTAAAGAACTCTACCACTAAGCTAAATCCTCAGCCTTTCTACCCATCCTTATTAATAGATTATGCCTTGGTTTCATATATTCAGTACTGGTATCCTCTATCAAAGAAAACAACAAATAAATTATCTTATATATGAAGGATTTAGTGAGATAAAAAAATTACACATCCCCAGACCAAATCTAAACCTCTAAGCTTGAAGATAAAGTCCTTTCTCTCTGCTTTGTACCTACTCTGATAGAACCACGTCTTCATATATAGGACAAAGTGAGCAGTGGTGCTGAAAACGCAAATCCTTTTTTCACCAAGGGCTCCAAGTTTAGGTCAGCTGGGTTCTAATTTCAGGCTAACAGGAGCAAAATCTTGAATAGATGAGTTCTTTCTCAGGCTCCACAACTGTTGTGAAAAATGCTCCTATGGGTTCCTTCATGCTACCTTTTTCCTTTTTTTTTTTTTTTTTTTCTGAATTCTGCTTCTAGGAATGTCATACCATAGCATAGGATTGGCCATAGGGGAAGATCTTGTGGAATTACCAAGAGGTACTTAACAGAGCCCTCCCTTCCTCCACCATAAATCTCAGGTCAATTTCCTTATTAATAAAGGGGCTTTTGCCAGATTAGGGATAACAATTAGTTCACAATTCAGCAGGAAGCTCCAGTCTCACTGGCAGTGACTTAGAATACCAACAAAAAACAATAATATCAATTAACTTATAAAATATTTATCACACTAAAGTTGTCTTATATGCCTTCTTTTATCTTATAATCATGAACAGACATCATAAAAACAGTGTTGGAACAAAATTCTCTGGCAAAATCCACTTCTTCCTATATGTGGTAGCACCGCAACCACAAAATTTGTAGCAATTTCCTGCTGATACTGATCCAAATTAAGCTTCCTATTCTGCCTATCACCAGGGTAGAAGAAACTAATTTTAATTAATGCTCAAAAATCTGTATTTGCTGTGTACCCCTGTAGTTACTACTAGTTTAATCTTGGATGTGTTTGGTAACGTACAGGAAGCTTACCCTTTTATTCAGAAGATGAAGATGATAATAACACCCCATACTTTCAGCTTATATTAAATTAAGCAATTTTTAAAAATCCTCATAGGTTTTTGTTGCACAAAATTATTGGTTATTATTCGCATTGTTATTGATTATTCATTTTTATAATATAGACAATTATGGAGGTGAAAAGAGCTGAGAGAGTTTAAAATATTCTTAACTGATATTGCACTATCAAAATTTTACCTAGGTTTGAAATTTTCTTTTCATCACCATTATAAAACCAAGCCTTTAGTAAGGTTCTTTCACCTGCAGGATTTTGTATTAATGCTGCTTTAAAGAATAAAGGAAGAGAATTACCTCTCTCTCTCTTTCTCTCTCTGTCTCTCTGTCTCTGTCTCTGCCTCTCTCTCTCCTTCTTCTTCTCCTTCTTCCTTCCTCCCTCTCTCCTTTCCTCTGCGTGTGTGTGTGTGTGTGTGTGTGTATGTGTGTGTGTGTGTGTGTAAGTGGAGAGTAGTTACCCCAATTAACCCAATCAGTTAAATGTGGTAATATGAGGGGTTGAGTCCATATTGAGAGATCCTCAGAAATGTAAATTTAAAAAGTTCTTACAATAAATGTCAAGTATTTATGAACCACTAAAAATTACATATTAAAGCAAATGATGAGTCTCAGAAGTTGGTGTACTTGAGGTCATCCATGTATGGCCTCATTCATGCTTCAAAAGCTGTCCACACAAACATATTAGAATCTTACAGTCAACACAGCTGAGGCCCTATCTTACTTGAATAATGCAACACGAAATTTTCTTTTCCTGATCTTAGATTTCAATCGTGAGAAGTAAAGAGCAAAATTGAAGCAAACAAGGACTGACTCATAATGTTTCCCAGAGTTCAGGCTGCTCCTTTTCTTAATGATGTTTGACCATTTGTTATTTTCTTTCCTTCCCAGGACCCAAATGGGCAATAGTTCTTGATTATTTATTTTCTGGGAAATGGCAAAAGGACACAATGACCTGGATGACCACAGTGTGGCTGGGAGGGAAGTTGGTTGCTTTCTGATAAGACTGAGATAATTATAGAAGCTTAATGATTTGTTCAGGTTGTAAATGTGGGGGTGCACTTTGCTGACCTTGCTATTTTATTTTGGATTTGTGAATAATGAATAATTTGTTTTAGGGCATTCAAAGGGTTTAAATGTCACAGCAAAGAAGATGACCTTGTCAGTTTAAGTGCCTGGTTAGATAGAATAATCGTTGTGAAGGCCAATGGGTGCTTTCATTAAATTAAAAGGTTTTCAGAATATGTTTGAACTTGATAATATTTCCATAATTGTTTTATGCAATATATTAAAGAATTATTACTTTAATAAATGTTAAAGATAAAATTAAAATACATATCATTGTATAAAATGAACACTGCAGTACACTTTATCTTATAAGTGTGACTTTAATGGAGTCTTCTCCATTAAAAAGTTCACTTTTATGATGAAATAAATACCATTTCAAAGGCGTGGCTTTTATCATATTTGGTTCATGTCATTAGACATTGTATTTCTTATTTAAAATGGTTTACAATCCACTCAGTCTCCTTATTGAAAGCATTTTAAGTCATTTACAATGAAACAAAATTTAAGAAATGAAATCAGGCATGTGAAACAGTCACAAAGGGCCAAAAAGAATCATATCACTGGAGAACTGGAAAACTGGGAAAAATAAAAATACCAAAACATTTCTCTAAGGAAAGCTGCAGCTGAGAAATTAACGAAAATCCATAGGTGCCTAGGCACAAAGAGTAGTGTTAATAGTGATCAAATTTTCAATGCTTATGCTTCCACAGGTGGTACTTTGAGCTTTACTTACACTGATTTCATTGAACTCTTACGCTCTGTTATAACAATCCCTCCTCTCCAATAACCCAGTTACTGGGCCGGTGTCTCCAGCTAAGGTGGCTTCCACCTGTTATTTTTTTCTGGAGGTTCTGTTCAACTGGTATGAAGCACTCAGAGGTGACAGGAGCTGATGCAAAGTTCTTCCTGGGATGGCCCATGAAAAATGACAGATGAATATAATAAATAACAGCCCATCCACTGCTCTTATGCGGCAACCCTGTAGAATATTTCATAGCCAGAGTCCCTTGTGACACCAGCCAAGTACTAAACTTCTACTGACTAGATATTTTCACCTACTTTTTCCCCCTTAGCCAAAATTAGTGCATTTTCTTTTCCTCTGAATTTCCCTTGAGAATGCATCCTTAATAAATCATTTGCTCAAATGTCTTCCTAAGATGAGGCAAAACACACTCTTTTAAAGTGCAGTAGTTTTCAACAAAATGATCTTTATAAAATTTAGAGAGCCATTTTCTTCAGATGCCTGACTTATCTTTTAATGAAATATGAGGAAATAAATTTGATTCATACTTTTGAAAGCTTTGAATGATATACTCCATTGTTTCTACTTCTTCTTTAAGCTTACTTTGATTCTTGTTTTATTTTTCAAATTAGCATATAAGAACTTAAATATCATCATTGCACTTCAAACAAAGATGATTCAATAGATTCATCTTACCCTTATCCCCCTGCTACTACTGACACCCCTTTTAACAGCAACTCCCCCCAGTTTCCTTTTTCATAACTTTTCTGTCATTTTCCCACATCTTGTCCAACTTCATCACCTATTTTACCCTCTCTCGGTCTACCGTGAGTTATTTAGGCTTTGCCCATATTTACATGCATACATACATACATACATACATACATATACATATCTGTATATATACACACATCCACACAAATATAGATGGACATACATGTATGGTACATATATATGCATATATGTATATATACATATACACGCTCTATATATGTGTACATACACAAACCCACATTCTAGGGTCCACATACAATAGAGAACATGTGGTTTTTGTCTTTTAAGTTGGCATTACATTGATTAATATTGTATTTTCTAAATCCATCCATCTTTCTGTGAATTTCATAATTTTACTTTTCCTTGTGGCTGAATAAGATCCCATTATGTATGTATACCACATTTTCATGGTTCAATTATCTGTTGATAAACATCTAATCTAGTTCCATTACTTTGCTAATGTGACTAAAGCAACAATAAATATGAATATCTCTGTGACAGAATGTAGAGTCTTTGGATAGATGTCCCAGAGTGCAATGGCTGTGAATGGTCCTATGAATAAGGGCTCCTCTTACCCCACATTCTCTCCAGCCCTTGTTGTTAGATTTTTTAAAGAATTTTATTTATTCATTTTACATTCCAATCACAGATCCCCCCTCTCATCCCTCCTCCTGCTCCCCTGAGCCTTCCCCCTACCTCTCACCCCCCATCCCCTCCTCTGAAAGGGTAAGGTTTCCCACGGAGAGTCAGTAAAGTCTGGTGCATTCAGTTGAGGCAGGACCAAACACTCCCCCCACCTCACCCCCACGCCCACCCCACCCCACCCCCACCCCGCTGCATCAAGGCTCAGCAACGTGTCCCACCATAGGTAATGAGCTGCAAAAAGTCAGTTCATGCACCAGGGACAGATTCTGATCCCAATGCCAGGGGCCACTCAAACAGAACAAGCTACACAACTGTCTCCTGTACGCAGAATGCCTATTCTGGTCCTATGTAGGCTCTACAGCTATGGGTCTATAGTTCATGAATTCCCAGGAGCTTGGTTCAGTTTTCTTTGTAGATTTCCCAACTATGTTCTTGACCCCTCTCTCTTCGACTGGACTCCTGACACTCAGCCTGATTTCTTAATGATAGCCATTTTGATGAGTTGTGGTGGTATCTCACAGTACTTTTAATTAGCATTTCCCTGATGATGAGGCTGTTGAACAATTTTTAAAATTCTCATTGGCTACTTGTGTTTGTTATTTTGAGAATTGTCTGTTTATTTCAGTAGCCCATTTGTTGACTGTTAGTTTGGGTTTTCTGATATTTAATCTTTGCAGTTCTACATTATTTTAGATATTACCTTGTCTGAAGTTAGTAAAGATTTTCTCCCAGTTGGTGGACTGTCTCTGTGCTACGCTGTTAATTTCTTTCAGTGTGTGTGTGTGTGTGTGTGTGTGTGTGTGTGTGTGTGTGTGTGTGTGGTTTTGTTTTGTTTTGTTTGAACTTTTGTTTGTAGGTCTCAGATCCAGCAGTCAGAAACAAACAAGCAGACAAAACAATGAATATAAGAAAGAATCAGTCAGATGGAAATTGTGAACACTGAACAGAAAGTATATGGAAAAAGAGCTACAGTCCTGAGTGTAAAGTTAGAAGTCAACTCCTTGTACCATGATTTTCAAAAAATGAATTATCTCAATGATTCTTACATCTTGCATCACAAAATGAAATCATTATAATCAGAAAATGAAATCATTATAATGTCTACTCGATTGTATTGTAGTCAAAATTAAAGATGACATATTTGGAGACTGGGAATAAGGGCTTTGTTGGTAAAGTACTGGCTGTACAAGCAAGAGAACCTGTACTCAGATTCCCAGATCACCTATAAAACTAGGCATGCCAATGAGAACCTGCAATTCCATCATAGGGCAGGAGCAGTAGGAGGGTCCTGAGGTACTGATGACCAGCCAGGCTTGCCTAAACAGTGGCTGTAGGTTCAGTGAGAGACACTGTCTCAAAAAATGGTAGAAATAAACTGAAAATGACACTGGCCATCAACCTCTAGCTGCCACATATTGCATGTAGCTACAGACACATGTACATTCACATGCACACTTATACAGAACCACCTATACACACATTATACACATAAAAATCAATTAAAGATTGTGTATTTGCAATATCTCAGAATGCATACCAAATAGGTAGTTAATGACTCAATAATTTCATCCAATATCTCTCACTTAATGAGTGTAGGTAATGTTGAGACATATAGTGGTTAGTATAGAAAGAATGGAAAGTGCTTCTGAGATGAAACTCAAGAGTAAGAAATGCTACTTTGAAGGAGAAGAAGAAAAAGGAGGGAGATTGCTAAGCATGTATGTTTGCATTTGGTTTTTATTCTCATTTCCTAGTGTGTAGCACCATGAACCATTGTATTCTCTGAGAAAAACAAAATGTCTTGTTTTGAAGTGAGGCTGCTACTTCAGAGACCAGAATGATTTTAGAAATTTGTGATGCTCAGTCAGAGAAGGGATCATGACCGAAGGCAAAGGCGATTACTAATAACCGGTGATTCACTTGACTGTGCTCATACAATTTAAAATTTCAAATAAGTATTTTTTAAAATATAACCACAAAGCCTATTTTTGTTGTCTTGTTGGTTGGTGAAGAACACCTGCCTGTGATGGGAGCATGGAAAACCCTAACTCCTACAGGGTGTAACTGCTTTTGGGAGCCCTTCCATTCCTGGATCTATGTATCTGTTAATCTGATTGGCTATATCTGCTGGATTCTTAAAGACATATTTTACACTAAATGGGAATTATATGTATCTCCCAAGTTTTGTGAGATACTTCCATTAATTAACTGGACTCAAATAATAAGTTGTGGGAAGCCTAATTTACAGCCAGTTCATTCATCTGGATTTGATGGCAGGTCTTATGGGTTGAGCTCTCAAACTGTTGGATCAGAGGGTATTTCCAAGTAGATAGTAGAAGGAATGAATTGAATCAGAGAGCACCCAGCTCATGTAAATAACAGAATTAACCACAAGCTTGGTGTTCAGAAAAAAATGTGTACACAGACATACACACATACTTAGTTATGAATTCATTCTGTGTTCTAGTATGGAAAAAGTAGAATAGAAAGAAAGTAGAGGAAAGAATCTGAGGACTTTGATGCCATAAAAAAGATGGGGAAAGAATGTCTTTAAATTCAAGCCATAGAAGTTATTGGGACAAATGCTGTGCATAGCTTCCCCCAATGTCTTACAGAGAACTCCATAAGAATAATGACTCCATCACTTACTAAAATGGGCATCCTAAGACGCTTTTCACAGTGAATAGTGAAAGTACAGAGGTAGCACCGACTTGTCCTCATCTTACCCTGACGCCATTGTGTCTGGTCAAGGGCACTGTTTTAAACTCCAACCCCTGAAGAGTCACATCTATCTTGACACCACATTGGACTTCCCATGACATTGACCATGACCCACACATACAACCACAATGTTTGCGGAATATGTAACTCAAGCAAATGTTACCAGGTTCCCCTGGCCTACACCTGACAGTGGTGTCATTGTGTGACTTTGTGGGTTTTATTTTTCAAATCCTTTACTTCTGAGAGTTCTTATTAACATTATATGTGTGATTGTCGGTAACTTTTACAGAACACCGTAAAGGAATATTTGGAAAAAGGGCACAATTTATATTTCAATACCAGCAGAGCAAGTTTGTGTGTTTGAGGAATTGAAAGAGGTCTACATGAAAGAAAAATTGAAGGTTTATTTGTCACATTTACAATTTAATTTTAAAATTGCATATAATAATCAGCATTTAGAATAATAAAGGAGCCTGGACCCCATTCTCCATTGTGCCCAAAATTTTTGAGAGCTGATACATTTACTCCAGGAAGGAGAATTCAGCCTGCTTGTTTTCCTTCAATGTAAAAGTATAAGAATGTTCTTGGAAAGTAAAACCTGCAGGAAAGAGAATAGGGCATCTTAGACCCCCTAGTAACCATAACAGGATGAGACAGTCATCCTTTATGCAGGCTGATAGTTTCCTTCCCTAAGGTCAGAGACTTATCTCCTTGTGTTCTTGCTCTTCCTGTTCTCACTCTTTCTAAGGGCCCATTTGTTTACCTAACATGATGATGATATATATGGCATTGTGATGTTGTAGTGATGCTTTGCAGTAGGCATGTAGTTGCTGCATGTTAAAAACCTCACTCTGGAATAGAGGGCTCAGAACCCAGGGACACTGAAAACCTCTGATGAAGTAGACAGGGGTCTCAGTGGAGTGATGAGAGCTAGACTCCATTAGATATTTTTGCTTATTAAGAAATAAAGATCCAAGCAATCTGTGAGCTTATTTCTGGAGATGTGTACTAAGTGCTTATGAAACAACATGTGGCATCCCTCTACATGGAAGGAGAAGTTAGACGGGGGTAGGGGGCGGTTTATGATGTTAGGTGTGGAGGAAGGTGAGGAGGATCTAGAGGAAGTGAGGAAGGAAAAGAATGTAATAAAATATATTGTCTATTTTTTTTTTAATTAAAAATGGTGTGTGGAAGTTTGAATGGCGTAGCTTTTTATATTCAGTAATTTGAGTTCACACATAAAACTACTGATGCTGGGCGGTGGTGGCACATGCCTTTATTCCCAGCACTCGGGAGACAGAGGCAGGTGGATCTCTATGAGTTCAAGGCCAGCCTGGTCTACAAAGTGAGTTCCAGGAAAGGCACAAGACTACACAAAGAAACCCTGTCTCGAAAACAAACAAACAAACAAACAAAAAACTACTGGTGAAGCAACTAAGCATTCCTGAGAACACCCACCAGTCTTCAAACTTAGACAGTGCACAGAACCAAGACACGAGCTATCCACTCATGCGTTTATGGTTCCATGCTGACCAAATAAATCCTCCAACATTAGATTCAACCTTTAAGTTTACTGACTACCACCATTAAATGTTCGTTTTGAAATATTAATTTTTGGTTAGGGAAATAAAGACTTTTTTCTTATTTTTAAAAATAGCACCCGTCTTTTTATTTGCACAAACTGGAAAACAAGAACTGTATTTCAAGGTTATTTTCTGTCCTTGTTCATCTGTGAAGCTTTGCCAATTCCTCTAGCTAAAAAAGATAAAAAGCAATTCAGTCTAGCATATCTTTTTTAGGACCCCCCCACATTAGAGTTTAATTATATTCAAACTAGTGTCTTCCAAACTTATTTAGGTGCTTTTAATATCCCCTCAAAGTAGGGTTCTGCACAGCATAATCTCTTAAGTGCTTGTCTGCAAGGTGCATTATTTGGTATTTTGCATCTTATAAAACTATGTAAAACAAAAAAGTGAGAGTGGATAACTAAAATTTCCCATGCCTCATTTCCCCCATCACTTAAATTGAATTAATAAAATCTATCACATCTCTTTCTGTCTTATGACCTTGAGGAATCTTAAGGTAGAAATAAACTGTAAACATTTTTATAATTTTTATATCTAGTTGCTGTCTCAGACTGCCAAGTTATGTTGCTTTTGAAGAGCTACTGTGGTTCTGATTAAATTCTGAACAAGTATTCAGTCAACTTTCTATAACTATGAATAGCCAGGGAAACTGAGGCAGGATCTACAGGTTCAGTCCATGGTCATGCTAAGTAAGAAACTGATTGATTTAAAGATTTTGTTATCTTCTAAGGTTAGAAAATTTCTAAAGTCAGTATAATTTAACCATGTCTGAAAATAAAATTGGCATGTTGGCATTTGTGAAAATTGTGATAATGAGGTGGGGAGAGTAGCTCAGTTGATAGACTGCTTGTTGACCATGCACAAGGCTCTGTGTTTGATCCCCAGTACGGTATAATCCAGGCACAGTGGCATACCACAGCAATCCCAGCATTTAAGAGATGGAGATAGGGTCAGAAATTCAGTGTCATCTCTGTGTATAAGGTGAATTCAAGGCTTTTGTGTGACATGAGACATTGTTTCAGAAATAAAAAGGTTGTTCATCTAATTTTAATGCCCATTGAGTAATTGAATCAGCACAGAAAATAAAAGGCCACCTGTGCTGGCATACAAATGTGTACAACATGTTGGCAGATCTTATTTTTAAAATTTGAAGAATGGCTTATATTTGTCACAGCCTTAGAGCACCAATCATCCACTAGAAGGCTTAATATCACATGGGGAGTAGACATGTGATTTCCTGCTGGATATTTAGAGCACTCACAAGTTTTTCCCTATCAGGATTTAGCAAGGCTGTTAAGAAATATGGGAATCAAACTTTTGGGCAGTTTAAGGACACATACTAGAGCTACTCTTTTTACTCAGTGTGCAATGGGATGGTGCGGAACTCAATTTTACTCAAGCCCTTGACACTCAAACCTTTGCTTATGTTTTGACGAACTGAATT
Source organism: Peromyscus eremicus (assembly GCF_949786415.1). Classification (NCBI taxonomy): domain Eukaryota; kingdom Metazoa; phylum Chordata; class Mammalia; order Rodentia; family Cricetidae; genus Peromyscus; species Peromyscus eremicus. The sequence goes on from NC_081420.1 coordinate 108,932,797, forward strand.
TGTAGCTCTTGCTTCTAAGGGTAGAGCACAGGAGATTTAAAGAAAATGTTTGCTTAATCAGGTTTTTTTTTCTTATTTCCCTAAGGAGAACAAAGGCAGCATGGAAATGAATAGAGAATGCTTCTGAGAAGGAAGGTATCATGACTTAGGATAAAGCTCAACAGAATACCCAAAATTGTTTACTTTAGACCCTGAAACTGCCTCATTACAGTTTTCCTAATCTGTGTGTTCAGTTTTTGATAATGGCCATCTTCTGGATTCAGTTTCAAAACTGAAGACTGCTCTAAGCTCTAAACATGAAGGCAAAACACAACTACAAAAGTCTGTTTAAACAGTGACAATATGCAAATCCTCGCAACTGCAGAACAGAACTTGGCTTTGGAGCCCAGTGTGTGTTTGCTTTTTGTCACTTCTGAGCTACATAACATTTCTAAATATCACTTACTTTGATTTCAGGATCTTCTCCTATAACATAAAAAACAATACAGCCCAAATACTGTAGTTCTCAAACTCATCATCAAAGTAATGCTATCTAGGAAATGATATTGAGAAGGAGTCAATATCTCACAAAATTTAGATTTCAAGAAGTGCACACTGTTTATGAAGTTTCACCCTGATCTCTGCTTTGTCCTAAATCACAAAATTTTAGGGACTGATTTCTCTGTCATTGTTTGCCTTAAAACTAGCATGCAACTCATGAGTGACCTTAACCAGTTCCCATAGTTATCTATTGATATGATGGAACACCATGACCAAAAGCAGCTTGGGGAGGGAAGGGTTTATTTGCCTTACACTTCCACATTGTCATCCATCCTTGAAGGAACCAGGATAGTAACTCAAACAGGACCAGAAATGTGAGAGAGAAGCTGATGCAGAGGCCTGGAGGGGTGTTGCTTACTGGCTTTCTCCTCATGGCTTACTCAGCCTACTTTATTATAGAACCCAGGACCACCACTCCTGGTGGCACCACCCACAATGGATGAGGACCACTGCCATCAATCTCCAATTAAGAAAATGCTATACACCTACATCTTATGGAAGTGTTTCCTCAATAGAGGTTTCCTCTTTTCAGGTGACACTTGCTTCTTTCAGGTTGACATCAAACTAACCAGGACATAAACCCTTGTGCTTTGGAGTTCATGATAGTAGATTGTGTGTTATAAGGAAGCCGTATTTATTTTACTATTTTAATAATTGTGTTCTGGGAGCTCTTAATTTTAGTTTCTAATTCCCTTGAAAGGTAAAGTGCAAACATTCTATCAACTGGATATGAGTTACTAAACTTATACTATTTAAAAATGTGTGCTAGATGTTAGGTTCATTTACTTAATTATGGTTAGCTGAGTATAAACTTTTGCATGGAAAAATTATTTCCAGGCTTTTAAAAATAATTCCTTGGTGTGACATTTTAGAAATTTCAGCTTTTCTATTTTTGCTTTTATTGACTCATGCAGTCTTAACTCAGAAGCAAAGATGTAACACCTAATCAGACAAAAGAGGTGGGTGGGCTGAGACAGGAGTACTAGTCAGCCTATTATGCTGAATTCCAAAAGTCTATGAGTAAATTTTGTTATTTTTAACGCAGTGACAATTATTTCTTGTGTCCTCTTTTATAACCTGACCACCATTACCTTTTTCTCATTTGAGTGTGTGATATCAAAGATCTCTAGACACTTCTGCTTGTTTCAAAGAGGGACTATAATTTGTAATAAAGTCATGTCTTAGAGAGGAGAAGGCATTGGGGATACCCTGATTGTATGAAGAAAGCAAAGCAAATATGACTACATAAAGAGAAGAAAGATGATGAAGGGTATGTGGAAAGCAGGTTGTTAGGTAAGCATTCTATTCAACGAGAAACACTTTACCCAGGATTAAGATTTGGACCACCCTGTTGACTACGCAGTATTGACCAGAAATAATACACATTCTAGGTAGGCAGACCTGCCAATTATTCAACAATTATGCATTGAGGGTCCAATTCAAATAATCAGGGAGACATATTTGTATCCAAAATCATCACATGAATACATTTATTAAGCCAGTTTCATGAGTAAAAAGATCATTTCTTTTCACACTGTTTTTTTTTGCTACTCTATTTTTCTATCCTTTTACGAATCTATATTATTGACAAAGAATAGAAAGTAAAATTATTTAGTTTCATTTTCTTATAAGTATAACAAAATACCTGAAAAAAGCACATCAAAAAAGGCAGGGTTCATTTTTGTTTACAATTAAAAGGTATACTCCATCATGTCAAGGAAAGATTGGCTTCAGGCACTTGAGGTGACCTGATCACATTGTATTATTTGTAAAGCAAGTACAGAGAGGCACACGATGTTGCTCAGGTCCTGTTGTCGTTTTTATTCAGTCCTAGACCTACATTGATCTAAGTTGAGGGTGAGTCTTCTCCCTCATTAAAATCTCTCTGGGAACACACACACACACACACACACACACACACACACACACACACGCACGCACGCACGCACGCGCACACACACACGCGCACACACACGAGAGAGAGAGAGAAAGAGAGAGAGAGAGAGAGAGAGAGAGACAGAGAGAGAGACAGAGACAGAGAGACAGAGAGACAGAGAGAGACAGAGACAGAGACAGAGACAAAGAGAGACTCACAAATTTTCATGACCTAGGTTATTTTAAGTAGCACCGAGTCAACAATCAAATTAAACATCACAGTATCCAAATTATTGATTCAATTAAACTTCCATTAACTGCTCCCTCCCCATTCCTTATGCGATTGTTTTTCTTGGTTGTCACCTTTTGTGTTGCAAAAGTTAATGTACATATTTAAGGAAACAAATGACACTGTGTGACTACAAAGTACAACAAGTAATTTTAGATATAGCATGAGACTATATTCTCTCACAAGATTTCTAAAATAGTAGAAACCTATCGTTATAAGTGCATCAAGAGCTCTGGTGTCATTTTGGTCTGTTTCTTTTTTCTTTTTGATCTGCTATATAAAAGTATTTGTAATCTACCATTTCTTAAGATTACAATGTCATTGCCTTGTATTATCCATCACCAATCTAAAGTTCTAATTAGTATCCACAATTGCATTATTTCCAGTAATTTTGGCTCTGAAATAAAGCTTTAAGATGTGTGGTTGTTGTAATAAGAGAGGCTTGAATGCCCTCAACACCTGTATAATTTTCATCCATCAATTCGGTGCTCAACACAAATCTGATTCAGCATAGCTTTGTACTTCTTTGAGTTACTTCTTTTTAGATTTATTTATTATATTTTCTGTATGTGAGTGTTTTGCTTTACCAGCATGCATGCTCCTCTGTGTACCATGTTCATACATGTTTCATATAGAGGCTAGCAGGCATAAGATCCATGGAATTGGAGTTACAGACACCATGTGGGTACTAAACTGAACCTAGGTCTTCTGCAAGAGCAGCTTGTGCCCTTAACCACTGTGCCTTCTCCACAGCTTTGTACATTTTTGTGGAAAATTTCAGAGTGATCTCTGAGCATGTTCTACTATTCTTTAATTAGACTTGGAAAAATTTCGTTAGATCATAACCAAAATACATTTCATGCTACAAAGGATCTATGCTTGAGAAATTGATAGAGAAAAGACTATGAACATCTTCATTTGCTAAATGAATAATCATGTGAGGTCACTTGTTATAGATGCCATGTTAAACATGATTAAAATTGTGACAAAGATACTTAGTGCAAAAATATTTTTATTAGATAACCATGACCATTTGTGGTCAGGGTTACACTCAAAGTCCTTGGAAATGGTCTTCGTTTTCTTCTCCTTTTTAAACTAAACCTTCTCTTTTGAAAATTCATGAGCTGTGGGTTGGCCTTTGAACAATTATCTAGTTTTACTTTTTAGCAAGTTGAATTGTGATTTCCTAAAATGAAAAAAAAGTGCACTTACTTATTCATTACCATTGTAAAGGGATATCTGTCCTGTGTCAACTGAGTTCTAGAATGCCTCTATTTTCAACCTGCTACCTATTCTTACCTCAAACTTAACATTTTTGTATTTAATATGTGAAATTTTTAAATACTGTTATAATTGTGTTCCTTGGGAATATCTCCCTAGTGACATGACAATTGTTGGGGGAGCAAAGACCATGGGAGATGATTCTTGTGTATTTTTCTACTGCATTGAATGTGTGGAAAGTCTTGATCACATTATTAACACAATGAATTTAAAAGAAAGCTGATTTTTACTTTAAGTCTCCAAATTAGATTTACAATTGTAACCTAAACTGTGTGTCCTACTGAAAAAAAAAAAGAAAGAAAGAAAGAAAAAAAACATTGCATTCCCTTTTCTTTTTGCAGAAAAACAATTAGTCATTAAGAATATCAAACCCCTAAGGGCAGGGAAGAAGTATTTAAACCTCACCACATGTGGCTGAAAACAGGATTTTCTAACTGGGAAGGCTAATCAAGCACACTGAATGTTCAAGATGTATTTTCTATTAAAGAGGGAACGCTGTAAGGCCAACTGTTTCACACCCGTGTCTTTAGACTCATTAATTAACCAGCTGCTGTGCACAATTCATTCCCAAGAAATAAGTTAACTAGAGATAATCCAAAAAATGAATCCTATATTTGAACTACAGCTTGTGTCCTTAACACAGCCCCCACTCTCAAATGGTAGTAGCACTAAGTGGTTGGTGTTTTATGAAGCAAAGGGGATGATTAGGACTGAGATTGTGAATATTTTAACATATGCCAACTTCACCTACACAAGCCTTATTATTTTAATAGTAATTAGTTTATTTCTAATTACTTGTGTGTGTTGGGGGTGGGGTGGATATGCATTTGAGTGCAGGAGCCCTTGGAGAGCAGAGTTATCAGATGCTCCTGATTCTGGGATGGGAACTGAACTCAGGGAATCTGCTTAGCCACTGAACCATCTCTGCAGGTCTTCTTTTTGGTTCTTTGAGATGGAAGCCATATCGCCCAGTCTGTCCTCCAACTTCCTATGTAGCCTAGAATGGTCTTAAACTTCTGATCCTTCTGCATGCACTTTCAGGGTGCTGTTACTACAGATGAACACCACTGTGCCCTAGTTGGATCTTACCTTCCTGACAGAGCTGAATGGTTGTTTCAAAACTATTTTCCACCTTTTTTTTATTAATTTGATGAACATTTCATTTCAAATGTTTGAACCAACCAAGGAACATGTGTTGAATGGTGTAATTCTGAAGAAAAATACCAGTTGTGCCCCAGATTACCTTGATGTTTCTCTGTGAAATATTTCAGTCTTTATCTGGCTTGCTCTCTTGCCATCATCAATGCAGAGTGAACATTTCCTCTCACACAGACATATACAGTGAAACCAAACCTGTATCTAGTCTGACTGAAGAATATTTAGCAGTCACTTTTCTTTGGCTTTCTGGAACTTCAGGTCACTATAACGACAAGTCTATTGATAAGACAGGAAACTACCCTAGAGGTCCTCTCCACTGCCTTGTGGCTCTAAAATGGTAGTTCTCAATCTTCCTAATCTGTGACTCTTTAATATAGTTCCTCATGTTGTGGTGACCCCCAGCCATAAAATTATTTCCATTGTTACTATATAACTGTAATTTCGCTACTGTTGTGAATTGTTTTGTAAATATCTGCTATTTAGGATGTATGAAATGTGACCCCTATGAAAGGGTTATTCAACCTACAAAGGGATCACAACCCACAGGATGAGAACCACCAGTATAAAGTCAAAGCTCTTTTTGGCTCCTTTGCTCATTTTACTTTAATTTCTTTCATTTTACTTTAAATGTTTCTTGATTCTGAGACTATACCATAAACAATGTACTTTTGTCTAGGAGTTTGGTAATTGGTACTTTTATAGCTTCTAAGACCTATGCTGATGTGTGTGTGTGTGTGTGTGTGTGTGTGTGTGTGTGTGTGTGTGTGTTTCTGTCTGTCTGTCAGTCTGTCTGTCTGTTTGTGTAAGAGAAACTAAGATTTCATAGAGTAAATGAGTCCTCTTATCCAGCCATTTCTGGAGTTTGCTATAAAAGAACCTATGACTTCCATCCTTTAAGTTCTTGTCTGTTCCGATGTCATGCTGTACATGGGAATTGAAACAGCTACTGACATACCTAGATACTTTTACAGTGTTACCAGCAATTTGCATGCTGTATATATATATGAAGAGAAATGGTGAAGCTAGCTTGAAGTCACCATACTTTCTTCTCTTGGGTAAAAATTTCTAATGTCAGGACTACTTAAACATTTTATTGCTAGAAAATGAAAAATACAGAGACAACACAAACTGTCTATGCCACATCAGTGATTAGTGATTAAAAGACTGAGATAAACCCTTTTGAGGTCATAACTATCACTAATCTAAAATAATTCTAACATATGGATCCTTTCTTGGAGTTAATTATAAATCCTAACGCATAATCAGTAACTGAAAAGTACAATAGCAATGTTCATTAGAAATAATGGTCCTATATACAATGATTGTTGTTTTTATTTTTGTATCATACATTCTTTTCTTTGTCTCAAAACATTGTTTTATTGTATCTCTGAAAAAAATAAATACACATATTCCCAATAACTCATAATTAATTTGAATTAGGAAATTCTTTAAAAATTCATTCTATTTGCAATAATTACATGCAGAAAACTGATGGGAAGGTCATTCTCCAACATCTGGAGATAGAAGCAGGATAACAGGAAAGGCAGCATGTACAGTTTAAGCAGATATTCTGCATGGCTGTGGGGCTAATGAGGGTTGACTAGAGAGGAAACCGAATGTAGGATGCAAGTACGTAAGACAAAATAAGGACTGGAGACTTTGAACTGGAATGATTGACAACAAAAACCTGATCTGCAACATCATTGTTGAGAAAGAAACAGATGATGCTTTTTACTCCCAAACTCTTCATTTGTAGAAAGATAGATGTAGATGTGGTGATAATGATGGATAGGCAGGAGAGTCTGCATCTGTTACAGTATGCAGAGATCATGTGTGTATCATCAGTCAACCATTTTACAGAGGATTCAAGGAAACAGTCTACCAGCTCTCCTTTTATAGCCAGTGACTTTGATCAAGGCCTGAAGCAAGCCCAGATTCCCAGTCACTAACTGAGGTGTTTGTCATTCCTGCGGGTTACTCTGCCTCTGGCTGTGCAGCTGTTGTTTAGTGATAAGTCAGTGAATCAGAACACTATGTGGTGATGAAAACTAGATCTTGAACCATGGCTGGTTCATCTTCTTAGCCTTTGTACTACCTTAGTGGCAAACCTCTGGGATTCATTTAACTGTAATCATCTGATTCAGAAGGGCACTGTTTTTCACACAATGATGATGGTCAATGAGTTATCATTGAAACCTATGCAAGTAGAGAAATCATTTTCCGTACAACCTCAGGACAGCATTTGACAATATGGATATTGCTCAAACATGTTTCAGGGAATACAGATTGAGTTCATCAATAACAAGTGAGGAATTTTGACTTCTCATCTCTATTTAATTTTTGTCCTCTCCCCAGGGAGTTAATCAGTTTATTTTGTAGAATGTCTCATAAGATTCAATTCAAAAGATAAAACAATCTAGACTAGAACACAGATATTTAAGTTTTTGAGGGGTTTTCTATGTAATAATATCTGGCATACTTTATCAAATTTATTTTATTTTATTTTTCCCTTATTTACTTTTAGGAGGAAATACCAATTAAACCTTAGGTACTTGGCTGAAAAGTAGGAATTATGACCAGGTAAACTTTTAATTCCCTAAGGGAATCTAACAGGAACATTTCCTTTCTGCTTATGCAACTCCCTCTAAAGCCAACAACTTTGGTACAGTCTTTCAGATCTCGATATAAGTAATTTCCATCTCAGCCTTGAAATGGCGATCAATAGTTTGTGATTTCTTCCACATAATTTAATCCATTAGATTTATTGGCAATGCCAATGCCAAACATCAAATCTTTAATGAAAATGAAGATTAATATTTGGCCAAGTAACCTCAAATCAACAAATGTCTGAAGCATTTGTGTTGCTTGCATTGAACATTGATTTCTTCCTCATGAAAAACAATCCCTCACAGCAGAGAACACTTTCTTGAATCCTATTCTTTTCCACATGAGTAGGAAAGTGCTTTGAAACAGTCACAAAGGAGCAGAGTCTCTTTGGATTTCAGCTATGCATTTCTCTACCAATGCAAACCAATATCAAGAGCATCCCAGCATCTTCCATTCATAAAACAATTCCAGTAAACTTCTTAGGTCCTGAAACATACTTATTTTGAGACCACAATCATTTATTCCTCTACAGAACTTACTAAAAATTGATTCTAGGTAGTGCCTGTTTTTCATGTATGGGCTACCTAAATATCTGTGAGATCAATCCATGTAGGTATGTATATTAATAGTGATGTTGTATTGCTGTGATTTATCTTTTTTGGGTTATATTACTATGTTTTTAATTGATTTTTTTCCAGTTGATGGAAATTTATAATATATCTAATGTTTAGCTATTATTTTGGTTTTGTAATTTTATTCAAACATGAGCAAATTATTGTTCTTAAATTTACATTATACCTTACACCATGAACATCTTGTTGAGTTGGGCTATCAGACAATCAGAGGAAGGGGAATGTTTAGCTATTTTAAACAGAACTGCTATGGATATTTAAATGCAGGTCTTCATTTTTTAAACTGTTATTTTCATATCTAAGTGTAGAATTGTTTGTGGAGAATTGTTGAGCATATGTTAGTTTTCTAAGAGGCAACCACACTATATTCCAAGTGTTTTGCACTGCTTTTTGTTCCCATCAGCAATGTATGGAACAGATGTTCAGTTGTTTTGCCTAAATGTGAATTGTAAGTCTTTAAATCTTCTAATAGGTAAGTAACACTACTTAATTGTAGCCTTGATTTTCATTTCACCAATGAGCAATGCTACATCTCTATTCCTGATGGATCCACATGCATCCAATAAATAATCTGGTAAATTGTTTCTCAAGTTTCCTCATTAAAAAAATAATAATCAGATATTTTATGGTTATTGTACATTGCAGTCAGATTTGGACACACATTCCTTGTTTCGTGTAGTTTTAACTCCAGTTTTGTTTTGTTATTTTTCTGATTGTGTCCTGCATGATTGTTTTTACTAGAGTGCTTTTTAAAGAAATGAAGAGTTAATGTGCTAAAGTCTAATGTATCAGCTTTACACTTTATGTTTTGCTTGTCACTTTCTTTTTAGCAGTTCATACTTGCTGGGTGGTGTAGTTATTTGTATTGTTCATGCTCTAGGATATAATTCTATTTATACATATACAGGAAACTGTAACTATACATATTGGATCAAAAAATTTTTAAAGACATGAAGTTAAGTAGGGACCTAATTGTGAAGAAAAAGGAGGTTAGGAGAAGTAGAAGGGTATAATAAAAGATTTTGAAGAATTAATATGATTATAGTACATTATATATGTATGTGAAATTCTCAAAATGATGCCACTTTTTAAAAATTAAGTAAGAAAAATGTAAAACAGCTCTAGAGTGACATATGTATGGGGAATATATTGCATTCAAAATAGATAATATCATTCTTATCAAAGTTCTAACATAATTGAGGGGCTAATTATTCATTTTGACAATTTGCTGATTAAAGGAAATACAAAGAACAAAACTAAATATGTCAAAATTGTCAACACATGTTCAAAATCACTGTGCCCTGGGTCATTTTTCTTAACTTACCGTGGGCTGGATATGGGACTTGGAAGTGTCCTGAAGGTCCTGCATGGTTGTAATTAGATACATGATAGAAAATCTGTTGCCTAATCTTTTTTTTTTAATCAATTTATAAGATGGTGAAAAAGAAAGATGACATAGCTTATAGAGTTGTTTCTGGAGAGAAAAAAGAACTAATATTTTTTCTAATGTACAATAAGGCTCAGAGAGTTCTGTATTCTATATACAGAGAATATTGCATAGTGACTCCCAAAACTGTTTGTACAACATATGTGAGAGATATTCCTAAATATGATATAAAATATGATTTCAGCAGACTGGACAAAAATAAGGAGCTACATAAACTGATACATGCAAAGGAAACAGCTTGAGTTTTGGCCAAGAAGCAAAAACAGAAGTCACCAGGGAAGCAGGTATATCTACTATATTCTACTACAGGAGACCATAATATAAATAGGATGTGGTGAGAAAAGGTGGAGATCTTACTTACAAGAACTCACTGACACAAATGCAGGATAAAATAATTAAGGGTCCATATTGAAGAGTGATACAGAATGGAAAAGTTGTTTATGTGTAGTCTGCAAGAGCCAATTGGTCAACTAGAATGAACTGGAAAAAAAAATGGCCTCAGGATGATGATTAGTGTGAATTAGCAAAAGCCCAAAATATGCTTAACTAAATTAGTCACAGAAGAAATAGACTTGTTTGTTAGAGCATTGAAGTATATGTTTTTTTTTTGAGAGCTAAGGAGCCACAGGACAGTGTGCTTGACAGGGCCACATTATAATAGAAGGTAATATTTCTGTTAAGAGAAGTTTCTTTTCTTTTCTCTATGCAATCTCCTTCGCAACTTGAAATAGATAACCCCTTGTAGAGACATGTTGAGTGGCAGGTTTTGTAGTGCTTTTGTAGATCAGGGGAAAGAAAGTCTGCTGAAGGTTCAGGAAATGTTTGGTTAGCACATAATGGCCATGCAGGTGAGCAAGGAGTGGGAGATCAATGAGATATCCTGTCACTGCAGAAAATTGGGAAACAGGGCAAATTTATTCTTGGCCACCTGGATTGTAAGTTCAGTTCTCTGTATGTTATGTTTTTAAAAACTTCCTGGTGCAGCAACTTGCATTGTATATGCACTCTGAAGAGGAGAAACTTACCAAGAAAATGAACAGTTTCCAAATTTAACAAATGAATGCCTGCGAATGGGGTGGATTTCTAAAGACGAAAATGTCACATACTCAAATATAGAAATAAAAGAACATTTTTCATAAGTTAAAAATAATGTTTAATTCTTGTAAAATGAACAGAAATTTACAATGATGCACATGTTGATATATATCAGCAGATTCATAAGGATTTTTTGTTACATATGTGTGCAGGGATAAAGATCAACCTATTTCATTTAAGTTCCTGCAACTGGATGATTCCTGTGAGGTGTGGCTGGCTGATTTTTCTGTTCTTGTAGATAATTAAGTCAAAGACAAACTGTATTAGCACTATGCCAAAAAGATACCAGAGAGAGAAGTTGTCAAAACATCTAAAATTATTCAGATTATTCATATATTTATTTGGTGTGTGTGGTATATGCATGTATGTTTACATGTGTGTTCCCATTCATGAATTTATAAAAGCCAGAGGCTGACATCAGGATATCTTCCTCTATTGTTGTCTAGCTTATTTTTGAGATAAATTCTTTTCACTGAACAGAAGTTTACTTTTTCAACTTCGAGTGGCTGGCCAGTGAGCTCTTGGAATCTACCTTTCTTTCCCCAACTACTAGCACTAGTGTTAATGGCATATGAGATCATGTCTAGCTTTATTTGGAAGTTGTGGACCATAATCAGCTGGCCTTATCTACTGAGTCAGCTTCCTAGCATAGGTTATTTATTTTTAATTAACTCAGTTGAAACTATCATCATTTGAAAGTCATCTGTCATACTGGAAAGGTGACAAAGATATAATCATGAATTTTCTTGGGCTTACTCAGGCTCCAGGCAGGGATATTTCAGGTGTACACAGGGAGATGTTTTTGTAAACTAAAATATGCCCTCTAAAAGATCACAATGCAAACAGGTCATGGACAACTGTAAGGTAACCAGAAAGATATCAGAAAGAAATTGTTTCAAATACAGGAGTCAGCTAGAACTTCATCTTCAAAAATGGAAAGAACTTTTCCTGAAACAATTGAGTGGGAGTCGTTATTATTGTTTTCGAGAAAGAATCTTGTTATGTAGCTAGCCCAGGCTGGCCTCAAACTCTTTATTATCCTGCTTCTGCCTCTTAAGTGCTCAGTTTACATTAAGTAAATGAATGAATGAATGAATAAGTAAATAAATACCACCATACCTGTCATCAATGGAGATGATGTGATATTACTTTAAAATTTTTTTTTCATTTTTTGAAATATACTCTTCTCTAATATAATATATTTTGACCACAGTTTCCTCTCCTTCCCCTCTCCTGTGCTTCCTCTCATCTCCCCTCTTTCCCAGATTCACTCCATATCTGTTCCCCTGCAGAAAAGAGCAAGCCTCCAAGAGACAACAACCAAACATGAGAAAACAAAATACAATAAGACAAGGTAAATGCTCTCATATCAAAACTGGGCAAAGCAATTCAATGGGAGGAAAAGAGTCCCAAGAACAGGCAAAAGAGTCAAGGATACACCCACTCCCACTGTTAGGAGTCCCACAAAAACACCAAGCTAAAAGCCACTACATATATGCAGAGGACCTGGTGTAGAGCCATGCAATCATCATCAGAGAGGCTTCCACCAGCAGAAAATAGGAGTGGGTGCAGAGACCCACAGCCAAGCATCATTCAGAGATAGTCTAAATTGGAGGTCTCCATCCATCCCCTTAGAGCTCTGGGAACCCTGTGGAAAAGTGGAAGGAAAAACTGTAGGGGTCAGAGGGGAGGGGATGGAGGACACAAGGAGAACATTGAATCAAGGAAGCAGGGCTCAGATGGGTACATAGAGAATGAAGCAGCAAGAACTTTATAAACTGTTTATCCTGAAAACTATCAAAAGGAGAAGCTATCTGACATATGTAAGTCATGAGACAGTCCTCAAGAAAACTGACCCTGTATTTTTCAAGACATCAATGCTATCAGAAAAAAAAGACAAAAGAAGACAGAGAAAAGCCCACTAAGTATGTGGATATGTGATCAATGACTGAGAAAAGGTGAACAATTAAAATATGAATATAAATAGATTATTAAATAATAAAATCACATCAGAATTGACTTTTATACTATAATATCAGACTTGATTATCCAAAATAAGAGCCTGAATCTGTATTTACTGCAGATTTTATCCAGGGAAGAGCAGAGAAATGAAGGGAGAAAGGAAGAAAAATCCCTGTATACATTATATGGAATAATAAAGCTGCTTATTTTGACATCTGGATGTCGATGATTTTAGGAATTCCCTGAAGAGCTGCATAAACTGTGCACCAGAAGAAACACCTGAAAGTCAAGGGTTTGGGATGCTTCTTTGCTGAAAGTGAGTTGCTGTTGGCATACCTGTGCCTCAAGATGCATTTATTTGCTTAGGGAAGGCCTCCTATAGGGAAAAGTAAACACATATGAAAAGCAATGTAAGGATAAATTAAGTTCCTCTAAAACAGCTGCTGCAGACAGAATAGAGATGCCACCGCAATGATGTGTTGGTGACAATGTAGGCTGGTAATCTTATTTTCACAATAAACAAAGAAATATGTAAGGGTGAACTATCAAGACTTCATACATTCAGTCTAAAGAGTATCTTGGGTATGGGTATACATGGGAATGTTTCAGAGGAGGAAGACAGGGAGTTTACACCAACACAATTCTTTGTACTACTCTTGGAATTTCAATGAAAATTTGTTTTGCTTTTGGGGATAAGGTTTCTCCATATAGTTCTGGCTATCCTGGAACTCACTCTGTAAACCAGACTGCCCTGTCAGAGATCCACCTGTCTCTGCCTCTGAATGCTGGAATTAAAGGAATGGGCTACTACGCCTCACTTTATTTTCTTTTTTCAAAATGAAAAGAAATGGGATTAAAAGTAGTGACAGGACTTTAACAGGTGGACATAAAATATAAAATATTATTATGTATATTTGAGAAAACATAAGATTGAGAGGATTGAAAAGTTTGGATCCTTTAAGATTAAATGAATAAGAACATAAAATTGGGTAGGTTGAGAGCTTGAAATTATTAATTTTAAGTCATGAAAGAATTTCAAATGTATTCTGTAATTGACGGTCACTGTGAAGTTTTGCATGCAAGATGGAGGACTGTGTACATTCATTACCACTCCTGCATATGTGTGTGTGTGTGTGTGTTTCTCTACCTCTCTGTCTCTTTCTCTGTTTTTGTTTCTTGCCCCTGCTTCCATTCAAGATTTAGTTCTATTATGTAAATTAAGTAGAGGATACTGGAGTGAACTACTAAGTGATAAATTAAGTTCTAAACATTAGTAGTTAAAAGTAAAAAAAAGAAACACATACCTAGGGGGAATGTTGAAAAGAAATATTAGCCATGGGAAAGTGATGATTGCCCAATTGGATTACAAAATATCAAAGGAAAAGTAATCTATAATAACTAAAACTATCAGTATTTTCTCTTCATAATTGTGTCCTTTGGGCCCTAAGCATGATTTGTGATCAAGCATTGATAAATAAAGAAAATATTCATTGGATGACCAGAGAGTTGTAGATTCACAAAAGTAAAATTAAGTAGAAAAGAATAAACTTCTGCAGAGATTAGAAGCTAAATATGGTGTTCAATTTAGGTTGTTTATAGCTATGCTAATTATTTTAAAATTTTCTAATGGTTATTGATTGCATTTATAAAGTATTTGTAAGACAGAACAACATGCAGGAAAATGTAGTGGAAATTCAAAGCACTTTAAGTGTACTAAGTGTTTCAGTGGTGAATATTTCAGAAATGTATTAGGAGCAATATAAAATATAGAAGTTACTAATATACAGCAGAGGATTCTAATTGAAGTGGCTTCTTGTCAGCAACGGGATATCTAGGCAAAATGGGAGCAAGTAGATACAGAAGTCCAGGTATCCCTGGGGCTACATAGAAAGGGGTGGGGTCAGGACAGGTCCTGTTGTGGTGGAGTTGGTTAACATGAACGACAGTTGTACTCATGGGTTATAATTCCATTTAATACAGAATAAAATGATTTTTATTCAGGGAACACATATATAGCCAGATAAATATTTCCTGCCTGCTAGTATCCATATAAGCAGTCAGAGGCTTAATAGTAATTACAAACTGTTTGGTCTATGGCTCAGGCTTATTGCTAGCTAGCTCTGACCTCTTAAATTAACCCATTTTTATTAATCTATATTTTTCCATGTGCTGTGATGTTACAGGTCTGCTGGCATGTTGTTCCTTAGGTGGCTGTCTGACATCTGCTCTGACTCCACCTTTCTTCTTCCTGTATCTTTGCTTGTTTCCCACCTGACTATACCTTGTCTTGCCGTAGGACAAAAACAGCTTCTTTATTAACAAATAGAAACAACACATATTCAGAGCATACAGAAAGACCATCCCACAGCACACATGTGGAAGCTATAAAGAAAAAATGATAGGGGACAGGCAAGTCATTGGATTTTTGTGGGTTTGAATGTACATGTGTCAGTGTTATCCTTTGCAAATGGAGTTCATTTGAAGCTAAAATAGAATCTCAGATATAATTCAAATAGATGATTTGTCATCATTAAAAACTAGAGTAAACTACTTCTAACTATGAGAACAAAACACCAACAGAGAAAAATAGTACAAAGTAAGAATATTTACCATGGAAACATTGGAATCTAGTAATGAGAGGAGGCCTGTCATTGGGATACGTGCCAAATATAGGACATTCTCTCAAGGACAACCCTTGTCACATCCAGCGGGAAGAATCTAGGAGGAACAGCACTACTGAAGCCATTCTACACATCAAAAGATGTCTTTTGGTACCCTAGCATCTTCCCCTGTGGAGTACTGGTTTCAAGTTACTACATATGTGCTCAAATCTGCAATCCTGCAGCTGGGAGTGTTGTACTATTGAGCTAGTCCTTTAACCTCTAAACCCAGAACTCACTAATCCATAAAGTGACAAAGTGGCTATTTCCTTCATTCCCCAAAATAAATTTATGAGTTAAGCTTAGATTATTAAAGATACTTCACCTTTAAGATACTCATATAAAGTGAATAAGTTATATTTTCAAGGTTATAAACTTGAAGTTATTATAGTTGGAATATAAAGCAAGGTTTTACATAATATTTCTCTTTTGAGGTTAATAGAAGATATAGCATTCACTTTTATATAAACACTGTATTAATCAGAGAAGTATTGCCAAGGAAGGAAGATGGAACAGAAAAATCAAAGGTGTCAAGGTTGGCAGTCCCATATTCCCATAGTGGTGGCCACTTACTTAAACAAAGCAGTGTACAACATTCAGCCTCATTTCTAGACAATTTTTATATAAAAGTATAAAACTGAGTTCTCCTAGACAGGCACCATGAACCTAAGAAGAACGTATAATATATCTGTTCCCTGTACTCCAATTTTTATCCAACAAACTCTTGCTCAATGTAATTTTGCTTCTGAAAATGTTTCCAATGGAAGGCAGTATTAAGTATTGCAGGCAATTCTGTATTATGGAATATGAAATGCATAGATATTAATTTTTTCTGTGAGTTCTTGTATAATATAGGCACGGAATCCATTCTTCCTAATATACAGGGAACTTAATATTTTTGAGTCAGAAAGTTTCTGAGCTAAGCTCAAAAGGCAGCAAAGTCCAATTTAACTCTCCTCTACATGAGGAGTCTATTGTTTTTTTTTTTTTTTCACTTACTCATATATAAGATATTATCACAAATTTCAGATGTCTAAGTTATGGCCAAAATGGAAAAAGGAATTTTCATGTCGGACAATTTGATCTCATAATGAAGTCTTTCTCTGTCTCTCTCTCTTTCCGTGTGTGTGTGTGTGTGTGTGTGTGTGTGTGTGTGTGTGTGTGCAAATATACTTGAGCCATGGTATATATTGAAGGTCAGAGGATAATCTTGGAGTTGACAAACTGCAACCATGTTGTCTTAGGTCCTTGTTAATCATGGTATATGCTGGGCTAGCTAACCCAAAATAAATTCCATTGTTCTCTTTCTCTGCATCCCATTTTACCAAAGGATCACTGAGTTATTGATGCATGAATCTACATCCGGCTTTCCATGGCTTCTCATGATACAAAATCCTTTCCACATTTTTTTTTCAGCAAGCATTTGGTGCACTGAATAATTTTCCAGGCTTGAAAACCTTTTCCCTTCCCAAATCACCATAACATCTAAAAATACATATTTTTGTCAGTTAGTCACATGATTTTAATGTGACCATGATCACCTGTCATCATCTTTTCCCAGCACCTTTCCACACCTGCTAATCACATTCTCACTGCCACCAAGCCCCTCACCTGCTTTTTATGTCTTTATTTTAGATAGAACTTATGTACGTAGGTACTGATGCTGTGTGCTTAGGATTGCCATAACTAAGTTGTATTCAATAAACAGCATGTCACAGGAAAACTTGCCATCCTCTGCTTTGGTAACTTTTCCACCTTCTCTTCTGCAAATGCTCCCAAGTCTTAGCAGATATGTTATAGACATCTCATTTAGGGTGGGGCACTCAATAATAACTTACTCTAAGCACTTTGACTGGTTAAGAGTTTCCGCATCAATCCTTAACAACAAGCTTCTCTGATCAGAGCTGAGAGCAGCATTTTCAGAAGAACATTTTTAAGACAATCTAGCTCCTCAAGGTATTTTTGTAATGTCATTTATTTACTTTCTCTTTCTTGCAATGTTAATAACAGCAGGTGGAGGACAGAGCATAAGACACAATTTATTTTGCAATAATTAGAAAATATTTATGTGCAATCTAAACTCCAGATGTTCCATTGGCTCTTTGGTCTGGTAACTCTTAAATTTGGGCATGAGTAAGGCCACTCACTTCTTATTGGTAGGTCATGTCTACATTTATACAAAGCAACTGAATTGATATACAGCTTCTACTTGATAAATGGCCATCCTGAATGTTTGAATCTTGAAATGCTCATGCTTTTGTTGCTTCCTTCCCCATCTCCCTCCCTCCCCCCCACCCACACACACGCATTCATGTCTCATGAGACTGTGTCCTCTCCAAACTATCTACCCATTCACCTCTTGCAACCATGGTCCTGTTAATTTTGCAATGTTTTAAATTAATCTGATTGTATCATTGTGCATTAACTTCCAATATAAATAAGTTTTAAGGAAAAGTTAAACTTATTTATTATTGATTATCAGCAACAGACATTTATTTGGGAACAATAGGCATTAAACCTAATGTCTTGCTTACTAAGAAAGCACTATGGAGATAGAGTTCCAGCCCTAGCATCAGACACCTTCCAATTCCTGTTTTCCAATTATGAAATCATAACACATGTACACATTCTCAGTGTTTCATCAATTCAACGTGCTTTTTAACAAAATGATTACTTTCTGTATTTCTTAGAGACACTATTGTTTTACAATAGATTAAGTTTGACATCCATATTGATGGGAACATCTTAAACATACCCTTATCTTTAAGTAAACCATAGAAAGCCACAAACATTCTTACTTATTTTTGACTAATTCTAGTGACTACATTACTAACAATATGCAGAAAAGTTTTCCATGTGAGATAAAATTTTTCTTGGAATATAATTAGAATCACTTTTGTGTAATTTCTATTTATCTTAGCCACTGTGCTATTGCTGTGAAGAGACACCATGACAAAGGCAATTTTTTTTAAAGAAGGCTTGTTTCCAATTTTATAGGTTAGTCCATTATCTTCATGGTGGGGAGCATGGCAGCATGCAAGCAGACAGGGTAAAAGAGAAGTAGCAGAAAATTATACATCCTGAAGAAGAGAAAGCCTGGAACTGGAATAAGCTATGAAACCCCAAAGCTCACCCTCAATGGCACACTTCCTCCAAAGGCCACACTTCCCAATACTTCTAATGCATCTCAAATAGTGCCACTCCCTAATGACTAAACATTCAAACATATGAGCTTATAACCAATATATTAATTTATAATTAGGAGCAGCAGGATAATAGGTCTAATCTTTGAACTGACTAAGAACATTCATTTTGAAAGAGTTAGAAAATCTTGATTTTTCTTTATAAAAATTGTTATTAAATTTTTCTTATTAAAGTGACTTGATTTTATCACATTTCTCTCCTTTAATCTTTCTTCCTACTGAATATATATATATATATATATATATATATATATATATATATTCATTCACAAATATAAATAAACATTCATTATGATAAGCTCCACACTTGCTAGTTTAATATCATTTTATATGCTTATTCTTTTGGTTCTGATCATAGTCACTTACTCCAAGATTATGGCATCTTCCTTGATTCTTTTTTTTCCTCATGCCTTCAATAAGAGGAGCTGATGCTGGAGTATTAAAGAATGTTTGTATTCAAGACATAAAATTGGTTAAACCAGAAGAATTCCTCAAATTTCTGTCTTAATTAGGGTTTCTGATGCTGAGATGAAACACTGTGACCAAAATCAACCTGGAGAGGAAAAGCTATGTTTGGCTTACATATCCTAAATCAGTCCATTGTGGGAAGTCAAGGCAAGAAATCAAACTGGACAGGTAACTGGAGGCAGGAACTGATGTAGAGGATATGGAGGAGTGATGCTTATTAGCTTACTACTCCAGACTTGCTCTGCCTCATTTGTCATAGAATCCAGGATCATTAGCCAAGGGACAGGTTATCCAACATCAATCACTAACTAAGAAAATGCCCAACAGGTTTAACTACCTACTGAATTTTTGAATTGAGCTTCTCTCCTCTCAGCTGACTCTAACTTGTGTCACGTTGACAGAAAACTAGCCAGCACAACTGAACCCTTATCAACTTGACACACAAAAACATCCATTCTTGTTACTTTATGTTAATTCTTGTTTATTTATCACAAATCACACATTAACATCAACATCTCAATATAAATAAAACATTACAACTTCATATATCCTACAATGTGGTGATTTGAATGAAAATAGCCCTCATAGGCTCATAGGGAGTGACACTATTAGGAGGTGTGGCCTTGGAGGAAGTGTGTCACTGGGGGTGGACTTTGAGGTCACAAATGCTTAGTCCAGGCTCAATGTCATCATCTCTTCTTGCTGCCTGAGGATTTGGATGAAGAACTCTCAGCTACTTCTCCAGCTGAGAATGTCTGCCTGCATATTGCCATGCTTCCCATCATGATAACAATGGACTAAACTTCTAAACTGTAAGCCAGCTCCAATTAAATTCCTTCCTTTATATGAATTTCCATGGTCATGATGTATCTTCACAACAATAGAAACCCTAACTAAAAGAGACCATCTTCAAAATTTTAAACACTTAAAAGTCCAAAGTGTCTTTAAAATGTGGAACTCTAAAAAATCCAAAATCTTTTTAAAAGTTCAAAGTCTCTCAACTGTGGGCTCCTATAAAATAAATTAAAAAATATGTTAAATACTTTACTTCAAGAATGAAGAAGAATCAGGGCACTGTTACAATTTGAACAAAGCAAAACAACTCTAAAATAGAAATATCTCACTTTCTAATGTATGGGATTCACTTGTGATCCTCTATATTCCATCCAAGGGATTGATTCACTTCTCTGGCTCCACATTTTCTAGTTCACACAGCTTGTCTCCTAGGCCCAGGTTAACTCAATTCCATGACTAAAGCTGTTTTGGGTGGTCTACCAATGTATCTCCAAATGGGTGGGGTCTTCTGCTACAACTGGGCTGCACTTTTACTAACAGCCTTTCCTGAGCTCTTTTGAGGACCCTGCCACACATTGCCATGCCTCAGCTGCTCTCCATGTCTTCTTCATGCCTTCAAAATCACTATCACCTGGGTGACTCTTACACATTAGCATGATTTTCTGATGGCAAGAGATACAGCATTCTGGACCTGTGGACCAGAGCTTCTGTGTGTTTACCCTGAGGAAACACTTTGCAGAAAATTTCACCTCAGTGGTGCTGGTATCTTCTTAATCACAAATGATTCTTAAGCTCTAGCTGACTAGCATCAACTGACCCAATAAAACACAGTTTTAACTTCAGATAAAGCTGGTTAATAAGGACTGATTCTTTAAGCCACACCTGACCAGACATCATGGACTCTTTGATCAAAATAGCAATGGCCCTGATAGAACCTTTAAACTTTTTTTTGAATCTTTACACAACTGGCTTCCATTATCTGCATTTCTCTCAGTGTTCTTATCTTCCAAGACCTCAGAGAACAGCATAATTAGCTATAAGCACCCACTGCCTTTTGCAGCCCAAAGTACAAAATTCCTTCTACAGTCCTCCAAAACACACAAGGTCGGGTGTGTCATAGCAATACTCAATGATCTTAGCACAATTTTGTTTTGTCTTACAGTTTTTACTGCTGTGAAAGAGCTCCATGATCAAAAGCAAGTGTGTGTGTGGGGGGGGTAGTTTATTTCACCTTACACTTCAGGTAACAGCCAATTACGGAGAGAAGTCAGGGTAGGAACTCAAGCAAAGCAGGAACCTAGAGGCAGAAGCTGATGTAGAGGCTGTAAAGGTGTGCTGCTTAGCAGTTTTCACATCAGGGCTTGCTCATCCTGCTTTCTCATAGCATCCAGAATCACCAGCCCAGGGCTCTCTTACATCAATCACAAATTAAGAAAATGCTCTTCTGGCTTGCCTAAAGCCTGACCTTATGGAGGCATTTTCTCAATTGAGGTTCTCTCCTCTCAGATGACTCCAACTTGTACCAGGTTGACATTAAACTATCCAGCACTAAATTTGAATTATTCAAGGTTATTGCTTCTCACCAATGTCATCTGAAAGGCTTGGTAAAAGGCCAGACTGCAATGCCCACCTGCAAATGTCTTAGAAAATTTAGAAGCAGAAGGGTGAGGTCATAGGATCTCCAATTCTAATGCATCCTTTGTTGTTGATCTATTGATGCAGCCAGATGCTCACCAGTCTTAAGTAAATAATAGCATTCTAGGAGGTAAGTCAAGGGTCTAACATTAAAATTCAGGGTAATTTACCAAATCTGATGAAAAAATGGAAAGGCAGAAATAAAAGGTGGGTTCGAATTCTTGAACCTAAAAGAGTCCAGTGTTAGAGGAGGCATTGTGGAAAAGGTGGGCCAAAGAAGTAAGTCTTCATGTCTGGTGTTATTCAATTAGAGATTACTCTTATTTTTAAGGGATAAATTAGAACCTTACTACCTACTACCTTCCAAGAATGTATTTGAATCAGTTAATAATCATACAGTAGAGACAGACAGAAGAAATTAAAAGCAACTAAAAAAGTCAACGATCTACACAGAAAAAGAAAAGCAGACCAAGAAAAGGGATGGTCTGGCATTAATGTTGACCATGGGAACTTGGGAGGGTCACTTGGAGATAGACAACCAGCATGTGAAAGGTCTTGAATGCATTCTGTTCTTCCCTGTGAGTGCACTGAAGACACATGTGGCATCTCCTCTCTGTGGAATGGGCAGCTGCAGAGGCTCCTGGAAACAGTATTCATGAGCTTCTCTGCATCTCGCTGACAGAGGCAGCAGCGGAGCTCACACAGAGCGTTGGCCTCACTTTTATAACTCCTGCGGAAAAGCCATCTCAGGCTGTTCTGCACTGTGACAGAAACCATTATCTTTGTGTCTCTCTCTCAGTGCCTGTGTCAGGAAGGGTTCTCTGGGCCACCCCTCTTTCTTAAACTTCTTGGCTGTACTGAAAAATGAGAGAAAACAGGCTTGACTGATGTTTGCAGAGTTCCGTAAGGAAGATTGCTTTGCAATTTATTTCCTGGGGTCTGACTTCCAGAAAGATTGCCAAACCTCATGGTACCCATTTTCAGGAACTTAGTCAGTGTGAGAAGTCACAGAGTGTCCAAAATGCTGAGGAAATTGGTGATACTACTCAGAAATCAGAGAATGCAGAGGGGTGATGATCTTGAAATAATACCTTACACACAATGCCCAAAGTTTATACCAGACATTTCTCAAATAACATCTAAACAGCCCACTTTTCCATGCTCCCCTGATGAAAATGAGAAACTCAAGAAAGGCCTAGGGAGGGATTCACTATACTAGTGGAGACAGCAACAACATTTTAACTCAAGACAACACCATGGGGATGCTTAGTTCTCCAGATGTGCTTGGAATGGGAACAACTACTGCAAGACTATTTTATACAAGAAAAGATGTTTGTGGTATTTAATATCTGTTTCTCACGCTCTGAATCCATTTCCACTTTTCCTAGTTATATCCCTCTTTATTGTCAATCTTACTTCTTCATACATCAACTGACAAGATCTTGAGGGTGACATCAAATGATAGATAAACAGATATGTTCAGTCTTGCAACAGTGCCAAACTATAGGAAAGTGATGTACAGAAATTTAGTGAAAGGCTTTCTTCTGTGACTTCATTTAAAAGTATTATCTCTATCCTGCCCATTTTTGAGGCTTCTGCAGCTATTTAATGCTGTAAGTATGAATATTAGAGTAGATACTTATTTTCTCTAATTTTACCTTTTTAAAATTGGAGAAAAAGTCACCAATCACGACAAGCTTTGAAAAGCTATTAATATGTCTAAGGCACAGTGGTATCCTAAGAAAAAAGGGAGCGACAGTGGGACAGTGACATATTTTAAGATTCTTTAAACTGAGAATCAATTGTTATCTGTAATCTCAATTTAGCATGATTAATAAAAGGCTAATTGTTGAGTTCTGAGCTTAAAAATGCCATCTAAAATCACTAACAACACTGAATCAATTGAAAATAGTGACATACCATTTGGTAATAGCTTCAGAACTCATGTTTAAACTACTTCTAAAGTTTAATTGCTCAGCAGGGTCACAAATTCAGGGATTCCCAGCCAAACTTAAGGTTCCATAATTCACTAACATAACATGGGACTCAGGAAAGTGTTCTATTCAGGATTAGCCATTTCATAACAAATGACTCCAATAAACAGTCAAAGGAAGAAATACATAGTGCTTACTGTGGGCTACTATAATGAAGAACAACATCCCAATGGCATAAAGGTCTAATGTCCTCAGAGATTTAGAGACTAGGACATCCAAGTGCAAGATGTTAGCAGATGTAGTGATGCTGAGACATACTTCCTGATCTGTAGTCCATAGTTTCTTTGTGTATTTTCATGTGATAGAGAAAGAAGTAGCCAACTCTCCAGGCTTTTCTCCTGAAGGAATAATTCCCCAAATAGATCTTAAAGGGCCCAACTTCCAATATCATTTGAACCACACACAGATTGTGATTTCAATATACATATATTGAGTGGTACTAATACTGTTATAAATTTTTTCATTATAAATTTCATTCATATAAACATTTTTTTCCAAAATATGCCAGAAACCATAGCTCTTGCAAAGCTGAGACAGGAGGAATGCTGTGAGTTCTAAGCCAGCCTGGGATACATGGCAATAAAAACAGGCAAACAAAAAATTCATGAAATAAAGTAGGTGGAGAAATTTTTCCAATTTTCTCACACCAGATGGTATCCAGGAATTCAATAAATGTTCTGGCAATAACAACTGGGAGTGATCATCAAACCTCTCAGCTTAAGAGCCCAGCTCCATAAAAAACGCCCTCACTTTAGAGGCCTGTCACAAGTCCTAGACTTCCAGTATATCTAACCAAAGTTCTGTGACTTGTGACTTGCTATGTTTCCTTCCTTCCTGATATGTTTCTTTTTTTTAATGCACCTTCCTTACATTTATCTGCTTAGTAGAGGATTGAGGTATATAGTGTAGTAAAACAATATAAAAGGCTACTGAGCACTGAAGCTTCTGAACCTGTGAGATTGGGCTATACTGTGATAATGACATGTTGTACATTTATCACGACCTACACTCTCTGAACCCTTTTAATTAGGATTTGAATGGGTTCCATTGTATAGAATAATTGATTATATTGTGCCTCATCATGCTTTATTCTACCATTCAACTTATCTCCTCTTGTAGAATTTCAAAGGTATGATAGAGCAAAAAAATCTCAAACTTGTATACTGGATGTTTTTTTTTTCCTGACAACTAATCAGTATTTTGAAGCTATATAGGAGCCCCCTGAGATTTACTGTGTCAGCAGGTTTTAAAAGGGTATCTTGTGAATAAGAGAATCTCATTTCTTTCCTTTCTTCTAGTTTCAAAATATCTGTCATAAAATCCAAAAGCGAAGACCAAATATTATAATTAAAGATGCCATTGTCACCCCTACCTTTTTGGAAATCATGAGCAATTGGAAAACTATGTTCTAATGACAGAGTATGCATATTGAATATATATGTATATCATATTATTACAAGGAATGAGATACACATTTTCTGCATATTATATGTGATATAGATGAGAAGGATCCTGAGTATAAAAGCTCAAACTCTGAGTAGAGATTCTTACTATAGAGTCAGAGTGTTCCACCATCCGGTCTTCTCAGTATTTTCACCATCCAGGAAGCTTTCTGAGTCTCTCTCAGATTTCTTAACTGGAACTGCTGCTGTGGGAAGTGTTTATGTATTCTGTGAAGATGTGTTACTCCCATTGGCTAATAAATAAAGCTGCATTGGCCTATAGCAGGGCAGTATGGAGCCAGACTGGAAAATCCAAGAGAAATAATGAAAGGAGAGAGAAGAGTAAGGGGAGACACCAAACTGCCATCCAAAGAGCAAAAAGTAATGGGATACAGGTAAAGTCATGGAACACATGGCAATACATAGATTAATAGTTATGGGTTGAGTTAAATTATAAGAGCTAGCTAGTAAGAAGCCTGGATCATAGGCCATATAATTTGCAATTAGTATTAAGCCTCTGAGTGATTATTTTATAAGTGGCTGCAGGGCCATGGGGCCAAGTGGGATTGGATAAACTTACAGCTACATGGGACTTCATTACCTTGTTCTATTTGTTGAAATTGTTGGCTAGATGACTGCACTCAACCAACCTCCAATATACCACCTGGAGCCAGGTTTGAAGAGTCGAAGAGACTTAAAATTTCAGTCTTTTAATCAGTTATTTGGTCTTTATGTCAACAAGTCCTTATCCTGAAACTCTCTACAGGACGTCAACAGTACCTTATTATGGCAACAAAGACATTTCTACCATAAATGAAATTCAAAGGATTTTGAAAACTTTCTGACAGAAACATAAAACACAGGTAAGATTTAAAGTATTATGTGATAGAGTATAATGACATATCTATTTAGGAAGAACATTTTTCTTTCTCATTAAGAAAATCCAGACTCAGAAAGACAAACATGGTATGTACTCACTCATAAGTGGATACTATATGTAAAGCAAAGTATAATCAGACTACAACCCACAGCTCCAGAGAAGCTAGGAAACAAGGAGGACCCTAAGAGGGATGCACGGATCACCTTGGGAAGGGGAAACAAAGGAGATCTCTACGAGTAAACTAGGGATGGGGGCGGGCAATAGAGGGGAGGGAATGGGGGATGAGAACATGAGGGAATGGGATGGTCGAGCTGGGGGAGGGATGGAGTGAGAGATCAATGAAAGAGATTTCTTAATAGAGGGAGACATTATGGGGTAAGGGAAAAATCCAGTGCTAGGGAAATTCCTGGGAATCCACAAGGATGACCTCAGATTAGACTACTAGCAATAATGGACAGGGTGCCTGAGCTGGCCTACCCTGGTAATCAGATTGGTGAATACCCTAACCATCATCATAGAGCCTTCATCCAATAACTGATAGAAGCAGATGCAGAGATTCACAACCAAGCACCAGGCCAAGCTCTGGGAGCCCAGTCGAAGAGAGGGAAGATCATGATGGGAAAATCTACAGAGACACCTAAACCAAGCTCAAAGGAACTCATGAACTGACAGCTGTGGAACCTTCATGGGACCAGACTAGACCTTCTGCATAAAGGAGACAGTTGTTTAGCTGGGTCTGTTTGAGGAGCTCTTGGCAGTGTGATCAGGATCTATCCCTGGTGCATGAGGTAGCTTTCTGGATCCTATTATCTATGGCTGGATATCTTGCTCACCCTTGAAGCAGGGGGTAGGGGTTTGGTCCTGCCTCAATTGAATGTACCAGGCTTTTCTGCTCCCCCATGGGAGAACTTACCCTTTTGGAACAGAGAATACAGGGTGGGTTGGGAGGGTTATGTGGGAGTGGGTAGATAAGGAGGAGGGATGAGAGGAGGATCTGTGGTTGGTATGTAAAATGAATAAAAACATAAACAAAAAGATGATCCACTTATTAAAACCAACATTGTATATGTATGTTTATGATTTTATGGTACTAACAACCAACTTCATTCCTTTATCATTACTGTCTATCTATCTATCTACCTATCCATCTACCTACCTACCTACCTACCTACCTGTCATCTATATATCTATTCAACAATATATCTATCACCAACCAATCATCTATCCATCTATCCCCTTATAAACTAAGTTCCTCTTTCTGAGGAACCTAACACCTAGAGTAGTTGTAGCTGTGATGAAGGCTCTGTTAGCACACTGCTTTGCAGATGCAAAGGTAAATGAAAGAAATAAGTGGCTTCTCTAAATTCCGCCAAGTCAGTGGCCAAGTTGGAATTTAGGGTCTGAAATGAACAGGCCTGTGTTTTGTATACTAATTATAATAATTTTCAGAACAGGATTGTTTATTCATGGTTCAGTCTTTGGTAAACCAACTTGAAAGAGGAGAGAGAATGCTATCAATATTAGAAAGACTTCTGCCATGTTCAATATGAAAAACGCATTATGTGAAAATATTTAAATGAAGGTGACAACATAACACATTTTTTACATAACTAATATTACCTTGAAGCATATCTGATATTTTACCCCACATCATGTGCTTATATTAAATTACCAATAGTTTTTTAGGTCTCCTACACTTTTCAATTATATACTTCCAAGGTGTGGGTTGCAGGGCAGCTAATATTTAATCAGAAATTCTTTTTTGGCAGAAACAAGCTATTTCCATATATGTATGGTATCTGGAGAACATTCTTAGGGTAATATATTTCCCTATTATTTAAATGCAGACTTTAAAATCCATATTGGAGTTCCATTAACCTACCAATTAATACAATAATTAACTCATTACCTTAATGATACTATAATTATCTGTTAGCAATGATTGCATTTTAATTCTTACAAAGTCAAAGCTTAATGGTTTTATTTATGCTTCCCATAAGTAATTTCCTTACTCTGTCCTTTCCCCTCTGCAGGTTATAAGTGCAAAGCAGAGAATCTCTGTGATGTGCTGGTTAATCCCTGCCCCACCTAACTAGTGTTCCAGAACTAGGTTGCCTCTAATAAGAAAGTACAAGAACAGGTGAAGGAGGCAGTCTCGAAGTAGTATTTCACCTTACTTTGTCTCTTTCCTGACCTAGGCTGGAATTCACATTTTCTCTAAGGGGGTCTCAGCTCTGTTAATATCACTGATTCCAGAAAGATTAATCAGCAATGCCATGAAACAAATGTGATGGCTTAACATGTTCTCGTTAGCTTTCTGAAAGAACTTTTCACCTGCTCTTCTGACATCAAAATCACAGTCAATACAACACTGCTGTCGGTATAAGAATTAAAGTGAAATCATAATTCTCAGTTGTATCAAAATATTTAACATAAATACAAACTTCATATATGATCTGTACATAAGACTAGTCATCAGAAGATCAATTCCATTCTCTCTTAAAAAAAGAAACAATGAAGTAAGGTACCTAGAAGATGGTTCAGTGGTTAAGGACTGGTTCAATTCTGAGAATTTCTATGGTGGCTCAAAGCCATCCCTAACTCCAGTTCCAGAGTACCTGACACCCTCTTTTGGCCTCTTTTTGTTCTGCATGCATATGATGCACAAATGAACATTCAGGCAAAGTATCCATACAGGTAAAAATTAAGTAACAAGAAAATATAAAGAAAGAGAGGAAAAAAAGGAAACAATGGATGGCTTAGGAATCATTTCATCAATAGAGTGCATTCTTACCATGGGCATGGCCCTAGGTCCCATCCTTAGCAGCATTTAAAAATATAGAAAGAAAAAACTGAAGACCTTCCTACAGCTATGGGTTAAGTTTGAATGTTAACACAAAATTATTCATTCGTGCTGATCTCACAATAATTCTTCATTGGGTACAATTATGTATCTTAAGATAAAGACTGAGGAGGGAGCTACTTGGTGGTAGAAAATTGGTCAATAATTCATATACTAACAAGATAGGTAGACAGATGGTAGAGATAGATATATAGATAGACAAGCAGATAGGTAGATAGAGGTAGATGGAGAGATAGATAGATAGATAGATAGATAGATAGATAGATAGATAGGTATTTTCTATGTCAATTTCACAAGGAGAAGCAATACTCAGGCCTGCCCAAATTCAAAGTCATATTTGTGTTGAATGAGAATGGTCCCCATAGGCTTATATGTTTGAATACTGGACCCCTGCTCAAGGAACTGTTTAGGAAGGATTAGAAGATGTGACCTTGTTGGAGGAGGTATGTCATTGGGAATGGGCTTTTAGGTTTTCAAACTATACTATAATTCCCAGTGCTTTCCTCCCTATTTCCTGGCTAAGGATCAAGACCTGAGCTTTCAGCTATTCCATTGCTCCATTGTCTTGGACTCGTGACCCCTGAAACTATGAACCAAACTAAATCTCATCTTTTATAAGTTGCTTTGGTCATGGTGTTTTATCACAGCAATAGAAAAGAAACCTAGTCCAGTAGTAACTTCCTGGAATCTATGAGGGAGAACCTAGTAAGAGAGGCTATAGAGTCTGAACTGGTCATCTTTTGCAGCCAGGCAAGGCTTCCAGTGATGGGCTGGGGTTGCATTTAGTCAATGTTGAATGAGGGGGTCCCATGGAGATCAACCCAGGCTGATGCTAAGATAGAGAGTCTTTCCAAAAAGTGACAGCTGGGATCCATTGCTGAGGACAACATCTACACAGCTCATTGTACTTTAATGTGGAGAGATCAAGCAGGTGACTTCACAGAGCCTTTATCCCTATGTTCTAGTCTCTTTGGTGTGGAAAGGTACTCTGTAGACTACCAAAAGAGAAACCCAGACACCAGTCCAGCCATGAAAACTTCAGCCTATAATGTGTCCTGATGAAAGATGTGGTGGGGCCATGATGGCATTGAACTTGTGTGAGAGGCCAATCAATGTCTGGTTTAATTTATGGCCCAGATTACAACTGGGAGCCCATGTCTGACAATGTCTAGATGGCCTGGAACCAGATCTCTGGATAATCCAGAGAGCTAGGGTAGAACCAAACACAAGAGGCAACAAATAAATAAATAAATACATGAATAAAATGACTGCTAATGATGTTTAGTTGTACTCATAGATAGGTACTTTGTCTAGTTGTCATCAGAATGGAGTTATTTTTAATGCCACATCATTAGAAACTCAAATTCTCAAATCATACACACACACACACACACACACACACACACACACACACACACAACACACATACAGAGGAAGACAGACAGAGAAGGAAGGAAAGAAGGAAGGAAGGAAGGAAAGAAGGAAGGAAAGAAGGAAGGAAGGATGGAAGGAAGGGAGGGAGGAAGGGAGGGAAGGAAGGAAGGAAGGAAAGAAGGAAGGAAAGGAAGGGGGGAGGGAAGGAGGGAGGATGGAAAAAGGAAGGAAAAAAAGATTGATTTATGTCAACTTAAATAAGCTGGAATCATTTGGGTAGAAGGAATCTGTTGAGAAAATGTCTCCTTGAAATTGGTCTGTAGACAAGTCTGTAATGTATTTTCTTAATTAGTAATTTGTCTTGAAGGGACCATTGCATGTGGTGTCACTCCTGGGGTAGTGGTTCTTGGTGCAATAAAAAAGCAGAAAGAAAGAAAAAAAAAAAAAAACAGAAGGATCAAGCTAGTAAGCAGCACACTTCCACGGATCTGTATTAGCTCCATTCGTCAAGTTCTTGCCAGTTTGAGTTCCTGCCCTGACTTTCAGCAGTGATAAACTGTGGTTTGTAAATGAAAGATGAAGTAACTGTTTTCCTCCCTGTATTGCTTTAGGTCATGCTGTTTTAACACAGGAATAGACAACTTAACACACATTAAAAACAAACAAACAAAAAAAAACAACCCTTGCATGCACATACATTTCCACGGATACATTAGAGACTTTCAAATGTATCACCAGTGCCCATGATATTAGGCACCTGTGATTGCAAAATCACTGGTGGGTCCCACATGGAACACCTTCAGGTTGCATTGAAAACATTGCTCTTTTGTTTAGAGTTCATGGTGACAGAAAACATGTCAAAGGAAGTAATAAATTAATCAAGGCACAGACTGTCAAATAGAATTTATTTATATGGAATGAGAGTACAGCCTCAAGACATTATATATACTTAACTCTGAGAATAACATCATACTGGATGGGCCTTAGAAAAGTTAAAAACTCTCAGCTCAGTCTCTCAGCTCCAATGAATAGACTATTGGTAAGGACTGCAAATGCCAACTAAGGGGTTTATGCTTTATATCACAGTGTCCTAAGGACAGTAACTAATACTAATTGTAGTGGTTTGAATGAGAATGACCCCTATAGGCTCATGTTTTTGAATGCTTAGTCACCAGGGAATAGAACTCTTTGACAGGATTAGAAGGATTAAGAGGCGTAGCCTTATTGGAGGAAGTGTGTCACTGGGAGTGGGCTTTGAGGTTTTCAAAAGCTCTCAACTGGCCCAGTGTTTATCTCTTTCTCTTGGACTGTGGATCAGGATGCAAAACTCTCAAGTACTTCTCTAACATCATGCAAGTTATGCCTCCTGTCATGCTCCCTGTCATGATGATAATGGACTAAGCCTCTGAAACTGTAAGCAAGTCCTCAGATAAATGCTTTCCTTTATAAGAGTTACCATTGTCATGTTGTCTCTTCACAAAAATAGACCTAGTAACTAAAACACTAATAATGGTAGAATACATTTTTATGATCTTGGAATAAGCTGAACATGGTTTAAAAGCCCAGAGGTTGTTAGGGGACCACAATGTATCAACCTTTGAAGACAACTGTGTTAGTATTAATTCTACTCAGAAAAGTAAAAAACCAACTTTACAGTAATTGGTTTCTTTCTACTAAGCTAGAAGTTCAAATCCCTTGTTCTCCTATGTTACAAATCTTTAGTACAATACTTCTTTGTTTAATCAGGTCTTTGCCCTGGGTTATCTTAAGGATGAGGACATTTTTGGTGTCTCAATTAAGCTATCTTATTGTCACTTAGAAACAATTTCGGTCTAAAAGCAATAAGTGCAGGTGTTTTAATGAAGTGGACTGCTTCCCCTGTTCATTAAGTGCCAAGTGAATGGCTGTTGGCTAACCTCAAGTTAATGAAGGAACTCCACATTATCACCTGTACACTAATCACAGAGAAATGTGGTGGAAGTGTGTAGGAGACCTTTGATGAGCTGTGTTGAGGCATGCCTCCCTTAAAATCTAGTTTCCCATTAAGTAGTAGGATATAATACCTAGGAATTTATAAAGATTCATGTATAGTAGGAACTTATATTACAAAGCTCATTTGGAGATTTTTTTCTACAGATGATAAATTGCTAGGACTTTTGTTACAGAGGGAGTTTAGAGAAAAATAAGCTAATAGAAAACAGTTATTCTTGGATATAAACATAGATGGTTGTGCCAAAATCTCAAAATGGCTATAATTAATATTTACTGGTGACCTTTGGATATGTTAATGAGTAATATTGGTTTCATTCACAGCACACTTCATATTTGCATACTCTGAATGATATCAGAAAAACAATGAAAACATATAATAAAATGCTGCCATTAATCCGATGAAATTACTCCAAGAGAAAACAAAACTTTAAATGCAGGGCTACATCTCTAAACTATATTTTTTTCATATAAGGCAATATGTGAGGACAAATGTATAAAATGTCTATTTTATAAGACTCTCTCTTTGTGTGTGTGTGTGTTTGTGTGTGTATGTATTCTAAATAGAAGCTATAGAATATATTGAAGTTAAGTTCCTGATCAAAGCTAAACATCATCTATTCTGTGTATTCTTTTACAAACATCTTTTCTTAAGTCAGAGCAAACATCTTCCTTTCTGGAGTGTACCTTTCAAAAATGCTTTCCAAAATTTGAAATTATTTTTACAACTTCTGGAAATATAAATGGAAGACCTTAACACTCATAAAAGATTTGATAAGCTACATTTTGTTTAAAATGGCCCAAATTTATGCTTCCTTTCAGAGGTAACCTTCATCAAATGACTAATCAATGAGGTCTGTTGAGAAGCCCATGTAGCCCCATATGGCTGAGCATGTCTTTAAACCTAATACTTGTGAGGCTGGAACAAGAGGATCCAAAATCTGAAACCAGAATGGTTACCATAATGAATTCATGGATAGTCTGAACATCACTGCTGCATATGTGTTTGTGTGTGTGTGTATGTGTGTGTGTGTGTGTGTGTGTGTGTGTGTGTGTGTGTGACATACTTGTATTGGCTGGCGATGTAGCCCAGTAGTAGAGCATTTTCCTAAGATGTGTCACATCCTAGCTCAATTCCCAATAAATACCTGAAAACAACTATCCCTTCATATCAACAGTGAAAGAAACAATGGCACCAGCTAGACTTCCCTTTGAGCTTAACCTCTCTTTGAGTTGTTTTGCAGCTCAGTTACACTGGCTTGATCCAGATTCTATTTATTCTCTTCCACAGAATTGTCAGTCTTCAAAGTACCCTTACATATACATCCTTAATGCTAACCTTCAATTTGTATGTTGTTTTCTAAACTATTGATTGTGCCATATCTCTTTTGGATTCTCACAGATCTTCCATGTGTCTTTCTGATTCTGTCTAATCAGGCTTGTGACCTAGATCCTCTTATGAATATGAGCATTTCCAGCATCTCAAATAAAATGTCTCAATGTCAGAAACAGTTATTTTCCAACAGCAGCTAGGTGTAAGTTTTAGAATGTGGTGAAACTGCTTTTCCTGGCAGTTTATTGCATTGTTATCACAGTTTATATTTTCTTTTATGTTGAGTTCTTTAATTTTCCATAATGTCTTGTGAGACATGCATTATTCCAGCATGCTAAAGATAGCAGTGAGATCATGAGTTTTGTAAAATGGGAGAATTATGGTAATATTGTGTCCCCCAATATATTTTGCACCTTAATAAACGTACCTGGGGTCAGAGCAGAACAGCCACTAGATAGACATAGGGGCCAGAAAGTGGTGACACACACACCTTTAATCCTAGCCTTCTGGAGGCAGAGATCCACTCGGATCTCTGTAAGTTCAACGTCACACTGGAAACAGCCAGGCATAGTGACACACGCCTTTAATCCCAGGAAGTGATGGTAGGAAGCAGAAAAGTATATAAGGCATGAAGACTAAGAACTAGGGGCTTTTTAGGCTCTGTTAATCTTTTAGGCTTCTAGCAGCAGTTCAGCTGAGATCCATTCAGATGAGGACACAGAGGCTTCCAGTTTGAGTAAATGAGATCAGCTGAGGAATTGGTGAGGTGAGGTTAGCTGTGGCTGGTTCTGTTTCTCTGATCTTTCAGCATTCACCCTAATACCTGGTCTGAGGTTTGTTTTTTATTAATAAGACCTTCTAACAATTCGTGCTACAGAGAACTTAAAGGCCAACAAATATTCCATACTTCATGGTATCAGTAATACTTTTTAATTTATGCACATCTATTATCTCATTAAGAAAAAGAAAAAAAAACTACAATCCTTATAGACCTAATTGCTCTGAGTGCAGTCCTTAAACCAGTTAGCTCTTCTCCTGAGGAGATCTGAGAAAGAAAGTGGCAAATTAATAAGGTTGCTAAATTAAAACTCCTGTCATTAGACACGGGAGAATTAAGGCTGAGGTGTGATTGGTGAATAGAGCTCCTGCATAGCCTGCTAGTGGTTCTACCCTCAACACCAAAGAAAGGAAGAAAGCAAACAAGAAAAAAACAGAAAGAAAGAAAGAAAAAATGTAGAAAGGGAGCAGAAAATTAAATTTCAGAAAGTTTAGTTCTGTTAAGTTCTCACAGTAAGTAATTGATGGAGTTTACTTATTTGATCTTAACAGTGTTAACTGGAGAAATTAAATAAAAGGTGAATAATGGAAATAAAATAAATGAGATGAGAGGTACTGTATACTCAAGAATAATATATAATATATACAATATATATATATATATATATATGCATATACATGCATACACACATAAATGTTGGGTGGGGAATCTCTTATCATTTGCTGATCACAAGCTTCACAGTGTCACCATCCCATCAATGATTTATCTCTCTCTACTGAAAATGTCCATCTGCCTGAGGAATACTTTACTTCCCATATCTTGAAATATGACTGTTGTGATGTCCCTTGATTGATTGAAGACACTAGAATCCAATTTGCAGGAGACTTCTTACTTCCTCATTAAGCACACATCACCACTAAATGTTCACTGTCAAGAATTCTCCTCAGGCTTTCAGAGCTGTTCTCTGTTATCTATGTGAGATTCAACATTGGAGATTAGCAGCCAAGGCACTTTCCAATCTACAGGGATAGTTAAAGCCAAATGTAGAAATGGACTTCTGACACAATAAAGACACTTATCCATAAAATCAATATCCATGAGAACAATGGAAAGGACATTTCCATTGCAGATTTCCTTCAGTGAAGTACAAGCCTCTGTCACACCACTGTACCCCAAGAGAGGGTGGGAAGTTCTCAAATTAGGAATTTAGATATTACATCTGACATGTCATTTATGGCTGCTGCTTTGCCAGTAAAGGTAAAAGCTGGTCATTCATTAAAGAGATTTCATTTATAAATACTGCTTATCTTGTTGATGTCTCTCTTATCTATGTATTGTTTTCTGCACAGAGTGATTAAATATGCCTACCTGTTCATAACTGCTCAAAATCACAACTAATATGACAACTGGGATTTAAGTTGTTATTATAATAATCTGGAACAGAGTTTACCTCCAAAACCTTTACCATAAAAATTAAAGAAATGCTATAATAGTTTTCACAAGAGTTTTTAGCAAACCACGTTAAGTCTCTTTAAAGAGAAATATTACATTTGATATGTTGTTTTTCACATTTTTCCCTTAAACAGTTCAAAGCTCTCTACCTGGGAACATGGAGATTAAGTATTCATGTCTTCTTTCAAAACTAACTGTGGGCTATAACACCAAGAGAAGTATACCTACATTATTAATTTGAATGATTATAAATGAAGAAAGTGTTTATCTGCTTACTCACCATGTAAATCAATATATATTTTTAATACCGAGTTTTATACAAGGCATAGGACTCCACAAATACATTTTAATACGAAGCAAGCATTTATTAAGTGTCTGCTACCTGAAAAGCTCTGTGCTGAGTCTCAGCCATTTGTAAATGGTGAGACAGAAGCAGAACCCTCACATACTCATTATTGAAATAACATACTAATTCATTTTTGATTGGCTTCTATTAGATGGGACAGGCACTATCTTGGTGTGCAGATGCATTAACTTGTACAGAATTGTGGGCTTTCTAGTTTCTTACCCTCTCTTGGGGTGCAGTGGTATGATGATAGAAACAGAATTAACCTTCTAATCAAGAGAGGCAAAATATACTAAAAATAAATTATGAAGGCTACATTGTATATAGCAAATGATAAGATGTAGGTTTCATTGTGGTATAATTATCATCAATATTCATTAAGTAGAAGATACAAATGAAAACAAAACCTGTGATTGTATATAGTGTGATAGATAAACACCAGTATCTGGGTGGAAAGGAGAGGACACAGTATTGCAGGGAGAGCTAACCCATCCAAGATTATCATCTATATCATAAAATATTAAGAAAATAGAAACTACTAGAGAAATTTCCTGTTTGTATAACAAAAACCTAATGCACCTGTATCGATACTGATATGGCTTTAGATATCTTTCATTTTTTAATTGAAAGTTTCATGCGTGTATAAATACGTGCCAATAATATCCATCCTCCACTGCCACCTTTAAATTTCCCCTAATATTCCTTACTCCACTCTATCTTTTCAAAACTCATATTCTCCCTTTTCTTGTTATTAATATACCTGAATCAAGTTAATGCTACCTATATGCACATGGGCATGTGGCTATAAACTGGGTCATGGATGACCCACTTGCAACCATATCTCCAAAGGAGAGTGACCCTTCCTCAGGATCTATCAACTGTCAATAGCTCCTCTCATAGTGTGGGGCTTCAGGAGCCCTCCCCATCAGACATGCTATTATTTTGATTGGCTCAATTTTGCTCAATTAAACACAATTGCTCTGATTTGATGTTTGCAACTGGCATGTCAGCATTCCATGGCTCTAATCCTATCACCGGCTCTTTCATTCTTTCTTCCCATTCTTCCCTGAAGTCCCCTGAGCATTGGGTGGTGAGATATTGATAGTGATGACCCATCTATAATTGAGCATTCGGGGTTATTTAGACCTGGCCCTTTGACCAGTTATAAGTCTTTGCATTAACCATTACCCAGTGCACAAGAAAGCTTCTGCTATAAAGGTTGAGAACAGCATAAATATATGGGTATAAACACAAATATTAGAATGCAGTTTGACATCATGACCATTTAATAAACTAGCAACCGTAGATAACTCAGTAGGGACTATGATCTCCACAGCCATGGGATTTTGGTCCGGTTACATTAATAGACTTAAATTTCCTCATCTGGAGCGAACCTCATATCTAATCATAAAGTGGTTGTTTTCCCCCAAACCATTATTTCAGTATTGTCCTAGTAGGTAAATTTGTCAGGTAGGATAGTATTGCAGCATGCTTCCAATGCTGGATAAGTGTTGAAGTTTTTTCTTCTCCAGCAGCCTATGAAGAATTTTCTGGTATTTATTTAATTAGCCAGGAGGGAGATTTTCCTGGTAGTTTTGATGTCAATGTCTTTGTACCTTGCATCCAAAGTGAGTAGTGTCTTTAGCAATAATTATCATCTACTTATGCTGTATAACTAACAACAATAACAATAGTCATCGTGGCCTTGGGTAGCACTGGGATTCCATTACCATTAACTAATAAGAAGGCATCCATGCCTGACACTAACATATTCATTTAATAACCTATATCTTCTAGGAGAAGTACCCATACTAGGTACATCTGTTCAAATCTCCCTTTTAAGATTAAATTTCTTAAAATTAATGTAGAGCCTAGTAAATTTCCATAAGGCTTATGCATGTAGCCATACCTTTGTCTAATCCACTCCCTACTTACCTGTTTGTTTCCCAGTTTCTTAATACAACTTAAGCCTTTAATCTCAAGTATTTCACATATCCAGCCATGTCACCAGTGCTCTATTGAACCCTGTAATATTTTTTCTTTGGTTGGAAGATTCTAGATTTCTATATAGCTTTTTCATGTACCTCTAATTTTAATTAAATCTTCTAGCAACACCCCATTCCCCCATGTCCTAATGACATCCAAAAGATGGACTATCCAAAAGATAGACCAGTTTTCAGAACCTCATATTAAGGCATAGCTTAGCATGCATCTCCTCACTAGGTAGAAGTTATCATTAATACATTTTTTAAGTGTGAGTAGATTCTGTATCACAGCAAATCTTACCATTTAACCATAATGAAACATCATGTCAAATCAATTTGAATAGTAATATTATTAACAAACAAACAAAAATGGTAAAAATCAGTTTTGACAACATGGTGATTGTTCATTGGTAAACTTAAAAATGTGATTTAGAAATGTCATTTCTGGGTATATTTCCAAATAATGTCATTATTTCAAAGAATACACTATTGGTTGTGACATGGAAATGGGCTAGAGAAATGGCTCAATAATTATGAGCATGTACTGCTGTTGTAGAGGACTTATGTTTAGTTTTCTAGCACCCACAATGGGCTGCTCACAATGGCCTGTAACTCCAGCTACCAGAAAATCTCATATTTTCTTATGGCCTCTAGAGATACTGCACTCACTTTGATATTTCCAGGGACTGATTAAAAAAAAAAACAACTTAAATGCTATCATTTGATGAATGAATAAAGACAATGTCATAGAAACATATTAATATGTATAAGTACTGTATAAAATATCTTAATTAACATTATATAGTTTGTCTAAGCTAAAAATATATTTCTGTAACAGACATGGAAAAGCAAATATGCTATTACTACACTTACATGTAGCCTTTACAGATATTGAACTTACAGAAGCTGAGATCAGAATGGTAGCTGCATGGTAAGGTAACAAAATTCAGTAAGGATGAATGAATGAGTTATAAATGAAAAATGATTAAAATTTTAGAAAAAGTAAGGCAAATACAGAGTCAATAACACTGAAATGTATAGATGAAACAAATAAATAAAGCTAAAAATCTATAAAGTCAATGACTATGTACATTATATATACATAGTCATTCACTATATATATATATATATATATATATATATATATATATAATACATTTATTTTTATTTCCCCTTTTATGAACCATAGATTATTTTCTCACAAAATGTAAATGAAAATTGAAGTTCTTGTTGTGTGATATTTTGATTGTGTTCTGACAAATAAAGTTGCTTGGAGTCAGAGGGCAGAGTTAGCCACTAGCTGATCAAAATTAACCACAGATGTTTTGGAAGACTAAGGACAGATAGGAGAGGAAGTAGTAAGGAGGGGAAGAAAAGGATCTGACTCTCTGTTTTGAGGAATGAGCACAGCAGATAGGAAGGACTGGTGTCTTCTGATTCTGTGATCTTTTAGGCACTTTCCCTGATATTTGACTCCTGAATTCTATTGATAGAATAGAGTAATGCTATTTTTGGCACCCGACATGGGGCATGAAAGCCATTCACCCCTGCCTTTGTGGCTGCCACTTTCCTCTCTTACCTCAAGCATTCTGAGTGAGTCTGGTATTTTCTTGTTACAGCCCCTCTACCACAGTCTTCACAAAATTTATAAGATATGTATACATACACTCTGGTCATGATATTAATGATCTTATAGAGAACTAACTAATTTTTAAAAAGGCTTCATCTAGCCTCCTATACACAATTTCAGGTTTGAATCTCTATCAGGTAACCAGAAATTAAGTTTTGTACTCTGGATGTACATAACAAATTGTGATCTTTTAACCTCTGAGATATGCTGCATATGTCATTTAAAGCATTTTCATTATCTACAGTGAACCATGACCTTCCTAACAGTAACTTGGAAGTCTCCAAAAGGAGGAAGGGGCCCCATAACAACAATTCTACCTGGATTGTGGTAATGCCACCAAGCTGACAAACACAACCCAAGGATTGGGTTTGGTCTACAAATGGCTCAAGACAATTTCAAGATAGCTAGCTGAGATGGTCTGTCCTCACAGACTACTCTTAGCCTAGATTTGAGATAAGTCCTGCATTTTCCTTTTACACAGAGACTGGACAACAAATGATACAACTAACTCTCCAAGGACTTGACAATTATTTTTTTTCAGGGTCCCTTAAAGATGCTGTTGTCCCCCACACAACAGGAAGCAATCTTAAGAGCACAATGTCCACATTCCCAAGAGGTGGAGTGGGCAGTTTTTGTCATTCAATGGGTTATGAATCATTTAGGTAGGTTTGTTTCAAGTTGTTATTGGTAAAGATCAGAAAAAAAGCTAAACAAAGGAGATCAGATTCAGGGATTGCATTCTAAAATGAAAAAGAGGGTTATAGAAATAATATAAAAGGATAGATTATTAAATCTACTTTTAAACCAAAACAGCAACTACTAGTCTAAAAGACAAAACAAGCTAACAGAATAATAAAATAAAGCCCTAAGAGAAGGCACAAGAATCAGAGATCCACTCATTCACTCATTTAGTAGTCCCATAAAAATACTAAACTTAAAGCTATAGTATATATAAAGAGGATCTGGCACATACCAGTGTAGACACTGTGCTTTCTGCTTCAGTCTCTGTGAGTTCATATGTTGTTTTAGAGGGCCTTGTTCTCCTGGTGCCCTTTGTCCTGTCTCTGCAACTCCTTCTGCCTCCCCCCCCCCGGGTGGTCTTTGAGTTCTGAGGGGAGACACCTTATTTAGCATTGTGTGTTGCAAGATTTTTTTCTCTCTC
Organism: Peromyscus eremicus; assembly: GCF_949786415.1. Lineage (NCBI taxonomy): Eukaryota > Metazoa > Chordata > Mammalia > Rodentia > Cricetidae > Peromyscus > Peromyscus eremicus. The sequence continues at coordinate 108,973,672 of NC_081420.1, forward strand.
TCTCTCTCTCTCTCTCTCTCTCTCTCTCTCTCTCTCTCTCTCTGTAATTTCTGTGTAATTTCTGACTGCAGGTATCTGTATTTGTTCCAATCTGCAGCAGAAGGAAATCTCTCTGATGGTGGCCAAAAAAGATAGATGAATAAGTTGGCTGATATATGAGTATAGTAGAATAATATTAGGGATCATCTTATTGTTACTGATTTTTTTAACCAGTAGTATTTGGTTTAGCTCTAAGTCTCTTTCCTGTTCTTGGTCACCCTAACAGTGTCACATATGGAGTTCATCTCATTCAGTAGTCCTTAAATCGTATCGGACATTGGTTGGTTACTACCAGAAAGTTTGTGCCATCATTGTTCTGACATATTTTGTGTGCAGGACAGATTATAGATTAAAGGATCTGTGGCTGGGTTGGTGTTTATGTTTCTCATTTGGTAGCTTGCAGAGTAATTTTCTTGTCATAGACACTACAACATTGGGGTGGAAGATTCTATGTAGGCAACAGCTCTGCCTCTCTATATTGAATGAGTTATATGTGTATTGTCTTCAGCTATTCAGTGTTGCAGTCAGATTGTGCAGAGCTAACTATAGTCTTGGCAACAACAGTAAAAAAAATACATCATTATCTTTCTAGAGTTTTATATTAGCTGTGTTGAAGGGAGAATTTCTGGGACTACACAAAGTCACTGGCTATATATGCAGATGTCTGAAAGCAGTGCTAAGAAAGACTTAGCATGTCCTTCTCAGACTTATCACCATACTGGCAGGAAGTTTAGTCAATTTTGCAAGTAGGAGGGGCAAACAGACAAAGCAATTTGTCCCCTTAGATTTAGTGAGGAGGGCCTATGAATTAAACCAGCAAATGACAGAAGGTCCATAAATTTTATTACATAGTAATATTTTATTATTCAGAGCTCTTTGTAGACAAGCAGCATATAAATCTGGAGGCTAAGAAAAGGCAATATGCTATGGAGAAATGAGAAAACAAGTTTCATCTTTCAAGAATGGTAAATTGTGAATAGATAAAAATGAGGGGAAAATGATGGAAAATAAGGTAATTTATTAAGGTTTTAGGTAGGCAGACTCATCTTGGTATTGTCTCCATATTTACTGGTAAATATTTTCCTTTCTTGAGAAAGAAGTGGGCGGGAGCAGGTTTAACATTCAGGAGAAATTTATGCCCTGCTTTTAGGCAGAGAGGAGAAAGGTAGAAGGTTTTATATATGTCTGATTTTCTACTCAATATCCTTGAGCTCAGATTAACCTGTACAACTGAACGACACTCCTTGGATCTGTGTGTTTTCGTAATCTTCAGGATGTGGAAATGACAGAGCTAAAAGCATCAGAGTCATCTTTGGCCTCCAAGTTAAAAAATTTCTTCCAATTTTATCAAACCTGGATGTCTTTTCTCAGTTCTTTAACAAGGGAATTCAACTCCTTAGGCAGCTGAGGGCAACTGTAAGCCTCTTAGTAATCACTACCTCTTAACCTGATGACCACAGAACCAGATTTGGGAATATTAGCTGAGACTTGCTAGCACAGTCTCCTTCTATCTCTGCCTTATTATCCTTTTCCTGTTTCCTTCAGGGACACCATTGTTAAGATCAGGGATATGTTATAAAATTATTAACAAAACAAAGAAGTCATAATGCTGCTTTTTATAGCTTAACCACTTAGGAAAGTGCTAATAAAGAAATCTCTAGCTGTCCTTACGCATCAAAGGCCCATTAATTGTGTCAAATCACAAACTCTAAGGAAATGTGTTTGAGGGACCATATCTAGCTGCTCTCCTCTAAGTTTCTTTAAATAAAAAGAAATAACAAATGGGTTTAGTTAGCACTTTTGCACCGAAAACACTATATTACTTATAACTACTAAAATATTATTTATGGACTGAAAGCTATATGAACAATATTTATTTTCTATAACAAGCTGATCAAATGATCTTTTTTCATAAGTTTATTCCTGTAACTCTGCATTACTATAAAATAAAAACTATTAAGACATAAATAACTGGGGAAAATATGAAAACAGCATTTTCTTCTGCTTAGAAGTGAAAGAAAACTCAAATGTATTGACCAAAGTTATTCTATTTTATTTTATTTTAGTTTTTCTTTATTAAGATATTTTCTACTCACTCCACATACAACCCACAGATCCCACCTCCTCCCTCCTCCCAGCCCCCAGCCCTCTCTCTCAAGCCTCGTGCATCCCCACATCTCCCAAATCAAGTTCTCCCAAGGGGAGTCAGGAGCCCAGAATACTGAGCCTAGGCAGGTCCAAGACCCTTCCCACTGCACCAAGGCTGTGCAAGGTGTCACACCACAGGCACCAGATGCCCAAAAGCCTGCCCATGTGCCAGGGATGGATCCTGATCTCCCTGCCTGGGTGCTCCCCAAACAGTTCAAGCCAAGCAACTGTCTTACATATCCAGAGGGCCTAATCCAGTCCCATGGGGGCTCCACAGCCACCAGTCGAGGAGTGGGGGATGAGAACATAGGGAAATGTGAGGGTCAAGCTGGAACAGAGACAAAGTGGGAGGGTAGGGAGGATAGATGAGCACATCATGGGAATAGGAAGAGGCAGGGTGCTGGGGAGGCTCTCAGGAATCCACAAGGATGACCCCACCTTGGCCTGCTGACAGTGGTCCAGAGGGTTCCTGGAGTGGCCTACTCTGATGACCAGTCTAGCTAATAACCTAGCTGTCATCATAGAGCCTTTGTCCAGTGACTGATGGAGGCAGATGCAGAGATTGACGGCCAGGCACCAGACTGAGCTCCGGGAATCCAACTAATGAGAGAGAGGAAGGATTCTGCAGACAGGGGACATCGAGTTCATGATGGGAGGACATGTAGAGATGACCAGCCAGAGTTATTTTAAATGGATCAAGTTTTGCCTGAGTAAAGTAGGTTGATTTGGAATTCTTTAACCATCAGGAATGTCTGCCTACAGTTCTCAGCCTTTGGTACTTGTTATTAACCAACATTGTAAAACTTTTCTTTTTGTTAATTTTTAATTTTTAATGTAAAGTATCAATGTTACTCTTTGAAAATCTGTTAAGTCATATCATATGTATCTGGGACTTACAAGACAAACTTAATTCCCTTTGTCATCCAGCATATTGCTCTTAGGTATATATATTTCCTGTTGACCATTTGTGACTGATCAAACTGTGGGAATGGGACTCAGACCTGAAAAAGACTGATTCTCCATTTTTAAGTAGCCATTAACCTCCTGTAACTTTTTTCACCTACTGGTGGGGCCTTCTGAGATACTGAATGGGCTGAGCAGGCTATACGCGCACACACACACACACACACACACACACACACACACACACACACACCAAAATTAAAGGAGAGCTCTCAAAGTTGAAAGTAAATGCAGGGCCATGGGAAGAGTTGCAGTGGGGAAAGAGTGGAGTGGAAAAGAATGCACATACAGTACTTGTGTACAAAATTCTCAATAATAATATAAATAAGAAAATATATTTAAAAAATTCAGTTCAATTATATAATTCAGGAAATATATGTTTGGAGTCCATTTTATTATAGCCATGCTACATTAAAAAGCATGTAACAGAAAAACATTTGACTGTTCCACCGAGCACAAACATGATCTTTTTTCATAACCTTCTTTTCTGAGTCTACATTTGTGTCCAACCAGCTCCATTTGCTGAGTTTTGATACAGAAAAGAAATTGATAAAGGCTGTGTATTGGTGAAATTATTAAGGCCACTCCACATATTTAAAAGCAAAGTTTATTAGTGGCGCAACTTACAAATGAAGGGATAGGTAGGTTGCAGGATCTGGGGAAGGTGTATCCAGCAGTGTTCTCTGGAGCTCTGTTCGGTCAACCTCCACCGTCCAGGGTCCAGGAACAGAGAGAGCTGGCCCATCTGGATCTCAGGTCTTCAAGGTCCTCCCTTTGCCCCGCCTTGTAGGTGTGACAGTTACTGAAGCCTCAATGGGGGTTGGAACTTCCAGATCAAAGCTGGAATGGCTACTCACTACATCTCCCCCTTTTTGTCTAAATAAGAAGGTTCTAACCTAATACAAGACAATATACAAAAGAATGGTTATCAAACATTGTGCAAGAATAATGAGGGATAATGACCTAGATAAGATGGAACTACAACCAATGCGAACAATATCAAGCAAGATACACATACCAAAATACAGAGAAGTCTAGAGCATAGGTAAATGGCATATTACAAAGATCATTCCAAAAGGTGTCCTATCCTAAAGAACCTGAATCTAATACTTAATATGTTCTATCTAAGACATTACATATATATATATATATATATATGTGTGTGTGTGTGTGTGTGTGTGTGTGTGTGTGTGTGTGTGTGTGTCCCGCTTGTCCAGAAAGGACAGCATTCATACTGTCAGCAGTCGAGGCAAGGGCAGTTCATTGCCCAGTAGGCCATTTTGTGCCAAGAAGACAAACTTCCAAATGGAAATATCTTAGAAGCCCAACATTCCGTAGGGATCAAATTGGTGCTGCCAGGAGCAATTGTGTCTCTCACATCAACAGAATTCTAAGTTATTTAAATGCCATATTCTCTAGGTCTATGAAGTGTTTGAAGATTACCTGTCCATCTGACCTATGTATCTGTAAATCTGGATAATCTAACTAATGTAACTATAGAGATGACAAGCATAGGTGACTATAAATCTATAAATCTTATCTACCGAAATAACCTAAGGACTAAGGCTTCATGTAAACAACATAAACAGTCTATAAGCAAATGTATGGTAAAGAACGATGACTTCAAAATTGTAACAATACACAAGATATTTATAACAGATGTAGGAATATATAGTGCAATATACAATATGACAATAATCTTAAATATATATCAATATACAGAATATCCTAAACAGAAGTAGAACATACATAAAGTATGACAGATATAAATTTACATTTGCATCAATATACAAATATTTCAAATAAGAGTAGAAATATATGTACATTATAACAAATATAGTTCTGTAGTTGTATCAATATACAAATTATCTTAAACAGGAATATAAAAATAGTTTACATTTGTATCAACATATAAGAATCCATAACAGTGCAAATTATCTAAGGCTGCTATTTTACTAAATTTGTTTACTAGTACATATAATAATCTACCATAATTTCTTATACCTATCCATTTCATTTCTTCTTTTCCCTTTTTTTAGGAGAATACTGAGTTTAATATTTTCTTTAACCCCCAACCCTATAACCATCATCCATAACCCTGAGAAATATGAAACCTTAGAGAGAAGGGGCGTCCTTTTCTTAGAATTGCTTCCTGCTATTTATGGGGTGATGGTATCTCTGTTGGGTACTGTGAGAAAGCTCAGATAGTTAAATCTCGGTTAGACAACTGTAGGTTCTGCAGCAAGTCTTAGAGTAATGGGTAAGATTGTCTGAAATTCTGGCAAAAAGTGTAGTATGATGATGATTACCATGGCATCATTCTGGGTTGGGTAGAGTTGTTGTTGTTGGGGCCCCATCTTCCTTCTGGAGACTTCAGAGATTGCTATTGGAAAAACTTATTTGTTATCAAAATGGAAAGTTTGGATTTAAAGAGGAAATATCATGTAAGAAAGGATTCTGAGAAATCAAGAGTAAGCATGGAGGTTAAGAGCACTGCTAGTTCTTCCAAAGATCCTGAGTTCAATTCCCAGCAACCAGCCCTGCTAGCTCAGTCAGTAGAGCATGAGACTCTTAATCTCAGGGTCGTGGGTTCATGGCCCATGGTGGATGCCAGATATTGGTGAAATTATTAAAGCCACTCCACATAGTTAAAAGGAAAGTTTATTAGTGGTGCAACTTACAAATGAAGGGATAGGTAGGTCACAGGGTCTGGGAAAGGTGTATCCAGCAGTGTTCTCTGGAGCTCTGCTCGGTCAACCTCCACCATCCAGGGTCCAGGAACAGAGAGAGTCAGCCCATCCGGATCTCAAGTCTTCAGGGTCCTCCCTTTGCCCTGCCTTGTAGACGTGACAGTTACCAAAGCCTCAATGGGGGTTGGAACTTCCAGATCAAAGCTGGAATGGCTAGACATGAGTGGGGGTAATGAAGGGTGAGGGTCGAGGGAAAGAGAGTTTGGGGGAGTGGAAGATCCCAGCTGGATCAACAACAGAGAGGGAGAAGAAGGAATAGGAGACCATGGTAAATGAAAACCACATGAGAATAGGAAGAAGCAAAGTGCTAGAGAGGCCCACAGAAATCCACAAAGATACCCCCACAACAGACTGCTGGCAATGGTCGAGAAACAGCCCAAACTGACCTACTCTGGTGATGGGATGGCCAAACATCCTAATTGTTGTGCTAGAAACCCCATCCAACAACTGAGGGATCTGGATGCAGAGATCCATGGCTAGGCCCCGAGTGGAGCTCTGGGAGTCCAATTAGCGAGAAAGAGGAGGGTTTATATGAATGAGAATTGTTGAGACCAAGGTTGGATAAAGCACAGGGACAAATATCCAAACGAATGGAAACACATGAACTATGAACCAATGGCTGAGGGGTCCCCAACTGGATCAGGCCCTCTGAATGGGTGAAACAGTTGATTGGCTTGATCTGTTTGGGAGGCATCCAGGCAGTGGGACCGGGTCCTGTGCTCATTGCATGAGTTGGCTGTTTGAAACCTTGGGCCTATGCAGGGTCGCTTGGCTCGGCCTGGGAGGAGGGGACTGGACCTGCCTGGACTGAGTCTACCAGGTTGATCTCAGTCCGCGGGGGAGGCTTTGCCCTGGAGGAGGTGGGAATGGGGGGTGGGCTGGGGGGAAGGTGAGGGGGACGGGAGGGGGGAGAACAAGGGAATCTGGGGCTGATATGTAGAACTGAATTGTATTGCAAAATAAAAAAAAATGAATGACAAAAAAGAAAGTAAACCTATATATATATATATAGGTTTATATATATATATATATATAAATAATGTTCATTGATAATTAAAAAAAAAGCTGGAATGGCTACCCACTACAGCTGTGTCACACATATGCATTGATTCTGGAAGGCTATTACTATACTTTGTACATGGCTCATGGGTACACTTTACTTAAGAGTGAGTTGTTGCAAAAGCAAGCAGATTTGGGCTATCATTCAAACTTGGATCTTTGTGCATGCATGTGCATTTAAGTTTCCATTATTTAAAAATTTTGATTTCTCTGAGTTTAATGATTTAAACATACATGCATCAGATACACAAGCACATACACACAAACAAACACACAGTCTAACATATGTTTTACATATAATAAACAGAATCTTCATACACTGGAACTTTAATATGTAAAAAATTGTCTGTTTTATACATAATGTCTGTATTTAATCAAAAAAAGATTTCTCTCTGACAGTGTTCATAGTGTTTCAAGGCATTATGCAGACTAGTGTATAAGAAAAGGCAACAATAGTGTTACACAGCTGAAACTCTTCAAAGTACATACCAACCTACAAAATGATATATGCCTACTAATACAATAGTGGCATGGAAACTATGGGATAAACACTTATTCTATGGTTAGATATGGGGCCACGCTACAGGAGGAAATCCATGACTAACAAATACTACTATCGGTTCTCAGACTTGATTAGACATACTTTTCTTTGCATAGAATGACTGTGCATACAGTTATGCATGGCTACTCAAGATGCTTAGAATAAGTGATGGTTGAGTGTTCATTCCCCACAAAGCCTCAGAGACTCTCATGAAAGTGGGACTGTGCAAAGAATGTAAGAGCTGGAAGACAAGAAAAGTGAAGTTTTATATTCTGGGCATTTCATGCCCATTACACTTATTAATTGCAAGTATCCGCATCTGCCTGCATTGAGCTAGACCATGACTGGGCCTGACAACAATCAGTCATGGAAAGTCTAATAGGGCTCTTCCTCTTCTTGCTAGCAGATAGCTCTGTTTATTCTCTCAGTGAGTCATGTAACAAACCAAAAAGACATGACCTAAGAAGGAACATATCAGGAGTGCATAAAGGGTATTGTGGAGGCTCAGATAGGGTGAGTAGGTGACAGTTATCAGAACATATTATGTACATGTATGAGTTGTCAAATGACACATTTAATAGGAGTTAAAATTAGGTTGAATGACTAATCACCATAGTATCTGGCCACAATTCCTAGTGATATTTATTATTTAGTATTGTATTTTAAATATCACTGCTGGGTAATACATTTATTTAACTGGCCACAGACTATAACATTTTCTTTTTAGGGTTAAATATATAAAATTGTAAAGACATACAAACCTGCTGCTTAAAACTCAACAATTTAAAACTAACATTTATAACTATCTTTTAATGCATTCATTATCATTTTTGGAAGAAATTAAATTTCTCTCAATGCTCATAAACTTATAGTTGATACAGACTTTTATAAAAAACTCAGAATAAGAGAAAACCATGCATGTTTATTAATATGAAATGCATATTCCACCTTACTTTTTGAAACAGGGTCTCTCATGGAGTCTGGAGTTCACCAATCAGGCAAGACTGGCTAGACAGTAAGCTCCAGGGATTCTCTGATCTCTCTCCCTTCCCAGCACTGGGGTTTCAGGCTCACCTCACAGTGTGCAGCTTTTATGTTTATGCTGCAGTTCTGAGTTAGAACTTGATGCTCTCATGGCAAGACTTCCTGAGTCTGTGCCTTAACTCTCATCCTTTTGTCAACAGGAAGGGGCAGGATTTCCCTGTGTGTTCATTGTCTTCAGCTCCAACAATCTTTCATGTTTGGAGAAGAAGTGTTTTGGTTTCCCTCACTAAATACTGAGCCTTCTGAACTTGCTATTAACAGTTACTAATATTAATATTTGATAGCGAGATTTGACATGAGGTTTTCATGAAAGATGTTTGTACTAGCATGAAGATAATTACTAACAAATATTTAATATGAAAGATCCCAGTTAGAAAGATAGAGAGAGATCATTGTTTATCAGAATTTATATATGCAAGCTGAAGACAGATTTGAACACAAACAAAATTGCCTTTAAAAATAAATACTAGTTTCATATAATTTTCCACATACATGGTACCACAGACAAGTATTGCGGATCGATTTAAATGTTAAACCCTTTTTAATGAAAAAAAAAGTAATTCAGAAGCAATTGAACAGACATTAAGCATCTGAGGTCAATCAATAGAGAATTATTCCAGGCATCACATTTTTGGGGGATTACATTGGCCTTCTCTTTTCTAGCTCAGTCTAAATAGCTACCATCCAAATTCCTTTATAAAATAATTGGATTATAGAATACCTTCATATCTCTAAATATAATTTGTCATAATTTCTGTGGTTTCTTTGTGAAACCAAAGGTTTAATTTGCTTCTGTTTTAGCTTAATTTCTGCCTCCACTTTTAAAGTACTGATAGTCAATGAAGAAAAGACAAGCTATGTGTTAAAATGTCATCAAAGTAGCTTTCTATTTTAAAACAAAGGCGTATATTCTAATTCCAGTGACAACGATGCGGCGCTGCTGGGCTTGCTTTAATGGGCCATTAGTTTTCTTCTCCAGTGGTTGAAGTTCTTTGGCCTATAGCCTTCTGTTCCCCCGAGTCTCCCAACCCATTAAAAACTCCCTGGAATGCTTTTTTTTTTGTCTAATGTGATTATTATAAAAAATGTCCGAGTTACACATTCATTCTCTTCTTTATAATGGCAGCAGCATTTCACTTGCCTGAATGTTGACATTGGGGTCCTCAGAAAATATAGTGCAGACAATCAATTAGAAGTAAAAAGAAATATCAGGCTTATGTCAGTGGCGGACAGAGTCAGGAAGGGAGCAGTCTGAACTGTCTAAGTAAGAACAATTTTCACACATGCTAAGTGTCCAATATTTTCAACAGCTTTGGCAAATCTCCACAAATTACAGCTTTGGTAGACTGTTTCAATCTTAGTTTTAAAAATGTATCTTCTGCTCCTGTCCCCGTATAAGACAATCTTTCATATGTGGGTTTCTTAGATATTTTTATATTAATACACATATTTTAAAACAATAGGAAGAAAATATACCCCTATACTGAAGGAAATTTGACTCATTCCCGGCAGCAAAGACACAAGCAGGCTCAGAAGTACCATAACTGTGTTGTTTGACTGTCCAGCCAGCTTTGGAAGAAACTTGTTTTCCTGTTGAAAAGGCTTCAAGTGGAGATCTCAGTCATCCACCATCCTCTTACAGTGGTAGAGTTTAAAACATGATAGCCCATGATAGTCAAGGTTAAGGTGACCCCAAATAGAGCTCATACTTTCAGTAATGTGATACCTGAGAACTTAACGGAAGGATTAGAAGCTTTACCTTCCTACTGAAGGCAGGGATATATCTACTTTAGGGCTGTATGGTGACATAGTTTTACCTGTGTTCCATTTAAGCTTCACAGGTAACATCATTTTTTATGAAGTGCTGTGTTATATTAACATTATGGATAGATGATTTATTAATGGATTAATGAATACATACATAGTGTGAAGGCCAAGTTCAACTATAAACTTGATAAAATATAGAATCATCAGGTGAGGGGCCACTGGGAGATTATCTTGATTGCATTAATGTGAGTGGAAAGACCCTACTATGGATGGCATTATTCCCTGCCTGGGATTGTAGACTATATTAGTGGGGACAGGAGCTGAATGTATTTATTATTCTATGTTTCTAATTGTATATATTGTGTGACCAGCTTCTTCAAGCTCCCACCACTTTCAATTCTTTGTCATGATGGACTATATCCCTAAACTGTGAGCCAGAACAAACACTTGCCTCCTTACATTGCTTTATTGGAATATTTTATCACAGCAATAGGAAAAGAATGTTAGGTAGATTGTCATATCTGAGAGGGATTCCAAGGAAGAGATATTTAGAAAGGAAATATGAAGAAGGAAACATCTGATAAACACATGTAACTCTCTGGACTTGACCGACTATGAATGCGGACCTGGAATTGAATTTCTGCGGGACAAGAACTGGGAAATGTCCATTCTGCTTATACTACGCAACCTTCTTTTCCTTGCTCGAGTTGAATAAATGTTGACTATTTTGAATAATGTGAGCTAAAATTCCTGGAAAGAAGCTGAGCTAGTCCCCCACAGTTCAAATTGCCATCAACACCACTGTCCTTCATGTTCCTATTGTGATAGTCCATTAAGCCCCACTTAAAACATTCAACTGCTTTTCTAATCCAGAGTCGCAGAAGAGAGAGCAAAAGCATGATCAGGCCTATGACAACAATATCCTAATCCATGGTATCAACTTCTGTCTTACTTAGGGTTTTACTGCTGTGATGAGACAGCATGATCACAGCAACTCTTAAAAAGGAAAACATTTAACTGGGCCTGGCTTACAGTTTCATGATGTTATCATGATGATAAGTATGACAACATGTATGCAAACGTGCTACTGGAGAAGAAGCTGAGAGTACTACATCGTGATTCACAGGAAACAGGAAGAGATCTGAGACACATTTCTTCCAACAAGGCCACACCTACTCTAACAAGGTCACACCTCCTAATACTGCTACTTCCTATGAGCTTATGAGACCATTTTCTTTCAATCCACCACAGAAGCCACATCTTACATTGCACATTCTATAAAGTTTGATAAACTGGTGCATATTTTAGTGACTGAGGAGAAGCAGGAATGTTGTAGGTCCAGAATCTGATTACAAATTATCTTGGGCTATGTCTAGCCTCACTTATGAATAGCCATTTATTGCATAACTATGAATCTGTCACTACATTCATGTAACTATTTTGCAAGACTTTTTGGAATGTACAAACAGACCTTCAGCTTCCAACAACCACAAACCTAAGAATCTCATCAGATTCTCATCTATAGTTTTTCTACCTTATGTACCCACCAATATATTCAACAAGCATCTTGATTCATGACTTTCTTTGTTCTGTTACTATAAAACCTTTCTGAAATTACTGCATCATTGGTACATGTAATTTGAAGTAACCTAAATCTATGTTCCCAGACCATGGTCACTCATATTTAGTTTCAGAATAAAGTCTTTCTTACCCCCTTTCCATTGAGAGTCATAGTTTTTACATTTATAATGCACTATATTGTTACCATGTGACCACCAATTCTAATAATTCTCCTGATTTTTTTTCCCCTCAATTAAGGACACCTTTTCTTCCATTACAACTTTCTTATTTCCAGATCCATGTGATGCACCCAATTTCAATTCTGCTAATAATAGTGTCCCCTTGAACTTAAGGAATGCTAAAGGTCTTGTCATCAAGGTCCTGTATTATTACAGAAACTTAGAAGTGACTCACACAAAGTGAGATACGCAGTCTTCAGTGTGACACAGGATCAGTATCTTGACTCCATTAATGGCATGAACTAGGTTTTTAATGTATCTCTCAGGTTTATTCAAAAGCTTAGAGATACATTTGTAACCAATGAGCATGTGAAAAATTAAAGTGGAAAGGATGTAGTAAAAAAAATAAAAATAAAAACAAAACAAATTTGTGAAGTCAACTTAAGCTCCCACATGGATCTTTCAACTGCAGTAGTTTATATTTTCTGATCAACATAAGACAATCTACTTCTTGTTATTCAGTGAAGTTTAAGGTTTTAACCATATTTTTGACAAATTGGGGAATGAACAGAGATCCTGAAAGAGTCCTTAAATCTTAGGGCTTGGGAGTAGGGGAAGGGGGTATGTTTCTTTGGTTGTTCCAGTTGACACTCTTTCTTTGTCTCTTGAATTCCTAAAGTTCTATCTTACTAGATATTTGCTCCAAAGAATTTTAGCCCTGAATTCACCAGAGTTATAACTTGTATATCATTCCCTCCATGTAATAAGCATCTTTTCCACAGTTTTTATAGACATTTTATGAATGAAAGGATCATTAGATTAATATAAATTATTATGACAATTGGTAAATATGGGCAGCATGTGGGTATCCTGTCACAAGACTACAATTTCTAGATAACAGAGGTCTGAGGAAATTGGAAATTTACAATTAATATGAATACTTTGATGGTGCATTTTAAATTATTCATTTAGTAACTGTTATCCTTGAAAGTTTCTGCTTCATAAACTGATGAACCATAGGTATCTTTCACTACTTTTGACCAATATCTACCAGAATTCTTATGATGTGTTAAATGTTTACTATATGTTTTGAATACAGGAACAAATGAGAAAAGAAACAAGTGAATGAGCCCCATGTGTACTTTGACATTAATCAATCTACATACTTGATGTTTTCTAAGAATTTATAAGTAGCTTTACATTCTGAGGAACAACACCACTTGGAGACTTTAAATTCTTCTATGGCTGCTACCACAAAATTACTTTATTTACACAAGAACATAATAAAGTAGTTCCAGAATTTCATGCATGTTTTTTTGGCATGATTTGGCTCAAAGAAAACCATACCTGAAATTAGACATAGAAAAATTGGAAAAGTAAGTGACTCACTTAAGGAAAAACTTTCTCCCTGTGCTCTTCTGGCTTTTCTGGTGGTAAAATGTCATTCATTCTAGAAATAATGGTGATTGCAGGAAGTGATTGAAAGAAAGCACTAAGCATTCTTAAAAATAGATGTGTGAATAGCCCAGTTTAGCCTTCTAGTTTAATTTCATTTTCTTTATCTATGAATTATCCCCTTGTACCAATAAAACGCTCCCCTCAACAAATGTATTTATTAATCAGTATTAGCAAGTATTCCAACAAAAATTTTTATTTCCATATTCCAATTCTCAAACATTCCAAAAAACCAAACATAATTTCTTAACAAAAGTCAAGCTGTTTTTTCATGCTATTTACTCTAGAAATGCTCCTTTGAGATGTTCATTTAAAATATTCATTCACAAAGCAGGATACTACCTGGCTAACTTTATATTTACACCCTGTATTTCAAGCCACTAATCTGGTTTCTTTATGACTGTCACCTTTGTACTTTAAGAATATCTCCAGAATATACATGATAGAAATGTCTTTTTTCTCTTTCTTTTTATTAATTAATTAATTTTTTTACCGCAAGGTCACTCCCAGCCTCTTACCCTCCCAACCTCTTCCCCCAACCTCCTCACCCAATCCACTCCTCCTTTCTCTTCAGAAAAGGGCAGGCCTCCCATGTATATCAGTCAGCCATGACATATCAAGTTTCAATAGTACTAGGCACCTCCTCTCCTATTTTTTTTTTTTTTTGGGTTTTTCAAGACAGGGTTTCTCTGTGTAGCTTTATGCCTTTTCCTGGAACTCACTTGGTAGCCCAGGCTGGCCTCGAACTCACAGAGATCCACCTGGCTCTGCCTCCCAAGTGCTGGGATTAAAGGTGTGCGCCACCACCGCCCGGCTACCTCCTCTCCTATTAAGGGTGGATTAGGCAACCCAGTAGGAGGAATGGGTCCCAAAAGCATGTAACACAGTCAGGGACAGCCCTTGCTTCCAATGTTAGGAGGCTGACAAGAAGGCAAAACTACATAACTGTAACATATGTGTATAAGTCCTCGGTCAGTCCCATGTAGGTTCCTGGTCTGTGGCTCAGTCTCTGTGAGTCCCCATCAACCGATGTTAGTTGATTGTATGGGTTTTCTTGTTGTGTCCTTGATCCCTCTGGCTCCTGCAGTCTTTCCTCCACATCTTCCACAGAATTTTCTAATGTTTGACTCCATATCGGTTTTCATCAGTGGCTTGATGAAGCCTCTCTGATGACAACTGGGCTAGGCAACAGTCTCTGAGTACAGCAAACATCGTTAGGAATCATTCCATCAACTTTTTTCCCCAGTCATGTTTGGTTATATCCTAAGTCTCTAGGCCATCCTTCCTTTATGTCCTGGCCCTCAGGGGAAAGATCCTTCTCATGGTATGGGTCTCAACCAGTCATTGGTTGGCCACTCCTACAATTTCTGTGCCTCCTTTAACCTAGCCTGTCTTGTAAACAGGGCAAATTGTAGTTCAAAGGTTATATGGCTGGGTTGGGGTCTAGAAGATTCTTAGCTTAGGTGTTTAAGGCCTTTGTATTTTCTCTTATTTCTTATAAGTACAGTGGTAAGAAAATAGAAGAACCTAGGGCCTATGCTGAGATGCTTTGCTCAGCCTTGGTGTAGGGAGGAGGAGACTGGACCTGCCTCAACTGAATCTACCAGGCTGGGCTGACTCCCCAGGGGAGACCTTGCCTTGGAGGAGTTGGGGATAGGGGGTGGATTGGGGAGGAAGGCTGGGGGGTGGGAGGAGGAAAGACAGGGGAATCCATGGCTGATATGAAAATTAAATTAATTATGAAATAAAAATATTTTAAAAAAGATTATTTCTTTTAAATTTTATTGAAAACAGATTCTTCTCTCAAAGAGTACATCCTGGCCACAATTACCCCTTCATCCACTTCTTCCCACCTCCCTTCCTTTCCAGGTAAGCCCCCCCCCCTATTTCCTCTTCAGTAAAGAGCAGGCCTCTAAGAGAGAACAGACAAAAAGGACAAAAGACGATAGGCTAAGACAAGGAAAAAGCCCCCATATGGAGGCTGGACAAGGCAGCCCAATAGGAGGAAAAGAGTCTGAAGAGCAGGCAAAACAGAGACACCAAGCACCAAGCTAACAGTGGTAGGTAATGTATAGACAGAGGACATTGTGAGACCCATGCAGGCTCCATGCATTCTGTTTCACTCCCCACCCTCCACTTATTTGTCTCCTTCCATTTTGATAAATGTTTTACTCTAAAGTGTCTGTCCCAAATTGACAATAGCCACATGATGAGTGAAGAAATGATCTTAACAGCAATCCTTTGTTTCCTTCCTAAGCTTAAGTCCTCCTGCAAATATGATTTTTCTTTCTGTGTGTGCTTCAACTTGCCTGATTTGTTACTAAGCTTTATATCTGCTAAAGACAGTTTGAAGAACCACAGAGGTATATTCTTTATACTTAAGAACTATATACCTGTTAAGACATAGTAATCATATTCTTCACTGTAAAGCATTTTATGAATTTACTCACACTTTTCCAAAAACAATTTACTTGGTAGTATTACAGATACAGCACACTGCCATGCTTTCTGGTGTATATATGCATGCATGTGCCTGTATATGCATGCTTACCTATGCATGGACATTTGTAAATCAATTTCTTCTGTCTTTCTCTAACACTCTTTAAACTTGTTTTGGGGTAGGGCATGATCAGGGCCTCTCACTGAACCTGGAGCTCACTGATTCAAGTAGGCTAATTGACCAATGAGCACTAGCCATCTCCCTGTTTCTGTCTCCCAGAACTGAGGTTTACAGATGTATGTCACCACGCCTGGTTTTGATGTGAGTACCAGGAATCTGAACTCATGACCTTATGCTTGCACAGCAAGACCTTTTCCCACTGAGCCATCCTTCCAGTCCCACTGGTGTGAACTTTGTCAAGATGTCTATCATCTTCTCAGTGACCCTTTTTATCTGGTTATGAAAGTCAGGTTTGAAGAATTTGACAACTGTCCTCTAGAGGACAAAATTTCCATGTTTCCAGTTAAACAATAAACGTGGATGCCAATATAAACATGGATGCCAACATATTTGCCATCTATAGGAAAATACGAAGATATTTGCAAAAGTAGGCCAGGAAAGATCACATTAATTAGATTAGTTTTAATCCATGTGTAAATTTCCATATCCTCTGGTATTTAAAATTGTAGCTCTTCTTTCATGTATAACCTTCTTCTCTACCAAAGGACAATTTAAAAAATTTCAGATCACAATCCCCATATCTAGTATCTCCACATTTCTAGGACGTTTATTGAAAAGAAATTCATAAAATAATAGTACCTTGAATTTGGTAGGAATAGTTTGTTTATTTAATTTTACCACTAAATGACAGATAATGCAGTTTGTTGAGGCTTTTTTTTTTGGGTCAATACTGTTTTCCTACCCACCTGAGGACCAATGAGGAGAAAGAAAGTAAGTAATTAGAGACTTCACAAGCAAAATAAAATTTAGCTGTTTTGTATCTCTTTATTTCTCCATAAATGTTCTTTCATCCTGATCTCTATTTCTCTTTCTAAAAATTAAAAAAGCTAGAGTTTCCCTATCACAAAAGACCAGGACCCAGCTGGTTCAGACATCTGGAAATATTCATTTATAATAAACCTTGCAAAACAATAAGCAGACAAACTTAAACCAAACTGAAGCCAAACCAACATATCAGTCAACCAGAGGTGAATCCCCTTATCACCACAACATCCCATCAACATTTCTGCCTTTGGAGTCCTGTTATAATTTTCATGCTTATCAATAGCTGTATCTGCAGATTAAAACAGCATAAATTACAGCATATTATACAGCTCCCCGAGTATTACTGAAATTTCAATTCATATCAAACTGACAGTTGAATGAAGGCAATCTTTTACATCAGCCTGCAAAAACTTGTCTGAGATGACCTTTCTGAATAATTGATGGGGAATTTTTGTCTTTGTTCCAACTTGCTCAAATGTGCACAAAACATTGCAGCCAGATCACTCCAGTGGAGCTCTGCAGAGTCTAGTTCGCAACTGTTCCTGCCTGCTTTGCTCTAAGTAGTGACATATGTTGGGGGATGTCTTTGCAGTCAGTATAGATGGAGGTTTGGGATAAATTTGACTTATCTTGTTTACTTTCACAATAACCCCATTGGTTGGATAAAGTCCAATATGCTGAGTGACTAGAGAGGGAAGTCAACATACAGGTTGCAATTTTCTTCCCACAAGGTTAAAAGAAACCAAATCAAAGGCAAGTGATGATGATCGGTCAAAATTCCTATATTCATCAATATTTGAAGATAATGTACATGGGCTGTCATTGAGTGATACCCTAGAGTAATTATGAAGAAGGAGTATGATGGCTATTGCAGGTAATCACATGCTTACTGTATTAATTATATTTCTGATAAAAACAGAAATAAAACAGAAGGCAACAAAATCATGCAGAATTACATTATCTCATCATAATTGTAACTCAAGGACAATTTTTAGTAATTAATAGACATCAAAATAGTGACAGATAGTGATAATCTATAGTTCTGGCACTTCTTTAACTAGAGATTATTACATTTTCAAAAATTGGAATCATGTTATTGCTTTACACTAAAATCAGCTTGGAAATATTTTCAATATATAACTAATTTCAAAAGCCACAATGAATCTTGGTATATGCTGTCTATTCTGGTTCATACCTGTCACTAAACATAGTTTTGTCTTTTGTTGAATGATTTGAGAGTTCGGATCTTGTAACTCATAGCTTTATGATATTCTGCCACTTTCTACACTCACCTTAATTAGGTGTTGAAATTTATAACTGCTTGTAGATATATCTCAGCCTAATACTTTCCACATTTATCAGAATCACCTGGGAGAGCTGAACAAAGTAGAAAGGCTCAAATTATATCTACCCCAATAAACCCAGGTCCCCTTATTCTTGACTCACTCTGATAGTACACCAACTTCTATTCTTGTTCTTTTCTGTTATTGTTGTTAGTGTTAGCCTTGATTAGGTAGTATGCACATACCACAATTTACTCATCCTCCCTTGGCTAAGCATTGCGTTTTTGTTTTTGATTTTTTTTACAAGCAATGCACCATATAGAATATTAGATTATTCAATATTGACTCTTAGGACTATTATAAGAGCTTTCATATCACTATTACTTTAGTTTTATTTGTCTGGATCAACCCCTTGTCCCAAACAGAGAATCTGAATATTCTAAAGAGAGTATTATCTTCTCAAAAATGACAACAATGTCACACTTTTTAAAAGTATTTTTCCATGCAGAGGGATATTTTTTAAAAAAAAGATAAAATTTCTCACATTTAATTCACTTGTTAAAACACAATTGGAGGGTTGTAAAGATGGTTCAGCACCATTCAAGCACAAGAACATGAGTTTGAATCTCTAGAAACCATGTGAAGCTGATTGCAGTAACTTTCATCTATAACTCTAGTGTATAATCTCAGCATGGTGAAAGGTAGAGACAGAAGAACCCTGGAACATACAACAAGCCTGGCATATGCAGTAAGGAACAACCAATAGCTTTCTTAGATTTGGTAGACTGGGAGGACCAAAAATCCATGGCTGTCTTCTGACTTCCACACATATGCTGCAACATCTGTGCACCTAAACTTACAAACAGGCACACACTTGTATACACACACACACACACACACACACACACACACACACACACACGTACACACACACACACACACAGAGATACATACACACAAAGCAGCTTTTCTTCTGTGATTTTTGCCTTTTTTTCTCTTTTGTGAGTTATTCTTCACTAAAAGAGGAAAGCTCATCTTCCCGAATTAAGAATTTTGTCGATTTTTTAAAGTTTTTAATTAATTTAATTTTACATATCAGCCATGGATTCCCCTGTCCTCCCTCCTCCCACCCACCCCCGCTGTTAGTTTACATATGTATCAAAGGATTTTATGACAGTGTCTGCCTTGCCTTTCTCTTGCCTTTTATTTTCCCAACTTTCATTTTTACAAAATAAGAAGTCCAGTGGTTAATGTTATAGGTTTTGCCTGTATAATCCAAAGATCTAATCTGTGTAGTACAGCAATACCATTTTTTACAAATATGTTTGAATAGTGTTAGTTTTAATACTCATATCTTTAGAATATTTATAATCCTATATAAGGTAAATTCTTAATTTTACTTCTTTCATCTGATTTCTTTATTCCAAAACCACATTAAAGTAGTTTGTCTTTAGCTATTGATTTACAATGTTTATCCATAAAAATCTAATAGTTATTTTGTTGTTGTTGTTGTTTAGATCATAGTCCACTTTGGTCTCTATTCCTAGTCACCCTAATTCCTCTTAACTAGTACAATTTTGAGTTATGCACAATATCTACTAAAACAAGTGACTTGAATTTATTTCTTCTTAGTGTTCTCTCTGTTATTTGTGGCTAATTGTTTTCATTTAAGGTGCGTGGTAAATTCATTTAATTGAATTAAATATGATATTTTGATTGAAAAACCCATGTCTCCACAGTTTAGTTTGCAAAGAATCAGTTTATTCACAATTTGAGAATTCACTGTACATGTTGATTAACTGGAGACAGCTCCCTGAGCCATACTCTCTGGTGAACTATAATTAATGTATGAAACATCCCATTGCAATATATATTTTTTTAAATAGTAACCACTGGGGGTTGGGAGAAGTCTCAATGATTAAGAAAACTTACTGAGATTCCATTGCTGGAGAAAATGCCCATACAGCCCCTTGAACGTGGAAAGATTGAGCTGGTACCAACATAGAACATTAACCCTCTTGTTCTAGTGCCTTTAAAATGGAAAGGTAGATTAGAGGCAAAGCAAAGGACAACCAGGCTACAATCCACAATCCCAGAGATGCTAGGTAAAGAGGAGGACCCTAAGAAGGTCATTGATGGATTGTTCCAGGAAGGGGCAATGGCTAAGTCCTCCTGGGTAAACTAGGAGAGGGGGTAGAGGGGAAAGGATTGGAAATAGGGATAGAGGGATCAAGATGGGCAAGTTGGGAGAGAGATGGAGAGGGAGAGCAATGAAAGAGATATCTTGACATAGAGAGCCATTGTGGGGTTAAAGAGGAACCTGGTGCTAGGGAAATCCCCAGGAACCCACAAGGACGACCCCAGCTAAGACTCCTAAAGACGGTGGAGAAGGTGCATGAACTAGCCTTCCCCTGTAGTCAGATTGGTGACTACCCCAATTATCATCATAGAACCTACATCCAGTGACTGATGGAAGCAGATACAGAGACCCACAGCCAAGCACTTGCCTGAGCTCCTGGAGAAGGGAGGGAGGAGGGCTAACAGGAGCAAGGCAGGTCAAGATCATGTTGGGGAAAAATCACAAAGACAGCTGACCCAAACCAGTGGGAGGTCATGGACTCTGAACTGACAGCTGGAGTGCCTGAATGGGACCAAACTAGGCCCTCTGAATGTGGGTGACAGTTGTGTGTCTTAATCTGTTTCTAGGTCCCCTGGCAGAGGGACCAGGACTTATCCTGGATATGTGAACTGGCTTTTTAGAGCCCACTCCCTATGGTGGGATGCCTTGCTCAGCAAGGATCCAGGGAAGAGGGACTGAGTCTTGCTCCAACTTGGTATGCCAACCTATGTAGACTACACAAAGAAGGCCTTACCCCTTATGAGGAATGGATGGGGTGGGGGTGTTTGGGGCAAGAGGAAAAGAGGAAGAGTGGGAACTGTGGTTGGTATGTAAAATGAAAAAAAAATTAAATAAAATAAAATGTTTAAAAAATGGAAAGGCTACCAGAAGAGAAACATAAATATCAATCTGCTGTGGATATCGCTATATGTAAATAAACTCTGATTGGCCAATAGCCAGACAGGACATATAGGCGGGACTAACAGAGAAGAGAATTGAGGGAACAGGAAGGGAAGAGGGAGACTGCCTGGAGCCGCCGCCAGGAGAAGGAAGATGTAAGGTACCAGTAAGCCATGAGCCATGTGGCAAAGTAAAGATTAATAGAAATGGGCTAAATATACGAGTAAGAGCTAGACAATGACAGGCCTGAGCTAATGGCCAAGCAGTTTAAATAATGTAAGAGTTTGTGTGTTTATTTTATAAGTGGGCTCTGGGACTGGCGGGACTTGGTGGCGGGAGCTGGAGAGAAATTCTCCAGCTACATCAATCCAACCACAAAACCTTTGATCTGTATTCTGTTTTGTCCATAAAATATGCTAGGGCAATACTGACACTAACCTTTTGGGAGTAACAAACTGATATCTGATTTGACTTAAGGCCCACTACATGACACTACTTTGATAATCAAGAACCAGAGAGTACATAGCCCAGTGACCTAGGATAAAATCAAAAACTACTGGTCTAAGAAAAGAAAAACAGTACCAACAGAAGGAATCCTAATGATAATCTTCTGTACTCAAAGACTGGTGCCTTATTCATCCCTTATTGGAAAGGCTTCCTCCTTGCACAGGTGGGGACAAGTAAAGAGACCCACAGTCAGATAATAGAAAGAGAAAGAGAGAGAGAGATGGAAATATAGAGAGACACCTTGGAACCCACAGCTGGAAACAGGATGTCTCTGTTAAATCCCTCCAGTCACAGTTTAGGGAACCCTATGGAAGAGGAGGCAGAAGGAGTCAGAAAGACAGAAGGGACAGAGGACACCAGAAGAAGAAAACCCTCTAAAACAACTGAGCAAACCTCTATGAACTCATAGTGACAGAAGCAGACAGGACCTACACGAGTATGTACCAGGTCCTCTTTTTATACAATGTATCTTTCAGTTCAATACTTTGATGGGACTACTAAGTGAATGAACAAATGAATGAATGAGTGGATCTCTGATTCGTGTACCTTATCTTGGGTCTCCTTTATTTTTCTGTTGGCTTAGCTTGTCCAACTTCAATATGATGGATATTTTTATTGTTGTTTTATCTCACTATGTTATGTTTTATTTTGTTTTGTTCTTAACTCTTAGAAGGGAGTGAATCTTAATAAGAAGAGGAGGTGAGGGAGAACTGGGGGAATAGAGAGAGGAAAACTGTTTTCATATTATGTTGTATAAGGAAAGAACCCATGGTTAATAAAAGGGAAAAATAAATTATTCCCTCAAAGACAAAACAACAAGAACAACAACAAAACTCTGAGAAAATTGTTGCTCTTGCTGCATACTGAGGTTTGATTCTCTGCACCCTTATCTGGTGTCTGAAAACTGCTTGTAGCTCAGGTTCTAGGATAGTAAACACCCTCTCCTGGTCTCTGTGGACATTCCAGGTACAGGGCACATGTACAAATAAACAAGCACATGCCTATACACATAAATAAAATTAGATAAAAATTTAAAGTGGCCTTTGGGAAAATGAAGGCAATAGTGTTTTTCGTTTGTTTTGGTTTTCATTTTTCTGCATTTCATGTGACATTAAGAATAGAAGTGTGTTGGTCTGAATAGGAATGGCCATCATAGATTCATATGTTTGGATGCTTGGCCCACAGGGAGTAATGTTTTAGGAGGTGTGGCTTTGTTGCAGAGGTTGTGGCCTTGTTGGAAGAAGTATGTCACTGTAGAGTCAGGCTTTGAAGTCTCATATATGTGCCATTCCCTTCTTTCCCAATAGTTTGTTGGCTAAGAGGGCAGAGAGGGCAGGGGTGACAAGCAGGGCTTTGTCTGGCCTATGAACACAACAGAATATAGCCTTTGGGGAGACTGCTCCAGTGTTAAAACTCAAGTTTATTCCAGAGTGAGGGAGAAATATACAGCAAGGAAAGTAGCTGGACACCACTTAATTTGCATTAGGCAGCACTCTCCTGTCATAAAGCTCCTAGTACAATGTCTAGTCATCATATGCAACAGCATGGTCCTGTTGTAAGAATCCTTGCACAAGGTCTGCTTACTATATGGGCAGCAGCGGGAAAGCCTTTGCAGGGAACTGTGTCAAGGGTCACACTAGATACGTTAGTCATCCAGGCCTAAAGACATTCTCCAAATAAGTCAGGTAGAGAGCAGGAAGATCCCACTGGGGCTTTCTCCTACATAGTGACAAGCTCAGAGAAAGCTGCCAGGCCATGATAGACTACAACCTCAAACCAGCAAGGCCTCCCAACCTATACGCTCAAGCCATGTCCAGTATGACAGACTCCTTCTGATCAAGATGCAGAACTCTCAGCTCTTTCTCCTGCACCATGTCAGCATGAATGCTGCCTTGCTTTCTGCCATGATGATAATGGACTAAAACTCTGCAACTGTAAGCCAGCTCCGATGAAATATTTTCCTTTATGAGAGTTGCTTCGGTCATGGTGTCTCTTCACAGCAATAGAAACACTAAGACAAAAATCTTTGAGAAGATCAGTAATCCAAGAATTTTCATTGATATGAGTAAACATTTCTTTCAACAGATGTATAAGGAAGGAAAATATGCTGTTAATCCTCCCCTGATAGTTTTGGCTTTACCTCAGCACCAGTTCTAAGCAATTCTATGCTTATCATCCTTGAATAGAAAAATAAAATTCAATAGAAAACCAAAAATATAAACAAATCTGATAAGAAACCTTTGTCCTAGAAGACAATTTTAAATAGAAAGAAAAGTAGATTTCACTTTCT
Organism: Peromyscus eremicus; assembly: GCF_949786415.1. Taxonomy (NCBI): domain Eukaryota; kingdom Metazoa; phylum Chordata; class Mammalia; order Rodentia; family Cricetidae; genus Peromyscus; species Peromyscus eremicus. Next base: position 108,997,721 of record NC_081420.1, read on the forward strand.
CCTGCTGTCATGCAGAAAGTGGTGACAACTTCAAAATGAGCCACCCCCCAATTAGAAATAGATAAAGGCTTGGAGAAAGCACTGAGGGACAGCAAGGAATACTTGAAGCCAGGGCGTTTTGGATGCACATCTGTGGGAAGCTGTGTCAACATCCATTATTTATTTCTTAAAGACAGGAAAAGCTGCTTACTAGAACACAGCAATTAGTGGCCACTTTTCGAGTTTCCCTGCCGAGAAGACTGCCTTGCCAAGTGCCTTATTACTGCAGAAATACTTAGTCCCAATGGTCAGCACTCATCTCATGGGCTGCTTTTGTCTACTGATTGTTATGTTGCTCTGCCATCAACGGGCTAGCTTTCCAGACACCTTGGGTTCTGCCCTCTGACACTCACTTATCAGCACAAGAACACACTGTGACTGCATCTCTCCTTAGGGAAGACTGCGCCTATCTCTTGTATGGGTGAAGCTGCAAGGAGTAGAGAAACCATGTCAAAACAGCTGAGCATTTGGAGGATAAGCAGGAAAATACCATGCTGTCATGGAGTCTGTTTGTACTCAATAAAAGAGAGTGCTTCTTATTTTGACTGGTTACAGCCTATCCCAGCCGGGAAATTGAGTAGTGCCATTTTATCATGGACGTTTTGAAAGAGACTAAGGTGCCAATCAGTCAGGCATTTGTCTCTAAGTTGGGAGACATGTGAGCAAGAAGAGTTACTGAAAATCAAATAAATTTCCCCAACTTGTCATTCTATCAGACAGTTGAGACAGATGCAAAACTCAGTGAACTTAACATGGTGAGAAACCTTGCCTCTTCCATCACCAGAGAAACTTCCATTTTGCTGGATCTGTTGGTCCTAGATTTGATAAAATTTCAAGCTATGGAGAGTTTTCTCTGAAATATTTTATTTTAAGGAATGACAGTTTGAAGCTGCTAATATAGCCTAATGATGTAATTCATAAAAAATGATAACTTATCAAATATAAAATGGACATAATTTATTATGTTCTGCTAGGGAGACACATTAGATGAATAACCAAGGTAGAGATTTTATATACTGAATTATGTACTAACCTTGCAATGCAAACATAATAGCAAAACCAGATTGGTTCAGTATTTGCCTGGGTTAGTTGTGTGATTTTGGAAGTGTGGATTTCATGAAAACATAAATGCAGAGATGGTACCACATCATAGCCCACGCTCCTCCAGGTATTGCTCATTACTCTTTTTCCTGCAAATCTCTGCAGCAGGGCATTCATTGGAGTGAAATCAGTGTTCTGCTGCAGAGGAAGTTGCTGTGGGATGTTCTCTATGCTGTATGTCCTCTCTTGGCTCTGCCTTCTAGGCATGACAGTTACAGATGCCTCAATGGGGGTAGTACTCCAGAGCAAAGGAAGTAATGAACAACTCTTAAGTAGAAAACTTTGACATGTAGAGGAAAAAGGACCAACATGATTGTTATAAAACTTCATTTTTTTTGATACACAGCCACTAAAAAATAACATGAAAGAGATGTACTAAAGTTTCACCGCATCTCTGAGTTGGGGTGGCCCTGGTTTGAGAGATGTGAAGAGAAGGGAAATAATGAATGGAGGCAAAGTAAAGAACGCTTCTCAAAAGTAAAGAGCAAAGGACCTGGAAGAATGGAAGGAAGCACTGCAAATAAATGTCATTCTTACTCATTATAAAGTATTTAAAAAAATTACTATTCACTGGATCCTCTCAATAGTAACCTGAGATAATCCCTGAAATGTGGGATCATCTGTGTATTATTCATAAAGATATTGGTGTTCACAATGTGCTAAAGTCACATGGTGAATGACAATCCCAAGACAAGGAGCCTGGGCATTTGAAGGCTGGAATCAAAATCCAAGGTTAGCCACATGATATCTTATAAAACAAGCAACCCATGGGGATGGAATTTGTTTAATAACTTCTAGGAGGGAATGCAACAAGAATGGATTATTGGAGAAAAGCACTACAGCATGTTGTCCCATAAGTAGAATTCATATCTCAAAAGAGGAAATTTTGCCACTTTGTTTACCATAGGTAAAAGCTGACAACTAGAAGATAAATGTTTCTTGGATGAACATTTGAAAGAGGGAGGTTAATTTTTTTTCCTCACCAATAATGTTGGAGCACATAGCTGCATACTTGGCATAGCACTAGAATAACGAGCAAGCAGGTCTTGATGACACGATGGTTGTACTACATTTTTACTGTTAGTTAAATGGAAAAATTTCTACTGTAAATAAAAGATATAAATTATAATTAATGCTTATTTTAATTCTCAAGTATTTTTAAAAACAGATGTTATTTTGTGATAAAATTAGTTTTATTTTCTACTCTTATAGTATCATTTAACTAAGCTTTGGAAATTTTATTTGTAGGAAATATTATTGTGCTGTGTAGCCTTGGTGAGGGTGTCCATTATATAATCTTTATACCAACTCCCCCAAATTTTCATTGATAACAAAGCACCAGCTCTCAAGTATAGGGCAAAACTGAAAAAGGCAGAGTTCTGCACAGAGTTATGCTGTGTCTTGCTCATTTTTAGATCCCCAGAGCAGTAGGTCTTCAGATGATTCTTGCTTAAGTGTAATATATATTATAATACATATGATACATTATTGTGTATACGAACACACACACATTTCTGACAATTCAAGTCTATGCTGTCTAATCTCAGAATTAATATTCTAACAATAAAATGACATCAAAACATTAATGGGGTCATCCCACAAATTTAACATGAGATTGTCAAGACATAGAATGCAAGTTGTCTCTGAATTTTAATTATTCTTGATCCTGAGCAGACAAGAGGGTTATTTTATTGCTTTATTTTGTTAAATTTCCCCTTTTTATGTAAAGTGCAGAACATGTTTCAAGCACAAGTGGTTTTACTTTAAAGCTTTTGATTTTACCACTTGAAAGTGCCATTTTATTTTCCTTTTATTTGGGAGCAAAATGTACATTTTCCTGATGAGTCAAATATGTCTGGCTCTTCTCTCATAATTTACTCATGGTTGAGAATAAGCAGGGGTGATTAGAGCTGCAAATCGGAAAACTTCAGAGAACCAGAAGCTATCAAAATATGCAGCCTTAATGAAGGATTTTTCACTCATTGCTGTATAGCAATCACCACTGATACACTCCTTCATTTTTTCCAAAGCATATATAATTGAACAAATCATCTGAACCCCCACAAGCAGCCAATTATTCAACCACATTGATGCAGAGTCACTGGATCCAGTGCTTCATTAGAATATACTCTAATCCCTTGCTCTTGTCTTAACCTTCTCTATGAAAAATCTAATTCGTCCCAAACTGACACAGTGTCCTGTTGCTTATGCAAATAACAGCAATGCAGGAGATGGAGTTTGAAGCAACTCTTCTATCTCCATTCCCATGTGTGGGGCTCACATCCAAATCTTTAAATAAAGTCTGCAAGTTCTAATAATTATTCAACTAACATATATAAGCTCCTTTTGTGCTCTTTCTGAAAATGTGCTTATCTTTCCCTCTTAGAGAATAGAGAGACATTGACAGAGAGATTGAATGGCACTGCCAATACCAGAGGAATAATTGAGAAAAAAAAGCAGGAGAGCACTTGGGTGCACAGGGGATGATAAGAAAAGTATAAAGCTGCCAGGAGGAGGAGGAACCTCCACTCCTCTCCTCTGTTCTCTTCTTACAGCTTGATTGTCCTTCTCTTGACCCTGTCTTTGCATCACATTAGAAAAAGTACAGTTTTGAGTTATTCCCACCTGGGCCCAGATGCTGTATTTGACATTGACGAGAACTAAAACTTTAGCCATGATATTTAGCATCTCTGAGACTAAGTCAGATTTGGAAAGCTGTCTCAGGACTTTGGAACAAAGTTTGGTAACCAAAGTTTGTAACTTGGTTACACTGGCCATGTAGATGAGACAACACATAAACCATGCAATCTGATAAAGGATATACTTTTACTAAATACTTTTATTTTGAAATGCCTTTATTTTCTCAGGAGGTGAGATTTGAACACAATGTTATGAAGAAGGTTTGGCACATAGTTGATTTATCCTATGGAGCTTAGGATAGCCTCTTCCTGGAAAACATATTCCTGGCTCATGATTTCAGATTTCTCCTGAAATGCCTGGTTGTACTACAAAGTCGTTTATGCTTCCTAACTTCTTTCTTTGATATCATAGTGAAAATTAGAGGGTCCTATAGTAAACTAGCACCTACTTCACTACAACTAAAACAATAATAATTATGTATAGTACTGAATATATACTAAATGACCTGACTTAACTGAAAAATATTACCTTTCATATGTTATCCTCTAATACATTTAGGACTTTATAGCTACATTTGTCCCACTTTAAAAGAAAGAAAAGGAACTCTTACTTGAATTGAGTAGCTTTGCCAAAGTTACATAAATAATAAACATTGAGGGGAGAGCTAAACTGAAGCCCCTGGAATTATGTTAGTAAGTATTTTCATCATTATAGCATTAAAAAAAAAAACAAAGAAAAGCAACTTAAGGGAGGAATAATTTGTTTTGGATCAGTTTAAGACGTGTTTGGATATGGTCAACTGTATCTGCTGCTTTGAGCCTCACATAAAACATAGCATAATTGTGTGAAATGTGTGATATAGTAAAGCTGCCTATATCATGGAAGCCTCTAAGCAGGGATCAAGAGACAGATGGAATAAGAGGATCTGAACAAGATACATATTTCAAAGATATGCTCCCTAGTAACTCAGTCCATATCCAGACAGTTTTCACAACTTCCTAATAATTCTTTTAATTAATTGAATAATAATTTATCAGTTGACTAATACATGGATTCAGTTATAATCCTTATTATCTAATTTTGCCCAACAGTCCCACCTCTGAGCATAGCTTTGTATCATAGGCTATGAGTTTCTTTTAGGAAGGAGTTAGGATGGCCTGGGAGAGGATTTGGAGCCTCTGACCAGTGAGGCTTGTTTCTTCTCATTTCCATCTTTAAAAAAATAAATTTATTTATTTCTGTGAGTGCATGTTTGTATGTGAGTGCAGGTGTGCCTGCATGTGCCAAGAACTGTAAAATTCATATGACCACTCGCCTGTGGAGTTGACTCTCTCCTGCCAACTTCTGGGCAAGTGGATTGAATTTAAGTCATTAGGCCTAAGAGAAAGTGCTTCTACCAGCTAAGAAATCTCACTAGCCTCCTGTTTTTGAAATTCAGTTTTAAACATCTGTGCCCCCACCATATATATATATATATATATATATATATATATATAAAATTTACATATATATGTAATTAACAATAAAATACTTTTTAAAAGAACTCTTTTTTTTTAATTAGGGGGGATTTTGCTGGGAAAACAATTTGAGTACTTTGTTATTTAAGGGATTATGTCCAGATAGGTTCAGGTCCTCACTGATTTCATCTTACCTCACTCTTCAGATTCACAAATGATGAATGGAATGCCATTTATATGCCCACTGAGTAAAGGAAAATACACTCGAAAATGTTTTAATAGCAAAGGATGTTTGTGTAAAAGTAATCATCAATGTGACTGTGGCAAAAACATTTTTATCAGAAAGTATTATTTGTGAAAATGGTGATGATGGGAAATAATTAATGGTAAAAAGTGAGGTAGCAGAACCTATATATTTGCTGCATGCTTATAAATAGAAACCCAGGGCTACTGGCCTCTACTATATTCCGTAGAACTAACTCTCTCACCAACACTTAAATAAATACATTAAAAATATTATTGTTTGTGTTTCTACAAGTAATTGGAAATGTCCTTTCTCATGTAGAGTTCCACTGTGAGAATAATACACTGTCAACAGAATTTACATGCAAATAACTTTTTAGTGTACTTTGGTGGGGAGATGTTGGATAATTAAATGCATGGAGAATACATTTCTCGTAGGTTTCCTGGCTCTAAAGCATGCTCATTTTAAGTAGCTGTGTGTTGATTTGTAGTCCAGGTGGCAATATCAGAAAGTCTTGTTTCATATAAAACAGTTTCCATATGTTTCCCCAAAAGAATGAAATTATGCTATTGATAAGACGTAGATGTGCTGATGCAGAGTCAATACCACTGGATGGAAAAGACAACAACAAAACAGCATTGTGTTGTAAAGCATTCTAATAAAGGACATATAGCAACCACTTAGATGTGGCTTCTACATATAAAGTCATGCAAGGTTAAACCAGTTTCATGCACATACATTCTAAATGAAGTACAACTTTGCAAAATTATGTAAATTTTAAAAGAAAGAACAAATGAGCAGTGACAGAGACAGAGACTTTAGGATGTGCATGTCTGGTGAGCAAGAGGTAAGATCAAGGGTATCTATAGACTGTGAAACATACAAGCAAGAGAGGTCAGAATGGGAAGGAGAGGTTGTGGGAAAAGAATCACCATTTTAAAAAGGGAGAGAATGGCTTTCTTGTTTGCTCTGGTTATTGTCATTATAATCTGACTTTTCAAGATCCCTGTTTTCATTCATGCCCTATCCATTTTCTATAGTGCTTTCTCTCATTGCCTCCTGAGCCATCGTCTGCCATCCTTGCTTTTCTACATATCATTTTCACCATTCGGGATCTATTTTCTTCCTGTTCCACAATGACTGCCTCACGTCAATTCCCAAATTGGATTCAAGGACCCAGTTTCTCAGTATCTCACTTGGGAGTTTCCAGGCAGGAGCCCAAGCTGGCAGCAACTAGCACTGAGGGACACGGGCGGGTGCTCTGTACCAAGCTATGCACAGTGATTTTTGGATGCTAGCAACTCCAGAAGGTACAAGAAGGGTCCTTGGAGAGGACTTCACTGTGCCAGCTTTAAATTAAGCTTAGACCTTGGTGTTTTAGTCCCTCATAAAATGGCTGAGACTCTGACACCATTCCAATGTACAGAGTGGAATGATTTCAATGTCAAAGGAAGAAACAGCAACTTCATGAAAGGAATCGTGGCCTTGCTAAATTACTGTGTAGACACTTATTTTCTCAAGTGATGTTTCAAAACCTGGAATAGATTATAAAAGTCTGACAGTGCAAAGTATTTTTAAAAACAATCAAAGATGTTTTTTAATAGGTAGTATATCTTAATTTTAAGTTTTGAGGACTTCATACATGAGCACTGCATATCTACTATTCCAATCACCCTCTTATAAATTTCAACTCCTCTTGCGTCTTCCTCCTTATGAAGAATTCATGATCTCTTTTTTAATTATTACTGTTACATGTATACACTCACAGGTGTGTACAACCTGCTGAGTCCTTTTCTTGTTAGTTGTGTGTGGATCTATCTGAAGCTGGTCACTTGGGTTATGAAAAGCTCATGCACAGGTTTTACTTATTTTTCAATAGTTATTTTACAATGCAAGTAGAAATGAATTTGTAACTATATTATTATTCTCTCAGAACTATTATAACCAAATTATACAGACTGGGTAATATTTTTTAAGAAAATTCCTTTTCTTTGAAGTAAAAGTACAGGTTTGATGTGTTGCAAAATGGGATACAGTTAAGATCATGCGGAGAATATCTGTCTCATGCCTTCATTTATACTGCCAATCACTTCTGTCTGGATGTATCTGTCCCCCAAATCCCTTCTTATAAAAATGCCAATAATATTGGATTAGTGATCTCCATGTGGCTCCCAGGTGAACTTTTTTCTATAAACACTAATTCCAAATGTGCTCTTAGATTGAGATACTAAAGATTAGGATTGTTACATATCAGTTTTGAAGTGACATAATTAAACTGAAAACAAGTAGTCATATCTTATTTTATTTACACAAAAGTAGTGAAATTAAAATTTCCTTAAATAAATAAAATAATTCTAATTAAATTGTTATGGATTAATATACACAAACTATTTTTAATATTTTTCATCAGTAAATAAAGATTAGTTCTCCTCTTTAATATTTTGGCAAACTGATCAGAAATATAACAGAACACAAGCAATGACAGTGTAGGATAAATTAGTCTACTGAAATTAAATACCTAAAGTCAACCTAGTACCTAAGAAATTGTTTGCATCCAATAAGTATTCCTTGAATGAATGAAGAGCTCAGTGTGTGGGTTTGTATGTATTTGTTATGATCTCTTCCACTGGAATAGGTATTAGCAATAGTTTTATACATAAATTATCTATAACATATATAGTATAAGCATGTGTGCCTGTCTTCTGTCCTCTAAAGGCTTTGTAATTCAATGGAGAATTAGGTTAGCATGAGATTACTAGAAGGAGAAAAGTATGGCATTAACAATTTATAATTCAGATGTTATAGCATGAAGTATGAACATTTAAGACCCCTCATGTTCCTCAAGATAGCTCTATCTTTGCACATTGTTGTCCCAAGAGCATCTGTTCTCAGGGTTCCAGCCTCATTTACCAGCTTTGGTGAAATGCCTCCTTTCATCTTTGTTTCTTATGCATCTTTCCTGTGTAATTAGAGTAGTAACTTCTGTTTGAACTTTATTCCTCTATCTCTGAGCTTCACTTAACAAAACTGTATCTCATTTCTCTTGTGTAATTCATGATGACTATTCTGTTTTATGTAATCTACATTAATAGTATTTTATGTACTTAATTTTATCATATAACGAAAATTTACAAAGGGAAACATTCATAACCCTTCTATAAACATTGGTATTTGTTGTTTCTATTTTCATATATTCTAAATAATCACCATTTTAGTTAAGGAGAAAGTTTATTGATACAATATGCAAATAAATATATTAAAAAGATAATGAGAGCTGTGGCTAATGGACTTAAGTCTGGAAGTTAGTGAAAACAATACAATTTAATTTGGTAGCTAAACAGTCAAGATAATTTGCTTTTGAGTATGAAATAAAAAAGAAGAAATTAAAGAAATCACTGCATTCTACAACAAGAAACTTAACAAGGCAGAGTGGCTGTGACAGTTTCCTATCTCACATTACAGTTCATTCTGTTGCTTTGTTCATATTTCTTTTGATATTGAACAGAAAGCATGATATTTTAGTGGGGCATGTATGAATTAGAATAATTTTTCTGTGAAGCTTTGATGTAAAAATGTATCGTATGACAATGGATAACTCAGTAATCTACCAGTATTTTATTAAAAAACAAGTTACAACAGGATACAATAACATTGATGATTTTCTGATACAGATATTGAAGAGTCTTTTGACTTATTCAGTTTTCTTATAAGGAAAAAACTGTACTGACAACAAACAAATTAACATTTGCATGGATTAGAATGGGAGGAAAGACTCTGACTGATATAGTTTGGAGTTCATTATTCCCTCAAGGACCACGTATACACATTTGCTTCAAACCTCATGTTCTTTGGAGATGGTGGAACTTTTGAAGAACCTGTGTGAGATCCTTAGGCAACTGAAGGTATAACATCAAGGGAGATGTGGTCCCATCCATTTTCTTCGTTCCCTAATTCATGGTGAAAACAACTTTGCTACAGTATATGATCCACCAAATAAACTGTATTTCCATAGGTTCAAGGAAATAAGCCAATGTGGAAATCTTCAAAATGTGACCAAATTAAAACTTTCTATTTAGAAGTTGATTATACTGGGCAAGTAATAACAGAAAGAACACAATAGCAAAGGGGCATAAGGGATATGCATTTTAACATTGAAGTTTTTTGAAGTTATTGTTATGGTTTCATTTATAATTGTGGTTTTCAAAATTCATAATCAATGAGGTAAATTACTATGTGAATAATGATACCACAAATAACCTAAGACAATTAAAAATCAAAACCTATCAAAAAATAAATGAACAACCTACATGACAAAGCAAACATACAAAAATTTCACAAAATATATAAATAATTAAGTTAATTATAGACAAATGAGATCGCTTTCATATCATTGTAAATGTTGAATTCAAAATTTAAAGGAATGGTTTGATTTAATTTAACATAATATGTGAATGTTGTCTCAGAAAATATGCACTTCCTTGTATTTACAGTGAGTATAAAGTCTGTATAATTGTTTAAATAAAGAAATTTGACAATATAGAACAGAGTTTAAAATTACATACATGTCTAGAACTAGCATATGGACAGAAGGGAAAGCACATTAATGGACAAAAACACATTGAATGGACACTTATTCCAATATGAAAAACATAAAAGAAGATTTCCAAAATAGAAAATACACAAAATCAATTTAACACCTTAATAAAATAAAACAAAATACATACAACAAATTGAGACAGTGTATACATATGTATGTAGCTGAAGTTTTCCTGGTCCTGCCTGGCCCATGGTCAGGACAAATCTCTCTCACCTGCCAGTCCCGCAGTCACTCAGACCCAACCAAGTAAACACACAGAGACTTGTATTGATTACAAACTGTATGGCCATGGCAGGCTTCTTGTTATCTAGTTCTTCTATCTTAAATTAACCCATTTCTATTAGTCTATATTTTGCCATGTGGCTCATGGCTTACCAGTACCTTACATCTTGCTTGCCATGGCGGCGGCTGGCAGCATCTCTCTGCCTCAGCCTTCTTGTTCCCAGAATTCTCTGCTCTGCTTGTCCTGCCTATACTTTCTGCCTGAATACTGGCCAATCAGCATTTTATTTATACAGAGCAATATCCACAGTACTTTCCCTTTTCTTTTCTTTTTTGTTTCAAAAAGGAAGATTTTAACTTTCACTTAATAAAATTATATATAACAAAACAATTATCAAGCAAGAATTACAGTTACAATATCTAGTCTATTTATAATATCTAGTCTATTTATATTTGGCAAAATTAAAGAAGATATCCTATCTATCCTATATTTGTGAGTCTAAAGTTTTATATATAACTTATATTTTATCATAACTAAGAAAAATTATAACTATCTAGTTGTCAACTACATCAAAGACCTCAGAAGGATAAAATATTACCTGAGAAGTGGGAGAAAGATGCAAACAACTTTCGGGAGTCTTGCAGGGTAGACAGAGACAGCTGGTAGCCTGGACAGTCACCTAATGTTCCTTTGTAAAGTTGGGGCATCTGTCTTCAGCTCACAGGCCTAGAGTCTCTCAGTCACTTCTCTCTATGTCCTGTAGAATGTCTGGCAGTTTCCTCTGCGAAGCAGGAACTTGAAGGACCATTTTGTCAAGCTAAATTCAGTGGTCACCTTCCCATCGGTCCTGCATGTCCAGTCGATCAAGCAGTCCAGGCAAGAACAGTTTCTTGCCCAAATGGCTATTTTTGCCAAGGTGAAGATAAACTCCATATGGAGTGTGTTTGATGCCCATCCTCCTCTCTGAAGTAAATCGGTACTGCCAGGACAGACATGTCTCACTGTCCAGAAAGTCTAAATTTTTGAAACATTTTAAATGACATATTCTGTAGATCTTTGAAGTGTTTGAAGATTACCTATCTATCTGAAATATATCTATGTATACCTAGAAAACTTAACTGACATGCTACAAGTTTGACTATTGTAGAAGAATAATTATTAATCTGTATTTCTTAATTATCCATTACAATCTAAATGAGTTACATAAACATAATACCTCAAACAAGAGTACAAATATATATACAGTATAACAAAATTAAGTTTAAACTTGTATCAATAAACTAAAATCCATAGCAATGTAAAACATTTTTAAACAAGATGCTCTTTAAAAGTAGATTCAATAATTTACCCTTTCATCCTATCATATCTATATCATATTCCCCTTTCTTCTTTATCAAGAGATTGCATTTATAATCAACCTGATTTAAATAAAAAATATTGGTTTTTCTCTGTCCCACACCAGAGGTCTTTTCTGCTACAGGACACAAGAATCTCTCAACCTTTTTTTTTTTTAGCAATATACTTGGGTTTAGAGAAGAAATGAGCCAAATTCCATCTCCAAAGCCAGCTTGGCATATTTGGGAATTTGGGCATAGCTTCTCATACTACTTCCTGCTGGATGGGAGCACTATATCTTATGGGGATACAAAGAAAATTTTGGGATTATGGAATAATCTGCAAGGGTATATTGTCTGAGCCAGTTGACTTGAAAGCACTCTGCATATTGGATCATCTGGGCCATGGTGTCATTGGAGACCTTTTCGGGAGGTCTTGGCTGGTCAAACCTGATGTATATTAATCTGGAACAAATCCATAGCCTCTGGCTTTCTGTGAAAACAAAAGCAGAGCCTCCTTTCCAAAGCAACATATCCTTACATCCAAATTTTGAAGTCAAGATACATTTAAAATACACATATTGGCTTAACTCAACAGCTTTTACAATCAAATGTCTTTCTGCAGTTAAGAATATCAAAGACAACATAATCCAGATTCTCTGCGTGATATCCATCTTTACATGGCTTATTTTTTATATTAATTTTACTGTCTCTTTAAAAACTTTATTTTTAAAAACTATCTAATTCTTTATATAACTGTATACATTCCTTTTTTTGTTTCATTTAAGCCAATGAACATTTTTTACCCACATTGTAAACTATTCCATCTGAGTCTGTCTTATTGTGAACCTCTTGCTTTAATCTGCAGCATTTGTAAGACTGAAACAATGCTGTGGCTGCTGGCTCCACCCACCTCAGCTTCCCAACATGCTAGTGGTACATTTACTGCCAGCTCTGGGAAACATCAACTCTTAGAATAGTGGGTCTCTGCTTTTATCAAAGCAGTGTGTAGCCCAGAAACCCCTTAAAAAAAAAACCAACTAGTAAAACTATATCCAACACACAGCATAGTGAGCAGCTTGGAGACACCTCTGTGTAACATAGCATAGGTCAAGCCCACATTCATGCTACAAACCCGCCACAGAGCAGTTCAAACATGCAGGCTGCTTCTAACTTGAGAGAGACAACTAGGAAGCTGTTTTTAGCTCCGTTTTAGAATCCTTTTTTCTCAGGTTTTAGGTGGAAACTCTTGCCAACCCGTTGGGCACCATTTGTAGCTGGAGTTTTCCTGGTCCTGCTTGGCCCATGGTCAGGACAAATCTTCTCACCCGCCAGTAGCACAGTCACTCAGACCCAAACAAGTAAACACACAGAGACTTGTATTGATTACAAACTGTATGGTCATGGCAGGCTTTTTGTTATCTAGTTCTTCTATCTTAAATTAACCCATTTCTATTAGTCTATACTTTGCCACGTTGTTCATGGCTTACCAGTACATTACATCTCACTTGTCATGGCAGTGGCTGACAGAGTCTCTCTGCCTCAGCCTTCTTGTTCCCAGAATTCTCTTCTTGGCTTGTCCCACCTGTACTTCCTGCCTGGCTACTGGCCAATCAGCATTTTATTTATATAGAGCAATATCCACAGCATATGTACATACAAACATATCTTTGATTTAGAAATATTTTGAAAAACATTTCAATTGTATTGTAGAAAATAAGATACATCTGATTATCATGGGGGGATGTGTACTTTATGGGATGATCTAAATGTCTCTCAATCTCCATGTCTTGTAGTACAGAATGGAACTTACATATATGTGACTAACTGTGTATTCTTGTATGCATCTAACATTTGCCCACAAAAACTGTTCAAATGTTATAGTGTGTTCTTTTCTTAATTTTGACAACATATTTTTAAGTAATTCCTTTCATTGTTTTATTCTATATTCAGAATTGGAATGTAAACCAGATGCCAGTGTATAATCTTAAGTGTATGAATTAATCAACAAAATATGCTTTAGAACACAAAATTCAATTTTCTGCCTATTTGAATGATGGCATAAAGAAAATATTTGTTCCACATATAATTGTGGATGTGTCATAAGTGAACACGTACAAACACACACACACACACACACACACACACACACAGGTATGACTTACTGGAGAAGAAAGGAAGCACAGTGAATAGATTGTTGCTAAAGTTTTATATTTGTATCCAAGGTGACCCTGTTTCATGCAATCAACAGGTGATAGAAAGAAACCTTTTCATACTATTTGATGTCATGTGACCTCAAACAAGTTAGTGTTTATCTCCATTATTGGTGAATTCTCTGCTTTAAATTTCATTCTCTAATTCTTAGCTCATTTCTCTTCTGTAGCCATTCATAGCAGAGACTTTCTTAAGCCTAACCTTGAATTTCTCCTATTTTTAAATGCATGGTATTCTGAGAAATCCATAGTTGGGGGAACAATAGAATATAACTATAACAAATAACATGAGTCAACTCTATTTTACTGAAAAACCTCAAATTCACCTTCTGAGGGAAATGATAATTCCCCAGTAAGATATAGATAAGATAATACATAAAGGATACCAGTTTTAATTGATACATTCTACCTCCAATGAGGAAAAAGCAGATAGTGAAGACCACCAATGAGTTTGTATTTTAGTTCAGTGTTATTGTAAACATAAATATTCTAAAATGGAAACCTAGACAAGAGAGAGAAGCTGAAAATACTCACTTAGAAGTGTGAGAGCAGAAGCCTAGTTAATCACAAGTGAGCTATCAGCAGCTTATTAAGGTTTCTAGTTCAGTGGTTGAGAAAAAGAATAACTATTATTTTTAATGTTGTTTGCATTAAACAGAAAAAAAAGTGCTGGCAAGTACACTCATTTAAGTATATAAGTATGGGACATGAGAATATTTCTAGTCAGACTTAAACCCATGTGTGGCATTAGGACTCAATGATAAAGAAAGAATATAAAAGGTAATATAATAAGCCAAAAAGGACACTGTAGGTATTTCACACTTATATAGCCAGATAAAGTTTTGAGGTTATGTATTTCTCAAGATTGCTTAATGCCATTGTGTCATAGTTTAGGAACCTAATTTATTTTTACATAAGCTATCCATGCTTTCAAAATTTTAAGAGCAAGATGGGGTGGCATTTGCCTTTAATCCCAGTACTCAGGAAGCAGAGACAGGTATATCTCAGAGTCTGAGGCCAGCGTGATCTACTGAGCCAGTTTCAGGAGAGCCAGGGCCACACATAGAAACCTTGCGTTTTTTTAAAAAGACTGATGTTTTAAAATCATGAAAAATTTTCGGGAGAGGAACATGAAAAGTATTACAAGGACTTAAAAAGAATTGTGCTATTGTAAGCCTTCAACATGTTATAAATGAATGAAATATTGAGATAGAAATTTGTACAGAATGGTCTTGAATAGCCTAGAAAGATGGCTTGATGAATTAAAATCAAGGAATTTAAAAGTAGAGTGAAGAGACAGGTGATTCTGAAATGACACGCGAAAGATGAATAATAATGAGACTGATAGAGAAGCATGGAGATTTCCAGGGCAATGTGATACCTTTTGCTAAGGTCCTTTTCTGTTTTTTCGAGACAAGGTTTCTCTGTGTAGCTTTGGAGCCTTTCCTGGAATTCACTCTGTAGCCCAGGCTGGCCTCAAACTCACAGAGATCCGCCTGCCTCTGCCTCCTGAGTGCTGAGATTAAAGGCGTGCACCACCACCACCCAGATTAATGTATAAATGGAAATAAAACATTGACATGCAGGAGGGACTTGGAGAACCATGAAAGCTAACTCTAGAGGGAAATAGAGACCTTGGTACCATGTGCTTGAGAATTCAACAATAAAAGTGAATCATCTTCTCTTCATTTGCTCAATCCATAGACAAAAAAAAAATCAGAATTATTCAATAGTGTAGAGGACCATGGAGGAAGGGTAAAATAGTCCTTCTCCAGCTATTTTCATAAAAAGGACACAACTATTAAAGGCAACAGAACAAAAAGATGAAATACAAATATTCACCGTGTTACAAATAAAAGAGTGCTAGTGAAAGACAATAAAAGGAGCCACTTGCCTGACCAAGAAGAAAAATCAACCTGAAAAGTCTTATGGTATGACCAGAAAAGTATAATATCCTTAAGACTTAGAAATGACAAGAAACATAATGTATATTGAAATAAAAGCAAACAAAACAAATGTTTCTTGTTTCGGGTATATTCTGGATATTTCCTTATGCAACACAAAAAGAACAGAATGGAATAAAACGCCTTGTAAAATCAGCACTGTGTTTGCCTTTGCAAAGACACATGAGGGAATCATTTTTTCCCTTTCAACATGATGTCAGAGTTGCTGGGGAGATACTCCTGAGAGTTGTCAAATCATAGTCTTTCATATGGGAAAAATCTTCATAAAAATAAATTGCTGTTTGTTTTAAGAGATGAGACCTCATCTCCAATTTTCTCTTCATATCTCCAAAGGGCAATATGGAGCACTTTCTTGAAGGGATTGCTATGGTAAACACATAGTTTTCACTGAGTGCATATGTAAACTGATACTTTTATGCTACAGTGAATGAACATTCCATGACATTTTATTAACTGATCCTTATAGTCAGTTATTACAGTCCCTAGGCTTCTGAGTATTATTTTTCTTCTGTAACTTGTACATACTAGGTTTTTCCTTGCTTGTTTGCTTTCTGCTATAGTTTTTGGTGATTCCTTTATTCTCTATATCTGACGAGAGAATTCTTAGGATGAGATTGTTGTAACTCAAATTATTATTGAATAGGAACTTTAATTCAGGTTTAGATGAGAATTCAAAGATAAACCTTATTAAATCTAAAAATTACTTTTGTTTTGTATAAATAATAAGAATATTCTACCCGCAAAAAAATCAGCAGTTTTTGGATATTTTTTTTATCAAATATTGGAATGAAAATACACACAATATATAAAAGGTGAGATGTCATCAACTAATAAATTATAACAGCATTGCATACTGGTTTTATAGTTAGTATTTTATGACAATCAAATTAGCTTTCAGTTAGTGAGTCCCTTATAATAATTTGTTTAAGGCACTTTGAGAAATGCAAACATGAATTGTTCTTATATTTTTTTATTCTCTCTTTGTATATGTGTGTGTGTGTGTGTGTATGTGTGTGTGTACATGTGTGTGTGTACATGCGTATGTATTTCTTTCAATTGTTTAAAGGATTAGTAAAGTATTAAGAAAAATAATACTCTTCATTTACACAATAATGTGTGTTAAATGCTTACGGTGTTCAATAGTGTTCTAGGTCATCACTCCATCTTCACAGAATAAATTTGTCATTAAAAGTCAATGCTGTAAATGTGTGTGGTAAGTGCACATATACATAATACAAGCATATAAATCTGTCAAACTTTAAGGTAAGTGACTTAAGTCTTTCGGTGAAAGGCAAATGCTGAACTTGTTTCCAGAATCCCAGAACACAACTTATAGAAATCAAGTGTCCAATGATAGTTGGTAGAGCTTGAAGGCTGATAAAAGAAAGAATGTTTAGATGTCAATCAGATTGTATCAGACTTGAGAAGTTTCCTGAAATCTATGCAGAGCAGTGTGATTATGACAAAAATAATATATATTTTAAAATAACTAAATCCAAATGTCTCATCATAAAAATGATAAGTAAATGAGAGGATGGTTATGTTAATTAGCTTGATTTAATCATGCTACATTGTATACCTTAAGTGTGTCATATCACATTGTATTCTAAATATATACAGTTATGATTTGTCATTTAAAATAATATTATGAAAAGAACTTTGAGATTCTCAGAAGTGAGTCATATTACACAACCCGAGGAACCTGGTGAGCAAGGAAAGATCAGTAAATCGCATCATTTAAAATGGGCTTAAATATCCTTTGCCCAGTCAACCCACAGTCATTTCTGCCTTGTATTCTCCATGAAAAGATCTGCTATTAAATGCTGCATCAATGAATAAAACATCTCTGGTCTGGTCCTTGGTTCAACAGTGATGAGTATTAGGGAACTTAATGTCTGTCTTCATAAAGGATGCTGTCTCCACTCCTGGGTGCTGAAGCTTAAATTGTTGGTTGCTGACCAGACGTTCTCAGATCTTATTTGATGGACATGCTACTGGTCAAGAACGGGGATCAAGCTTCCATGTAGGCAGTGCTGTCTTGAGATCCAAGATAAATTAATCTAAAATATGAATCTAGTTGACTATCCTAACTGAAGAACACTAAGCTATCTTCATGTGAACGTTTCAAAGCGATAGCCAGTGGATGCAAAATAAAGTCAAGTAAGAAGTTGTGCAGGAACCCTGAAAACAGATGCTCAGTTACCTGCCAATCACACTATGAACTGTATCATCTAAGGAAAATATGACTCACATACCTCAACCTTGTAATATTAAGATAAGCAACAGCCGGGCGGTGGTGGCGCACGCCTTTAATCCCAGCACTTGGGGGCAGAGCCAGGCGGATCTCTGTGAGTTCGAGCCCGGCCTGGGCTACCAAGTGAGTTCCAGGAAAGGTGCAAAGCTTCACAGAGAAGAAACCCTGTCTCGAAAAACAAAACAAAACAAAACAAACAAACAAAAAAAGACAAAAGGCAGGTGTCATAATTACTTTTCTATTGTTGTGAAAAGGCACTGACACCAGAGTAACCTACAGTTTACAGAATCAGAATTGAGATTTAAAATCAGTGACCATGACCTTGGGGAGTGTGGGAGCAGCCAGGAAGGCATGGTATTGCATCAGTGGCTGAGAGCATGAGAGAGAGAGAGAGAGAGAGAGAGAGAGAGAGAGAGAGAGAGAGAGAGAGAGAGAGAGAGAGAGAGAGGAGACAGACAGACAGACAGGCAGACACAGACAGAGAGAGAGAAACAGAGAAAGAAGAAAGAGAGAGAGAGAGAACTGGAAATGATGTGAGGTATTTGAAACCTCAAAGCACATCATTAGTGACAACTTACCTACAACAAAGTCTCACCTCCTAATCCTCCCAAGCAGCTCCAAAACTAGCAACCAGGTATTAAAATATGTCAGCCTACTGGGGCCATTCTCATTTAAACCACCACAACATGTGATATGTAGCTTTTCCCAGTACTTATGAGATATGGTGGGGAGATGGTATTATCTGTTCAAGTGTATCAGAGAAAGTAATTTGGTGACATTTTTCTGTTATAGGCAATTAGTTTCTTCTTCCCTGCAACAGAAATGCACTGCACAACTGGTTTTAGGAATGGGTTAAGACTTAAGAGATTCACTAGGAATGACACATTACAGAAGTTACATATGCAATATCAAAAAAATAAAGAACAAAAATGATAGATAATTGACACTTTGAGCACTAAGAAATATGTTGTTAAAATGTATAAAACAAATGATGAAGAGTGATGAATTGTTATAGGGTGAAGCGAGCATTTAGAATCACTCTGTCCTGGAATGTTTCATAGAAGCTGTTTACCATGGATTCTGCACCTACAGACTAATTGCAGAAAAGCATCATTTTTAAATTTTGCATCTAGTACTGGGGAATTATCTCAGTCAGTAAGGTTTTCTCATGTAAGCATGATAATCTGAGTTCATATTCCCAGTACCAGATATACAAAGCTAGGCTCAGCAGCATATGTCTGTAAGGCCAGTGCTCAAGTGGAAGGTGGAAGATGCACAGGCAGATCCTAGCACTCTCGGGTCAGATAGCCTAACAAATTGGTGAGCTCCACATTCAACAAGAAACTCTGCCTTAGACACTAAGGTGGAGAGAAATTAAGAAAACCATACAACATCGACCTCTGGGCTTCACAGGCACCAATACACACATGCCCACATACATGAAAATACACACTCATACACAAACATGCAATTGCAAATATATTGAATATATACAGTCTGTGTGGGATTATTTTCTAAACAGTGTATTATGAAGCCATTTTTGATAGCATCTCTACCATATTGTGTATAAGCAATCTGAAATTATTAGGCGGTTTAACTTGAGAGAATATATGCAGCTTATATGAAAATTGTATTCTCTTTATGTAATGAATTGGAGAATTAAAGTAATGTTCACCCATGTATCTCTGCTATAATTATGAAGGTAGGATAAAATGAGACCAATATAAATGATCAGGGAGATACTTCATGTACTATCAAAATAGTTATGCTTTAGGGTCTATCCTTGGACAGTGACTAGATAGATATCTTGACTAAGAGAAGTAATAGTTATAATAAAAAACTGGAAGAAATAAGAATAGAAAGAGGATCACTGTTATGATGGATGAAGAGTGATTAGAACTGAGTTATTGAAATGTGTTAATGCCAGATTTACTGCTATTATACATTTATTAGTCAGGAATTATATAAAATTACATATAATTTTATTACATTTATTAGTCTGTAATTATATGGAGCTACCATAGAACATAGGAAAGAGAGTAATTTGGAACCTAAAATATTTTTCAATTTTTTTTTTTTTTGAGGCAGAGTTTTTTAAGCCGAGGCTAGCTTTGAACTCTAGAATCTTCTATGTTTATCCTTTCCAAGTGCTGAGATTACAGGCATATAACATCATGCCTGGCCTCCTAAAAGACTTCTTCAGCGATGGATTTATTAACCTAGGAAAATTGGGCTGTGTTTGGGAGATGGCAGAGGTCAGCTTTTCTACCTTTCCTCTCCAGGATGATAATTACATGTCCTAATGCATATTGTAATATGGAAGCGCCCAGCCAGATGACCTAATAGATATTTCCAATTTGTAATTTCTTTGCTACAAAATTAAAGTATTAATCAAACTAAAAGCCTGCTCTGCTGGTTAAAGGTTGACTCTGCACAGAATGGCCAGAAGTAATAGGGCTGCCTTTCCCTGCTATTTATCGATGCCCTCTGCTCAGTTCCTCAAAGACAATCTAGGATAATTTCAGCTCAGTCAACCCTTTCTCTTCCCTCACTGGGGTGGGCTAGTTTTCACAGGGGCATTGCATCAACATGGTGAACAGCATGAGTCTATATGAGGACACTAAACAGTAAAAATTGTTTTTATCAAAACAACAAAAAGCTGTGTAAGCTTTAATAAACAACAGCTGTAACTTCTCTGGATTTCAGAACCTTTAGATTTGGTACATTCATGGATCTCCTTAAAAGCATTTTAAAATTTAATGAATAAAACATATTGATTCTTAAAAATGACTAAGTAATGACTAATTATAATTACTGTGAAATATCTCAGTTAGGTATGCATATATTCCTTATTTCATACTTTTTTTTCAATACATACTAGCATATGGTTTACCACAACCCTATCATACCTATAAGGTATTTTTTAATTTTCTTTTATTGGAAATATATTTTTTTATATAAGAAACTGTTTTTTAATGTTACCAAATACAATTTTCAATATTTTGCTAAGAGTTCTATGAATGAATATATCTCAGCTTATTGCAATAGCTGAACTGTGGTTTGTCACATTCAATAACCACAGACTGATGTGTCAAGCCAATTAAATTTTAAGTCCATTGATAAAATTCAACAAAGAAATGCAAAGCTCAATGTCAGGTTACAACTAATGGATAATGGTTTACCTTACATGCATGATACCCTAGATTTAACTGTTATAAATTCCAAAATAACAATAATAATAAAGTTGGATGAAAAGAAAAAGTCAATATATTCATAAGATTGTCCATTCTTAGTTATATATGATTGGAAACAATGAGCACACTTATAAACCTATTCAAATAATGATATCTTTAAACCAACCAAAGCTGGAACTGGATAGACTACTTAGCAGTTTAAAGTATTTGATGTGCTTACAGAGGAACTGATTTTTCATTCCTTAAACTATATCAGGCTAATAGCCACCTGTAGGTCCAGCCCAGGGCCTTTGGCGCCTTCATCTTTTCTCCACAGGAAAATACACACACACACACACACACACACACACACACACACACACACACACACACAATTTAAATAAATTTTAGATGAGTTTGCATCATTCTGTATTTTGATGTATTTTGTGATACCACAAAATCTTCATATTGTTTAACATGAACAGTAGCTAGCAAAAAAGACTTTTGCATAAGGCTTATCTTAAAATCTTTATTTTAGTGATGGAGAAACTGAGGTTCAGATGTTACCTAACTTTTAGAAGCATTTCTCTTAATACTAGCAAATTTTGTTGGTGCTAACACTAGATTGTATTAGATCAAAGCATGGCAGTAAACAATACTACCTTTGTTCTGTTTACACTGGCTCCGTGTATCATGATATATAGTTGAATAATCTTCCCTTAGAATGTGGACTTGGTTTAATAGCTTCCTTAACCAGTGGGATAAGACAAGATATCCTAGAAAGCTACCACAACATAAGAAGGCCAAGCTACATAAAGAAGTCTAGTGTCAACAGTGGCTGATAGCAAGAGCTGACCTCTGTATTGAATGGCACCAATAACAACACAGCTTGTATGCAAAGCATAATCTTGGATATAAACACCAGGCAGACTTTTTGATTGGTCCACCCAGAGCTACTGCTAAGCTGAAGTTGTAAGAGAGATTCCAGATAAATCTTCCTAGAGAAGCACATAGATTCTTCAGATTCTCAGGAGTGATACCACAAAATCTTAATATTGTTTAACATGAACAGTAGCTAGCAAAACAGACAGAATTTTCTGTGGCTCAGGGATAAAGTAGTTATGTGAATTAACTAATTGAATTTATATAATGGCATAAAATTATATGCTACTATTATTTTCATCATACTGACTTTTAACAGAAGGTCATAAAGCTTAGCACTTATCTAAAAATCACAGATAACAGGTTTGTTTAGGCATTGTTCTGTGCCACCTAAACAACCATTTGTTCTAGACTGGAGACCAACTTCCATCATCAGGAAATTTGTTTATTCTTCCTTTTTAACAAGAAGTCCACATCTGATGATGACAGTGGTATCCTAGTTATAGTGGATATAGTATACTGAAAATCTAGAGGAACATGGATTATAGGTGCCCAGACAATAATTGAGTGCGGTTTATGTTGTTGAAATGATGACTAAAGGTAAAATGGAAGGAAATCGAAGACAGAAGCTGAATTTAACTGTAGACTTTAGACTCTTCAGGAATGGACAACAAGAACTTGAGTGAATATGGCCAGGCTTCTGAAACAGATTGTCTTAGGTGGATGGGACAAATGGGTTTCAAGAGTCAAGAAAGATGAAACTAGCCTTCCCCACAATTTTAATAAAATTGAAATGGATGCTATTCTCCTTCAAGATAGCCCCCTTGTCAATTTTATTAAAGTCAGACAGTGGTATTTCCACATTCTGCCATGGCCTCCCGAAACACATGCAACCAGTAAAACACAAAACTTTATTTGCACAAGAAGAGTCAGTTTCCATCATACGAGAAGGAACTGTGTATTTCTGAATTTCTTGTAATTTCCCAGGATAAGCTTAAAGTTTTACTTACACTTGGTATGTTTCATCAAGAAATTTTTGTGGACCAGTCAATCTGTGTCATAACACAGAATTCTTGGTGTGTCTTGCATATAGATGATCAACAGCAAAATCTTTAAAATCATAAATTATATCATGTTAAGTAGAAGAAAATAGGCATATACTACAGTTAACTCAACAAAGAAAATACATTATATGATCGTCTGACTTTGTTTCCATTCTGTGACTTGGAGAATAGTGACTTTAAGTGGCCTTATGAGGTCAACCAAGGAAACTTCTTTGGGCCTGTACAGAACCGGACTTCTTGTGAGAACCTCAGAGACCTTCCATGGGGGCTTATTATTTCTGAGGATAACCTTCAGTATGACCTGTTCTGGCCCTGTGATAGGTAGCTCAATTCCACAAGAGACCAAGGCACATCCTCAGCAGATCCATTTGGTACAGCAGCAGGCAGTTCAAAAATCCAACCAAGAGAAAAAAGGAAAAAAAAAATTGCTGACCAATTTCTGCCTGAAATAATGTATACACTGATAGCAGATTTTAGGGCTGTATTGGTCTCCTGGTTGCTGAAACAAAATCAGACTAAATAATTATGAGTACATAGCCAGGTATTCAAGAGACCTTAAAACATCCTATGGAGCAAGATAAAAACTATGAAATTTCATTTCTATCAGTTTTAATCCTGTTAGGTCAGGAGTCCAGTTTATGGAAGGGTCAATGGCTTCTTAGATGCTTTGGGCAGGTGGATGACTTCTGGAATAATCAACTTTGCACGAGGAAATTATTTTCCTTTCTTAAGTTTTTAATGTTCAAATTAGACAAAGACCTGAAAAGTAAAGGGAAATAATACCGAGGAGACAGATGGTGAATATATGGACGACTTTACTATTGATGTTATGTTAACTTTCTCCCCAGTTCTAAATTAGACTCTTGTTTGGCTCATCTCTGGAATTTACTCAGACATGTCTAGAGATCATCCAAGGACCAAGATTATATATTAAGACAAATAAGCTCCAGGACCCCCTGAGGGAGAATTTGTCATCTGAGACAAGTACCTCTCACAGATTTTGAGTGTTGATACATGTTTTCAGAAGATCCTTAATGGCTGACTACCTTGTTTATGTCTCTAGAACTCAGAATTAATCTCCCATCAGTGTTGAGCAAAATGAGTAGGAAAAAACCTAGCTTTTTCTACTATTGATATGGAAGTAAATAATATCATGAAGATGCAGACATATTATTTTTGGCTGTTCACTACAAGCTAAAAGGGGATCATTACTCTAGACCTCAAGAGTTGAACAAAACAACAACAACAACAAAAACTATGAACCAGTTAAGGACCCAGTGGTAGTTCATGTTGAACTTTTCCCGAGACACTTAGTGTTTCATCAGTGACTGGCTTCAGTCACAGTGTCAAGATCTGAAGACCATAGCTGATGTTATAGGTAGCCCGGAGAAGAAGCCAAGACATGAATTCTACTTCTATTCTTAGGCTCAACAAGCCATGTATAAAAGTGAAGTAGAGACAGCAAAACTGACAGCAACTTCTGGGACTCTGGATTTCATAGGTCTCCTCTTTCAGCTTGAGTTTGGCGGCATCAGTTCTTAACTTGGTTGGAGCAAACTTTAACTTATAGACTTGTAGCAGAAAGGAAATCCAGTCTCTTGGGTTGCATTGAGTCACAGGTCAGACTCTGCCCTCTGGAATGCCTTCAGTCACATCAGAAGGCAGCATTGGGGACGCAGAAAAATTTTCATCTTTCCAGGAAAGACCTAAATTCTTGCAGATTCTGTCACTCTAAGTTAGAATATCCAAGGCCCACAGCAATATTGAATGGAGGGAGATATCTCGGCATAGAGGGAAAGGGAGAATTCCCCATAACAAAATATTTGAACTCACAGGAAAAAAAAAACTGAGTTCACATCAGTAACACAGTTTACTCTTGAACTGCTTTCAGATCTCTCACATAGCAGCAAGGCAGAATTTTCTAACTGCCCTGGAAATGGCCATTTGAGTGGAGTCTCTTGCTTCTCCACAAGAGCACAAGGAACCCAAGCTGGAAGAGTGTCATTACCAGCAGAGGCTGTTTTCCTGGTGCTGGTTGGTCAACTTGCTGACATTCTTACTGAAAAAGGTGGACTAAAATCAAATGAGTAAAACCATAGGCTATCCCTGTCTTTTGATTCCTTATATGTCCATCAAACATCCAAAAGTGACTTCTGGATTGTGGAGGAATAAAACATCTCAATCTGGAGAATAGTGCTAGAGAGTTTTTTCTCTCCTACCTCATGCAACTTTGTCTCCCACAACTTCTACCCTCAAAATTTCAGAGCCCCCAGAAGACAGCAAGATCTTGTGACCTTGATCTCTGGGAATTCAGATAGTTTTTCATCTTTCCAGGAGAGACCTAAATTCTTGCAGATTCTGCCACTCTAAGTTAGAATATCCAAGGCTGACAGTAATATTGAATGGAGGGAGATAGCTAGGTACCAAGGGCAAAGGGGCTTCTCCATAACAAAATATTTGAACTCACAGAAAACAGAATGAGGAAATGAAACAAGAAGAAGGAAGGACGGAAGGAAGGAAGAAAGGAAGGAAGGAAGGAAGGAAGGAAGGAGAGAAGGAAGGAAGGAGGAAGGAAGGAAGGAAGGAAGGAAACGACTTAGCTTCCCCATTGCTCCCAATTTTCCTATGAGCTGTAGCTCCTTACTACTTGGCCCTGCCTATTCCACACTAGAGCCTGCAATTTTCTCCCTGTCCTCTCCATCCTGCTGTAAATACATACCTCCTTCTCTAGGTTTTCCATATATTGACATTGGACAATCCAGGGATAGTTGAGTCCTGGCTCCTTGATGGAATATGAGAAGAAAGTACAGTGTACAGTGTTCCTACTGATTACTGTTTTTGTTTCTGAATTAGATTTTTATCGTGAGCCATATAGATAAAGAAGAGGGGTTGACACTCACTCAAAATAATTTCCTTATTTTCTGATAGAAGAGGAATTTAACAGCTTACTAGCATGTGGGCTAGTGCTGTTATAAACAGCAGTGCTCAGCTCCCCTAGTCAGTACTGTTTTTCTTTTTTCTATATCCATTGTGGCACCTCTCTACAGTTTTCTGCCCCAATCTCAGATCCCTTACAAATACTGTCAATGCACGTTGCCCATTATGGTTTTATATAATAACTTTAACTTAAGTCAAATTCAGGTATATATGTCTCAATTCCCCATAAAAGAATCTTCTTTTGTTCAGCTGTCTCCTCACATGCTAAGAGAACTATAAAAACACATTTCCTTTAGGAATATATAAAATAATCAGATACATGAGCAAACAAAGAAGGGCAGAAAGAAATGGAGGGCCTTCCACAACCCTGAGGCTCCTTGCAGATAAAACACTTAACTTTTCTCATTGCTTTTGAAATTTTGAGTGCAATTGCTCCCAAAACTGAATGGTCAATTATTCATTTTCATTTTTTTTTGTACAGATTTTGTTTAAATGTAGTTCCCATTGTGATGATCTATGAAGAGCTACTTAGTATTTCATTTTTTAATTTTTGTTAGTGGAGGGAAATATTCAGTCAATAACACAGGATTGGTGCCAAAGCAAACTTTTCAAAATAAAGAAACTATCAAAAACATATTCAATACTTCACTTTAGCGTTCAGCTCATCTTGCCCCTTGACAGCGATGGCTGAGTACTTCCTGTATTTACACTGTAACACGCTGTGATCTCACTGTAGGCATGTCAAAACTCTAGCTTCTCCCAAGAATGGATTTCTTTATTGGTAATCCAACACAAAATAGTCATCTCAGAAATCATATACAGAAAAGTAACAGAAACAGACTCAGTAGGCTGTATTTACATACTTATATATTTGTGTGTGTGTGTGTGTGTGTGTGTGTGTGTGTGTGTGTAACAGTAATAATAAAAGACAAAGAGGTATTCAGTTTGAGGTTATGGAAGCAATTGAAGGGAGCACACCTGAGAGGGGCTGGAGGACAAAAAGAGAAGGAAGAAGTGATATAATTCTATTTTAATTAAAAATGTATTGCTAAAGACTATATTACTTATTTTGTCCTCTTATTATATATATTTCTTTTTTATAAATTCATAAATTCCTCTCTCTGTCAGCATGCACACACATATATACATATACATATGCATATATATACACATATACATATGCATATATATATATATATACATATACATGCATACACACACATATACATATGGCTGTTAATTTACCAATTTCTTATTGGAAATACACAGTCAGGAATGCTCTTTACTGGCTGAAAAGATGGATTAGTAAGTAAAGTTGATTGCCTGAGTTCAATCTTGGAAGCTACATGGTAGAAAGAAAAAACTGAATCCTGTCATTTTTCCTCTGACCCCCAAAATTGTATGTGACTCATGGGAAGCATACAAACACACACACACACACACACACACACGCACGCACACACATATGCACACACATACACACAAAATTATTGAATGAATAAATCAACAACATATAATTTTGTTTGTAAAACAATGTTTTCTGTGCATCATCATGATAAATAAGAGAATGAGTGACCCTGCAGGGAGCAAAAAATACCTAAACTCATTGAAGCAGCCATCTTATTGAGAGTTTTCTTTAATAAAGGCTATTAGGAGCCAGAGGTAAACAATTACATTTATATACTATTTTGTTATATAAGTAAGTTGAGAGGTGTTAAAGACACACACACACACACACACACACACACACACACACACATTTAGAAAGAGAGAGACAGAGACAGTGTGTGTTAATTTATATTTTAAGTCACTTGTCATGCAGATCTAGATTTTCCTAACCTAGGATCCATCTGGAAATGGAGAACTTATTCACACTTGGAAAGAAAGAAGGTTTTATTTTGTTTCTTTTATAGGTGATTGTTGGATGGAAGGATATAGAAAAATGGCAAGACTACTGCCAGCATTCACAAAATGATATTGGTATTCAGATACATTACCATATTATAGGTCAAATTTTGCTTAAGCATATGCATTTGCAATGCTATCTCATTTTTAAGTGTGCCTCACCTCGTACTGATGGGTAGTTGGTTCTCAGCAACTAACAGTATTTCTAAATTCCTTTGTATAAGAGTAGTATTATCTACCCTTTTTAGGATATGCTACTGAATTCAAGCTAAAAGAATGAAAGAATGTTCTCATATTTAATGTATATTTTATACCATCTAGTTGTTTAGCCAAAAACCCTTTATAAAGATTGATTTTTTTCAGAAGTTAGTAGTTAAGTATGAAGAAAAATCATCAGTGTAACTTTGTCGAAAAACTAAATAAATGACCAAAAGAAGGAAAGACAGTGAGACACTTGATTAATTGTATGAGAAGTAATATGCTTATGAGTAAAACCAAAATTCATGTACAGAAGAGCTCAAAGTCTAACCTGATGAGCTGGTCTGCAACTAAAACTAGTAGGAAGAATAAGGAAGCAGGACCATGATTGCAGGCCTGCTTAGGCTACAGAGCAAGTTCAAAGTGAGAGGGCTCAGTGGTAGAATAGTTGACTGGGATGCTTCAGGCCATAGGTTCAATCTTCACAATTGCAAAAAGAAAAAAAAAAAAAAGAGAAAAACTTATTTGTTCCCAGTATCATCTGGGAACTCCAATTATTTTTTGCCATGGATGTATCCAGTGTGCTTATCTCTGTTTATATCATGTTTGCATACATTCCTAGTCCTGTGTGTGTGCATTTGTGCTTGCAGGCATGCACACATGAGGCTTTTTATGTAGGCGCTGAGTTTCTAGAAAGACAAGGCTTTCATGCTCATGCAGCAAGCAGTTTACCATCTTAGTCATATTCCCAATTCTGTTCTTATTCCATCCCCAAAATACTTTCTAAAATATTGCACGCATAATCTCTAAAATATAGCTGTGCACTGTCAAGTAAACACAAAGTATTACTCTGAAACTTTTGGGCGGGCATTGTTGTAATGTCTCTCTCTGCCCACATTCCTTAAGGATTCTTATGATTACTTTTGCCTCAGTTAGAAAATCCAAGATAATGTCCCCATTTCAATGTTTAAAATCTTCATGACATCCCCAATGTCATATGTTTCAGAGATCAGTATGTAGCATTCTTTGATAAGCACTAATTTTTTTAGTAACTATACATCATTACTCAAGTTTAAAGTTTCCAAGTCCATTTTTTTATTGTTGTTCTGATGTGGGGGTGCTAAGAGAATACTTAGTGCTTAGTAGCCAATATGGAAAGCACCTTCATTAAGCCTGTTTAAATGCTTTATAGAGATGTCAGTTCTGCTAGGGAAAGGTATATGTTTTTGTGTTCCAGTTTCTTCTTCACCCCCACTGTGAAAAAATTATCTCTACTGTTGGTGTGTTTAATTACCCAAGTTAAAGGGCATTAGGCAATGATACTCTGTAATGCTTGCCACAAGGAAGGCCATTTTTTATCATTAGCAAACTGCTTAGTGGTGGAGCTTACAATTGTACATCTTACCTAGCAGATATTAGGAGCCCCCTTATCAGTTTTTCTAATGAGATGAATCATGAGGTAGGATTGGGGCTGGAAAGAGGAAGCTGGGTTAATGTTCCAAGGGGACTAATTAGAACCAGGTGAGAGCTAAAGAAGAAACCAAGGTGATTTCAGTTGGAATCCACAGGAAAAGCTCTAATTAACAGGAGTGATAGTCTTTGTTTGGGGGCCACTGGAGAATACATGATGCCCAATTTAACTTTTCTGACCTGGTGGCCAGATAATGTCAACTTCCAATGTATTATTTTTAAGCAAAGGCAGAAAAATGTTATTTTCATGGCGTGGGTGTGGAAACCAAGTACCTTAAAGAGACATAATAGGCACAGAAGCAGAGTTGTACTCGTAGTTGTCAAGAACAGACATATAGGACATGGAGATGCTGTAGTCAGGTTTTATTTATAAGATGAATTAGTTCTTGTGGTCAAATATATAACAGAGAGACTACAGATTGTAGAAACACATGCAGAAGAATGAGGCATGGTCAACAATGCCTTGGGGAAGTGTGAGAGAGGCTCCGGGAAAAAAGGCAGAGGGCCTTTTACCTCAGGTGCATTTTGTTCCCTGGATTGTTCTTGGATGTGATTTATTGCCACTGTGACAAACATTTACATTTAATTTATAAGACATGTTCATTCTTGTTGGATGTCAGAAGATAGCTATAGAACCCAATGTGGTTACTGTGCCCTAAATCTGCATATGGCCTTCTCTCTGGTTTTCATGCTTTCTCAGATATAACTTATAGTATGAGCTAGACAAGGATGTTTCAATTGGTCTACTCTGAGAAAGTTCTGGTAAAGGGCTGCTCTGTTAATATTTAGTACGTGCTTATTGACATTTATTTACATGTTTTTTCTGAATTCAAACAATCTTCCTCACATCACCGCTTTCTTTGCTTCATTTCTTTATAAAGGTACACTGAAAATGAAGTAAGATTGTCTACAGCATTAGACTATAATGTGTCCCATTCCTTCAGGTCCTCAGATCCAAGTCTAGCAGACAAGATTTGCACAGGTTGGCTGAAAAATCAACAATAGATGGTAATATTATGTTGTTTACTTGACATTTGATAAGAATACAGAATTTAAATATCTTAACCATATTCAAACACACAGGGTCAAAATGTGTATTGAAGGATGTGTTCATTAGTTTGAATGTAATAATCACTACATTGTGTAAAGATTTAGAAAATCATCACACTATTTATCTTGACTATATATACTGTTTTCAACTAAACAGTTTTTTTATGTCAAAATATTATTTGATAGAGAAGGAAAGAATGAGTGGAACTCTAACTCTTGTGGTTGTTATAATTATAAGGAATTGATGAGACATGTAACAAAAACAGATATTGAAATCATTAATAAAATGTATTCTAAGTAAAGTGAGAGGACAATGGAAAGAAGGTAGTTTTAATCAAAGAACCAATGACATTGGAATAAATAGCAGCCACTTAGTTCAACAAAGAAAGGTTTGTGGTAGGACAACCAATGGAGGCTGAAGAACTTGGAATCGTATTCATCCTTACATCAATTTCTCTGAATACACAACCCAGTTTGGAGCAATTCTGCTGAGGTGCAATCCAAAAACCACACAGGCTTTAAATTTATCACTTCAGCAAAGTTATTGTTCCTTCAAAAAAAGGTATACAAGGTATTTTAGCTGCAGGGTGCATAACTAGAGAAAGCGTCTCCTGCAGCGATTCTCTGGCTTTCTACTAAATTAACCGCACAAGAACCGATCATGTTACCGTGTGACATTTAGTTTTTCTAATCTGTTTAATGCCATGGTTTGCACATGAAGTATTCTGATGTGCTTTCATGTTTCAGATGCTAAAAAAACACATTAGAAGTGCAGTAGGGATCCCTTTACAGACAATATAACTTGTTACAAATTGCATTTTCAGAAAAAATTATACCAAAAAATCCAATCTTATCTTATGATTTTTTCCCTCAAAATTACATTTTACCTCCTGCTTGTCTTCTGTCTCTTGTGTCTAAGCATCTACACTTTGAGATCCTCCTGACTTATTCTCCTTTCCTCTCTGCCCTGTGGTAAATGAATTCAAATCTATTTTTAAGGTAAAAAATCGACAGCACTCGGCAATGCAGTCAGCAGCATTTATGTGATGCTAAGACTTTCAGAGATACTGTGAGGGAACTTTTGAACACATTTCTGACTCTTGTATAGATTTCAATTCTTTCATCACTTTTGTTTCTGGCAAAAATGGACTATGACCTTTGGCTCTCTGCACTCAGCATGTGTTTATAAAATATCAAATTAGTAACACAAAGGCTTATGTCCATTCTTCTATATCCTCAGCATTATGTTACAAAATATAATAAAATAGTATAAAATTTCTCAGAGAAACTGTCAAATAAAGTGAGTGATTCAGTATATGAATGTTCTCAATGCTCACGTTTATGTTTTATGCTGCATATGTATGAAAACTTAGAGAAATGCAGAACCATCATGCTTGTTTATTGTTTTGTTATTTCTTTTCTGTTCAAGAAACCATATGCAGATGAGGGATCTCCTAATTTAATGGATATATCAGTTTTGGATTTTGTAATAATAATATGTCTTTAAGTAAATATGTGGAATTCTTTATTGTTCTTTTATCTCACATTTTAAAATTTTTTGTATTATTCTCATCACTTTCCTCTTCTAAGGGTTAGTTTATATTCGGCAATCACTTTCACAGTTTTTAGGGGTATATCAACCCAAATTGCAACAGATGATGCAAACTCAAAGCCTGCATAAATAACAATTCAATAGCTTTAAGTTCAAATACATTAGAACATGATTCCACAATGTTTTTGTTCATAACTAAGAAATCAAAATCCTGCTTTCAGTTGGATTAAAATTGGGACTTGCTGGGAGTTCACTATTCTCACCTGTACCCGTAGGGAACTCTAAACAAGATTCTGACACATATATCTACATGTCAAAGGCTTTCAGTTGCTATAACAAACTAGATGAGTTTACTTCTCAGAACGGAACAGCTAAAAGCTTCTGCATTCACCACAGTTCATAGTCAAGTGAAGCTAATTATGGGAGTCGCATTTGTCTGTGGGTATCAACAAAGATCTTCGTAAGAAAGTTTAAGCCTTGTCAATTTAGCTAAATAAACACTTTAAGTTCTCACCTAGGGCCTATGATCTTCCCAACCATGGGTTTCTGAGACATTTTACAGCACCAGACCTGAGGAAAGCCTCAAGGTCAACTAGAGAGTGATTGTTACTCCCATAATAGTTGTACCACTACCACAACAATAGACACAGCTTGTCTAGTGTTTTGCTGGTGTAGTTCATAGGGTTCACAGCCATGCTAGACACTGATTCCTTTCCTCCCCTATCAGCATGCATAGCAACTCCAGACAAGATGAAAGTTAGACATCAGGGGCACTTCTCACTTTCATATTGATCAGTGAGATTATATGGTGGTCCCAGAAATCCTCTGGGATTGGATTTCAATTTGTTAAAATAAAATCAAAACACATAGTTTTGTTCTTTCACTTTAAATGGAGTTTCCAATGAAAGTACTATACAGTAGCAGATTTTTGGCTGGAAAAGGACATAGGGCTTAAACAAATATTATCATGTCAGAATTCTTGATTCTCTGCTGATGAAACACTGTAAAATGAGAGACTATATTATATTCCATTGGCCCCACAGCATTCCCTGTCTTTCCACCCTGTCTAGGTTTTGTCAGTGAGAGATTCTACAGTTTAGAGATTTCTAACAGAATTGTGGTCATTTAAAAGATAATGGCAATTACCTACAATTTGATAAAATAAACTGAATGTAACATAAAAGCTTCTAGAAAGAGAAATTTCTCTTCTGGATGTCAGGGTGATGTACATACAAATAACCATTTCCACAAACAATAGTATAGAGGTCAAAATCAATTTGAAATGTGATATTCAATTAGTCAGGTGGAAATAATCCTTTTAACTTCATCAGCAAAGCTGGTTACTCATTGTCAAATACTTTTACTTGAATTAAGACTTCAGAAAAAAATCAGGAATTCAATTTTTGCATTGCTTTTCCCAGGAATATAAATGACAAAAGAATTGCATTGGCTGTGATTACTCACTGTAGACAAATACTGAAGCTTTTGAACAATGTGTCACTTACTCCTTATTGCAAATAGAAATCTTGTAGGGCTAATCTATTGGTATTTCTTTGAAATTCAAGAAACTATAGCTCAGCACTGAATGCTCTATGTTCCCACAATTTGGGGTCAGTGAGGAAGGTCCCCTGCCTGGATAAATTATTTCTTCAAGTTGAAAATGTTTAAAAGGAAAATGCCTCATTTGCAACTTGTCATTTGGAGACAAAGCACTAATCTCTTAAGAGATTTCTTTGAAAGGGAATGTAAATGCAGTAGAAAATTCTTTAGCAAAGATGGTGAGATTGTTAATGTAATTGGAAGCTATGAGGAATTAAACATCTAGCCAGTATCAATATACCACTTACAAACTCTCCATGAGTGACTAAGAGTAGGATTTTATAATATGTATTTTAACAAGCAATAGTTATCTCAAAACAATGTTTTAATAGCAGTGATTTAGATCCATGACCATCATGATGGGGAGTGTGGGAGCAGGCAGTCAGGCATGGTATTGGATCAGAAGCTGAGTGTGTACATACTTTTTACAAGTACCAGGGGTCGGGGAGAGAGAGAGAGAGAGAGAGAGAGAGAGAAAGAGAGAGAGAGAGAGAGACAGAGAGAGAGAGAGACAGAGAGAGACACAGAGAGAGAGACACAGAGAGAGAGAGACAGAGAGAGACAGAGACAGAGACAGAGACAGAGAGAGACAGAGAGACAGAGACAGAGGGAGAGAGAATGATTTACCTTCTGGTTCAATGTATGTATTCATTCATGTTATTTGAGAAAGTCAGTTCCTTCAGACATTTGCCTCCTTATAGGTTTAAGTTAATAATGGCACCAAAATCTGGATACAAACAAAAACTAGGCTTACAACTTGCCACAGAAATCAAATGGAAAATAATGCTAGGAAGATAGGAAGTTGATTTTAATCAAATAGATACAACAAAAAAGACAAAGGAGAGCTTGCTCTTCATCTATCTTTTTTTGAATTATGTAGAGGAAAGACAGAAGTTGGGGAATGGGTACATGTATAAACTGTATTCATCAATGACGATTAGAAATTGTTTGAGATCCCTCTTGTGACAGATAGGTATGATACATAAACTTTTATCATGAGGATGCTACAGAAAAAAAAAAAAAAAGAAAATACTGTTAAATGTTAAACAGGACCTGGATAACATTAGTAAAAGTTAGCTGCTGTTCTTAACCCATCCTATGCTGTTTGCCCTTAACTGATTTCCATTGTCTTCTCCTTTCCTCACATTTCTTACCTGTAACTTGGAATAGACATTATATACTTTGGTCTCAGAGATTCAGCTCCACTACTTCACTTCTTCCAGACTTGCCAAAGGCATTTTAATTCATAATTGTAAGTGGCACACTTGTCACGTATTTTCTCATTTAAGGAGAGGAGATTTTTGCCTCTGGCTTTCCAACAGGCATTTTCTTAGCCACTGCACAGATTTCTTTTGAAATGGCTAGTGATAAAAACATCGGTAAGCAGAGGAGACAGCCAGAAGCTTAGTTTTGACAGGGAAGATTTCTGCCTGTGATGTCCATAAAGACAAAAAGCTTTGCAACTACACAATTAGTTGAATGAAAAGTGATCATTTGTGTCTCGGCAGGTCTAACAGAATAAGAATTATCCAGCAACTTTCCCCCTCAAATTCTTTTCTTCAAATGAGATTTTGGAAAATTTAAAGCACTTGGAGGACACCTTTTATTAAGCACTTCATATATCACAGTGGCTGAAAACTGTATATTTTCCTTAGATACATTATGTGATGAGTAGGAAATAATCAGTGTCAAAAGAGCCTAAATACATTAAATACATGGAAATGCTGAGATGTGTGTGAATCCTAGGACATTTCTCTTTATTTGCTTTTTCATATTGTAACATTCTGGTTAGAATATCCAATTTAGGCTGGGTGGCGGTGGTATACGCCTTTAATCCCAGCGCTCAGGAGGCAGAGCCAGGCGGATCTCAGTGAGTTCGAGGCCAGCCTGGTCTACAGAGCAAGATCCAGGACAGGCATCAAAACTACATGGAGGAACCCTGTCTGGAAGAAACAAAACAAAACAAACAAATAAAAAATAATCCAATTTAAACTAGTGAATAATCTTCTTCAACATCTTGAATTACTTTGTGAGTAAAAGTTTCTAGAGCAATATACAAGGCGGACTGTTTGATTAGTGCATCAATGATTTGGAGGGGTTAGAATATCCCAGAGCTACAATCTAATTACAATTCGTCTTGAGCTAACTTGAACCTCATTAAGTGGTCATTTATTCTCCACCTCAGTAAATAGTTTAACGTTCTTGTGGTTGTTATATCAATCATTTGCAATTGGTATTTTCTATCAATTCAAAGGCTAAGAATGTCATTGGATAGCATCTGAAGCCCATAACAGATTTCTCTGTTAGATTATAATCTGCCCACCTTATGGACTCAACAGTGTATTTTAAAAGTGTTTTGACTCAAGATGTTCTGTTTGTGTCCTAGAAAACCTTCATGAAATTGTTATCCTGTTGGGAAGTAGAATTTGTGATAAGCTAAATCTGTGTTTCTGAGTCATTGTCACTCCTCTTTGACTTCAGCACGAACTTTCTGTCACCTCCTTTGAGGTATACATTGTTTTGTATTGACAGCTCCTTATAATTTGTCTAAATCTTCTAAAATGTGGTACATATGGGTCTTACCTCAGAGCTATACCAAGAGTAAGGTGCACAATGACAAGGAGAATGAGGAACTAAATTGTCATTAATATAGGAAAGTAAGACCTTTTGGGTGTCAAGACATCCAAGGCACAAAAATTCAATGGATTATTTGAAATCTTAAGCCAAAATTGTTAATGTCTACACCTAAGTCATTTATACTCAAATTCTTTTGTTTTCCTTCTTAATGCTATTATCAAAATTATATGTTCAGGGAATAGGAGAGGAATGAAGGAAGGGAGGGAGAGAAGAAAGGAGGGAGAGAGGAATAGAGGGAGGAAAACATTCATGTGACTAATAATTTCCAGGTTCCTCGGGGATCAGATGGTGAGGCAATTCATATATAGAGTGAAAACACATGGGACCTTATAGGTATTAAAGAAAAATTAATATTAATATGAGTTAAGTTGTATTCTGTACCCCTTTTTCCTTGAAAACAAGCATCCAAGGCCAATGTGTTTGTCAACTGCACTTTTAAAAACAAACAACAACAAAATAAAACTGAGTTCATAAGCCAATAAAGGAAAGAGGTCTCTTTTGGCACACAGTTTAGAGTGTCAAAATCCATAGCTGGTTTGACCATGCTGCTCTTGTCTGAGGCAAGGTAGCATGATGAATGGTGGAGAGCGTGCAGTATGAAAAAGCTATTCATGTCATGCTGAATAAAGAAAAGAAGAGGCTGGCAACCCATTTTTCCCTTCAAAATCACACTCTCAATGACCTGATGACCTCCCATTCTAGGCCACACATCACCAAGTCCCCAACAATTCTCACCATTATGAAGCTTAGGACATAGCTTTTAATGCACCAGTCTGTAAGAGGCATTTCGGGTTCAGATGACAGAGTCTATACACATCCTTTAGAAAGATCTCTAGATATTTTTCATCCTACATTATTTCTTTTTTCCATAAGTAACTGCCACACATAGTCTGTAAGTGGTTAAACTTGTTCCTCTTTTGATTATCCTGTTTCACTCACTTCCCTAACAGTCTCCTTGCTTATTCCTCACACATCTCCGACAGTCTTGCCTCCACTAAAATTTGATCTCCTGTTGAAGGAAGATGTCTGGCACTTGAACTTACCTGGAAAGAAATGTGTGGAGTCTTCTGAAGCAAATTTATCAGTCTGCTTTTGAACTCAAGATGCTCTTCTTAAACAAACATCCATTCAACTTTGTTTCTTTTACATCTAAGAGCAGCAGGAATCAAGACAATAACCTGACCATTTTTATTTTACTTAGTCCTACTTCTCATATCACTTACCATATTATTATCATCTTCCTGTGGCCTCTTCAGCATTTATTCTTCTTTTCAGTCTTAAGGACTCCCTCCAGTGGTCTGGTTTGGTGCACATGATTACTTTATCTTCATATATCACAGATTTTTTTTTATTGTACAACTATGGAAGGCAGTTTGCTAGGTATACTAGCTTTGGTTGGCATCTACAGTCTTTCAGGATTTGAAGTGTACCACTCCAAGCATCATTGGCTTTTAAGTTTCCACTGACAAATCATCTGTTACTCTTCCATGCTTGCCTACATAAGTGACATATAACATCTCTCATGGCGCTTTCAACACCTTTCCTTTGGTCTATATATTTAGTTTTTAAACTCTGGTATGGCACGGAGATTTTCTATTCTGGTTCTGTCCACAAAATTTATATTGTGAGATTTTTATACCTATATGGGGATTCCCTTCCTGACTTTGGGGAAATTTTTATTCTGAGTTTACTGAAGATGTGTAATATCTTTGGTCTGGAATTTTCCTTCTGCTATATCTATAATTAATAGATTTGGTCTTTTCACGACATTCTGAAAGTCCTGAATATTCTGCTCTTGGGTTATTTTTTAAAGTTTTTCAGTTACTTTGATTGAACAATCTACCTACAATTTCTCTGTTTTATTCTAGTCTTTATATTACATATTATATATGACTGATTCTCTCAGTGATACGTTCCACTGAGTTCTTTTAATTGACTCATTGAATTTTTCATTTCCACCTTATTACAATTTGAGTTTAATTCGACATTTCTCTCTTCTGAATTCATTTTTGTACCTGAATTGTCTTTATTATTTCATCTGGCTGTTTGTGGTTTTTTGAAATTCAATAAGGAATTTATTCTTTCTTTTTTAGGTTCATTAGGGTGTCTTCTTTTAACTTTTGAACTTTTTGAACATATTTTTAATAGTTCATTTCAATTCTAGGTCTTTAGATTCATCTAAGTTTTTATTATTATGGATCATTATTATAGGACTGGTGGTCTTTGGTGGGAAATATACTGCCTTAGCTTTTGATATTCCTTATGTTTATGAGATAAAATCTAGAAATCTTGAGTTGACTTGTTCATTGTTTCTTTTCATGTGAATTTGCAGCTGTTGAATGTGAGTGTTTTAGACTCCACTCTGTTGCTATGAAGAGACACCATGACTGAAGCAACTTTTATAAAAGGAAGTATTTAATTGGGATCTTCTTATAGTTTTAGAGGTTTAGTCTATGGTCAGCATGGCAGAGCACCAACAGGAATGATGCTGAAGCAGTAACTGAGAAATTTACATTCCAATCGATCCACAGACAGCAGACACAGAGAGAGAGACACATACATACAATTTTGAAACCTCAAAGCCCACTACTGGTGACCCACCTCCTCCAAGGACATACCCATACCAACAAGGCTACATCTCCTGATACTTTTAAACAATTCATGAACTGTAGACTAAGCATGCAAATATATGAGCATCTGGTGTCATTCCCAGTAAAACCACCAGAGTGAGTTTGGTTCTGTTTTTACTATTACTCTAACTTTACTGGTTTTAGATCAGGCTTGAAAGGCTCAAAGTTCAGTCTTTTGGTCAGTTAGTTTTGACTAACTAATGGGAAAGGTGGGGCTATTACGTACAACTCATTGGCTATTAGGGTGTGACTGCATTATTACCAATGGCTTGTATGGATGCTTGGGGAAGGCAAAGGGGAAGGCAGTTGTGTGGGGCCAAGTAATTCTACCAAAGGAGGCTCTATATGAAATTGTTTGAGTAAGATACTAGGGCAGGCAATGTAATGGGTCAGGGTTTAGGGCTCTTACCACTGGAGGCTATGTGCATGGGTGCTTGAAAAATAATGGGTAAGAGATCCATCAGATTTTGTGTATTTCATTATAGCTCCCTTCCTCCTAGATGGTGCAGAAATCTTTTTGCATGGATATCCATTTACCTATAAATAAATAATGTAGATCAAAGAAATTCCTTATGGTCAATTTTTTACATGGGAAGGTAGGAATAGTCAAGGGTGATAGTTTTAAGGTTTTTATCCTTGCTTTGGTAATAAAAGAAGTTCTGGTTCCAATGATCAACCTTGAGAAAGGGAAATGTGAGTTTTATGGATTGCCTAGGGAAAGAATGGAAAGTGAGACAAGAACAGGAAAAAATGACAGAGCAAGTTTGCTCTGCAGCTTTCATCTAGGCACCATTTCCTGAGAGTACTCATTTCCATGCTCTGATTTTCATTTTTCCTCAAGTCATATGAGCCCCTCTTGACAGCACACAGAAAGACCAGTTTACAGAACCTGTATCTGTTCACAGTATGAACACTTTCTTTGATCCCACTGACATTCAATATGTCTTAGACAAGAAGGAAAAAAGGGGAGAGAAAAAAGATAATTAAGGGTAAGAATAAGTGATCAAGAAAGAAATTAAATATTCATTAAATATTCTAGAGAAGCTAGCTAACAAGGAGGAACCAAAGAGGGACGCATGGATTGCCCTGGGAAGGGGAAATAGCTGAGATCTCCATGAGTAAACTGGGGATGAGGGGTGGGCAATGGAGGGTAGGGGGTGGGGATGAGAATCTAATGTAATATATTTTTTTAATGCAGACAGACTCAGCTTTTGAAAGTCACTTTGCCCCTTACTTGCTTTGTGACCTTGGTTATGTTTTGTGTTAACCTGGTCATTAGTCTTTTATTCTATAGAAAAAAAATACCAGAATAAGAATATGCTATCATATAAACCTCTTACCATAAATAATGGTAGCTACAGGTATGTTGGTCAATAGATTTTCTTATTTTTATCATTACTATTAATAATAAATAAGAGTAAAAATACCCTTTGTAGTGCTTGGAATCACTTCTCTATGTTATGCTCTATTTTTCACCACAGAAACAATCCTTAGCCACATGGAAAGTTTTAAAGAAGAAGAAACAAGGTTAAATCATGCAGCATGAGAATTGAGGGAATGAGTGCCTGCATGCATGCTCTTTTACTATACTCAGTAATTACCATGGCTTCTCTAGGTGCTTCAGTTTTACTTCTGGGAATAAAATGCTGTACACCAAAGTCTCTAACTGAGCACTTAACATGCACATGGCACAAATTTAAACCAATAAACATAAAGTGAATAAACCAATAATGATTCAATAATGGCTCTGTTATTTTTTATGATTATATTAGCACCTCATAAATGTCAAAGCACTACAGAGGAGACCGGTGCTCATTCTTATCGTGTGTCTTTTTAAGATCCCCTACTTGTATTGAGAATGCCAAAGGCCATGGGCGATACAGTTTATATGAATGTAGTTTGTATGATGGTATGGGAAGAAACAGAGAGAAAACACAGAAGAAAAAAATATTTATACATACTTTCACTAATATTAATTTTAAATTTGGTGGATAAATTAAACAAGAAGCCATAGTTCTCAAGAGAGACACAATGAATAATATGTTTTAAGATATGTGCATATAAAAGATGAGAATGACTATACATGTAATCCTAACACTGGGGAAGTGGCATAAGAAGGATCACATGTTCGAGATCATTCTTAGCTATCAGAGTTCAAGACCAGCTTGTGCTGAATTAGACTGTCATCAAACCAACAAAATCATTAGGTTCACAGAAAAACTAACTATAAAGCAGTAATAAATAGGGACTGCTGAATACTTTGGGGCATCCCATGTGATATATACATTAGTAATTATAGTAAGAAAAACAATAATCAGACATTAATTAGCTTCAATATTTTAAAAAAATGAATATATCTATATCTATGTGTGTATGTGTACATATTTCTCATGGGTTTATCTAATATGTTCATCACCATTTTTGGTAAATATCAAGTAATCCATTTAACAATTTTTTTTTTTCGAGACAGGGTTTCTTCGTGTAGCTTTGCACCTTTCCTGTAACTCACTCTGTAGCCCAGGCTGGCCTCAGACTCACAGAGATCTGCCTGGCTCTACCTCTTGAGTGCTGAGATTAAAGGCATACACCACCACCACCCTTTAAACAAATTTTAAAGATTTAAATTGGCCTGAGACAGCATATGAAAAGCCTGGCATGTTGCCAGTGGAATCTGTGCTGGAGATAGCCGAGGACGAGGACATCAATCCC
Source organism: Peromyscus eremicus (assembly GCF_949786415.1). Lineage (NCBI taxonomy): Eukaryota > Metazoa > Chordata > Mammalia > Rodentia > Cricetidae > Peromyscus > Peromyscus eremicus. Next base: position 109,039,593 of record NC_081420.1, read on the forward strand.
TCCGGGCCTGCTCCACCAGATATTCTACTAAGCCTGCCTTCTGTGGGCCAGGGAGAAAACAACCCTTGTGTCCCGAGGGCAGACTTTATGGTATATGCATGTCATGTTCTCACCCATCCAACTGCCACTGGTTCGTATAATCCTCCTACTCTATTTGTTCTTTATGATTTTTTTTTCTCTCCTGCGGTGGTTTCCATGAAATTAGAAAGGATATTGAGATTGTGACAAAGGCAGGAGTTAAAGTTGTTATGCAGATCATGGGAAAAACCCAGAAGGCTGGTGACAAAAACTGTAGGTGGAGTGACATATAGATGGGATAAAAGACAAGAGTTATCCAGAATTAGTTAGAAGACAACTTGATGAATTACAGAGAGATGAAGAAAGACTTAGGCTGAGAGGAAGCTGGCAGTCTGGTACCTTAAACCATTGCTAGTACTTCTGTGTTTTCTGAAAAACTGCAAGTAGGTAGCCTCTGGTGTGATTACCTCAGATGTTCTGATAATTACTAACCTGCAAAAGAATAAGCTGGTACACTTTGACTTTCTTTCTGGGAACTTCTATGTGCAATCAAGGGGCACGGGTACACTTTGCTGATTTACAAAAAGAACTTTTGAAACTATTGGGAAGAACCCAATCACCTGTTGAATTTCCTCATCCCCTATTTCCTTGTATTATTACAATAAAAGACTGGGGTTGAGTCTGATTGGGAGAAGGCAGAGAAAATGCACATCTCCAGATCTAACAAGACTGGTCAGCTTGCACCAATGCTTGTGTCCAGTCTTTTCTTGCACCTGCCAGACATGCCTGCCATTCAAGACCCTCGAAACTGCTGAGGCTGCTTCCTGGTAAAAATTACTTTCAAAATCATATTTACCTTTTACCTTCCTATCATCTATCTATCTGTAATATATATTATTAAAAATAGATTCTTTTCTCATACAATATAACCTGATTATAGTTTGCCCTCTCTCCACTCCTCATAGCTGCTTCCTCACTTCCCCTTTTATCTCGTCCTCTCATCTCTGGATACACTCCTTTTCTGTCTCTCATTAGAAAAGAACAGGCTGTTACAAAATAACAACAAAATATGACAAAGTAAAATATAACAAGATGAAGCAAACCCTTTTATATTAATTTAGACACAGCAACCCAACAGGAGAAAAAGAATCCTAAGAGCAGGTATAAGAGTCAGAGATCTTGATACAGCTGGGATCTCCAGCTCCCCTAAGCTCTCTTTCCCTTGACCCTTGCCCTTCATTACCTCCACTCATGTCCAGGTTGTTCATGTAGATCTCATCCATTTCTCTGTCGTTGGGTGATCCCCGTGTCTTTCTTTGGGTCCTGTTTTCCAGGTAGCCTCTCTGGTGATATGAGTAGCAGTCCAGTCATCCTTGTTCTACATCTAGTATCCTCCTATGAGTGAGTACATACCATATTTGTCTTTCTGAGTCTGTGTTACCTCACTCAGGATGATTTTTTCTAGATCCATCCATTTGCATGCAAACCTCATGATGTCATTGTTTTTCTCTGCTGAGTAGTATTCCATTGTGTATATGTACCATATTTTATTTATCCATTCTTCAGTTGAAGGGCATCCAGGTTGTTTCCAGGTTCTGGCTATTACAAACAATGCTGATATGAACATAGCTGAGCAAGTACCCTTGTGGTATGATTGAGCATTCCTTGGGTATATGCCCAAGAGTGGTATAGCTGGGTCTTGGGGGAGATTGATTCCCAAATTTCTAAAAAAAGTGCCATATTGATTTCCAAAGTGGTTGTACAAGCTTGCATTCCTACCAGCAGTGGAGGAGAGTTTCCCCTAGCTCCACATCCTCTCCAGCATAAGCTGTCTTCAGTGTTTTTCATCTTAGCCATTCTGACAGGTGTAAGGTGGTATCTCAAAGGTGTTTTGATTTGCATTTCCCTGATGATTAGAGATGTTGAGCAATTCCTTAAATGTCTTTCAGCCATTTGAGCTTTCTCTGTTGAGAATTGTCTGTTTAGTTCTATAGCCCATTTCTTAATTGGACTGTTGGGCATTTTGATGTCTAATTTCTTGAGTTCTTTATATATATTCTTGATATCAGTCCTCTGTCAGATGTGGGGTTGGTGAAGACCTTTTCCCATTCTGTAGGCTGTTGCTTTGCCTCGTTGACCATATCCTTTGCTCTACAAAAGCTTCTCAGTTTCAAGAGGTTCCATTGATTGATTGTTTCTCTCAGTGTCTGTGCTACTAGTGTTATATTTAGGAAGTGATCTCCTATGCCAATGTGTTCAAGACTACTTCCTACTTTTTCTTCTATCAGGTTCAGAGTAACTGGATTTATGTTGAGGTCTTTGATCCACTTGGACTTAAGTTTTGTGCACAGTGACAGATATGGATCTATTTGCAGCCTTCTACACATTAATATCCAGTTATGCCAGCACCATTTGTTGAAGATGCTTTCTTTTTTCTCTTGTACAGTACTGGCAATGGTCAAGAGAAAGCCCGAACTGACCTACTCTGGTGATAGGATGGCCAAACACCCTAATTGTCATGCTAGAAACCTCATCCAATGACTGAGGGAACCGGATGCAGAGATCCATGGCCAGGCCCCAGGTGGGGCTCCAGGAGTCCAATTGGCCAGAAAGAGGAGGGTTTGTATGAATGAGAATTGTTGAGACCAAGATTGGAAAAAGCACAGGGACAAATAGCCAAACAAATGGAAACACATGAACTATGAACCAATAGCTGAGGAGCCCCCAATTGGATCAGGCCCTCTGGATAAGTGAGACAGTTGATTAGCTTGATCTGTTTGGGAGGCATCCAGGCAGTGGGACCGGGACCTATCCTCAGTGCATGAGCTGGCTGTTTGGAACCTGGGGCTTATACAGGAACACTTGGCTCAGCCTGGGAGGAGGGGACTGGACCTGCCTGGACTGATTCTACCAAGTTGAACTCAATCCCCAGGGGGTCTTTGCCCTGGAGGAGATGGGAATGAGAGGTGGGCTGGGGGGAAGGCAGGAAGGGGGCACAGGAGGGGGGCACAGGAAGGGGGGAGCACAACGGAATCGGTGGCTGATATGTAAAATTAAATTAAATTATAAAATAAAATAAAAATAAAAAAGATACTTAAGCAATTAAGTAAAGCTATTGTCATACATTTAGTAGAAAACTATGCTGAATGAATTATTTTCAGACAGTAAGTTATTAATTATAATTATGGTTTTGTGAGGCTAGAGATTGAACTGAGGACATGATATGGGCCTGGCAAGTACTCTATCATTAAACAGCGTTTTTATTCCCCCCCAAAAAAAAAAGAGTCAGAGATCTCCTTGTTCTCATAGTCAGGAGTCCTATAAAAATATTAAGCTATAACTGTAATATATATTCAGAGGACCTGGTGTAGACCCATGTAGGCCCTGTGAATGCTGCTTCAGTCTCTTTGAGTTCATATGTTCCTGCTTAGTTGATTCAGAGGGCCTTGTTCTCCATCCCCTCTTATTCTTACAATCATTCCACCTCTGCTTCCTTGGGATTCCCTGAGCTCTGAGGGCAGGGATTTGATGGAGACCTTCTTATTAGATCATCTCTCTATATAATGTCTGGCTGTAGGTCTCTGCATCTGTTCCCACCCACTGCCAGAGAAGGCCTTTCTGATGATGACTGAATAGGGGACTTATTTATGAGTATAGCAGAATGTCATTAAAAATCATTTTTTTGTTATTTTTATTGTTGTTGCTGCTGTTTTTTGTTTGTTTGCTTGTTTTTAACCAGTCCTTTTTGGTTTTACCTTAGGATTTGTGCTGTCTAGTCTCTGGTTCTCAGTTACTCAATCAGTCTTAGGTAGTAATTCCTTCTCATGAAGTGGACCTTAAGTCGTATCAGACATTGGTTGCCTATTCCCACAAGTTCCTTGCCACCACTGCCCTAGCATATTTTTCAGGCAGACAGATTGAAGGTCAAAGGTTTTGTGGCTAGATTGGTGTTTACGTTTCTCTTTTGGCAGCCTAAGAGTACCTTCCTGCAACAAAGAGAGTAGAACATAGGGATGAAGGCTTCATTTCGGCACCAACTTGGATTCTCCAGATTCAATGAGTTGTGTGGATACTGTCCTTGGCAGTAGGGCCCCACTGTAAGTTTCCAGAGAACAACCTTTTGTCTTAACATCTGCCTGAGTTGTTTGGGCATTTCCATGGGACCTGCTTGGTACACGGAAATACAATTGAGCTGCATTTACAACTCAATACAATTGAGTTGCAACACCTCTTCTTTACATAACTTCTCTGGGTCTATGTTTTGTAGCTTGTTAATACTTACTTTACAGTTAATATTCACTTGTAAGTAAATACATAACGTATTTGTTTTTCTGGGTCTGGGTTACCTCACTCAGGATGATTTTTTCTAGTTCTATATTTTTGCTTTCAAATTTCATGATATCATTTTTTAACTTGCTGGGTAACGATCCATTATGTAAATGTACCATAGATTCTTTATCCATTTTTATGTTGAGAGACATCTAGGTGTTTTCCAGTTTCTGGCCATTATGAATAAAGCCACAGTGGACATGGTTGAGCATGTGTCCCTGTAGTAGGCCGGTGCATCCCTTAGGTATGTGCAAGAGTAGTATAGTTGGATCATGAGGTAGATGCTTTATCCCTGTTGAGTTTGAGCCTTAAACATTTGAACTGATTATTGAGTTGAAGAATATTTAATATCAAAATTAAAGTTTAAACCATAAATACAGTTCACATGGAGACTGGGGAAATTTCATGATCCTTTCATAGAGCACCATTACAGAATATCACAGTTTCTTGCAAGACTCAGTTTATCCAAATAGCTTAGCTTGGTAAAGTTAGCAAAGACAAAAAGACTAGACATATATTTTAAGTCAGTTACTATTAACCTGAATAGACTTTAGAAATATATAAACCTTCTTTGTTAAAGATACCTTGTTCATCAATCATATGTTTTTACTTACCTAAATATTTTTTAGAACCTGGTGTTGAACAGTTAACAAAGACATAAGTAGTCAAACATGCATCTCTAAGTCAGTTTCTGTTAATCTGAGTACATCTGTATAATCTTAATAATTTATACAAAAATTCCATATAACTGAAAATATTATGGAGACCTGCCATTGTCTCTGTAGTCTAAAAAGGAGATACAATGACAAGTAACTGGCTCTGTAGTACTTAGAAGTTTTATAGGTGCTGGCTTAGTTGGTTTATACCACATGCTCTTCTTAGTCAAGATGGTAGTGAAGTCACATGGCATGTACTCTTTTTTTTTTTTTTTTGTAAAAGGCATGTACTCTTTTTAACCTTGATAAAGATGACTGCTAGCCAAGTGGTAGCTTCCATCCAGATGAAGTCATAAATCAAGATGGCAAGATGGAGGCAAGTCACATGGTCGCTATTTAAAAACACTTACTTTTCTTAGATCTATTCTTTCTTCAAAAAAAAGTTGAATCCAAGTCACACCTAGAAACACACACATACACACACACACACACACACACACACACACACACACACACACACATTATCATGTAGATATGTAAATGACACAGGATTTTTTTATGGTTTTACAAGATAAGATTTATCTGTTTAGCTTTGGTGCCTTTCCTGGAACTCACTCTGTAGCCAAGGCTGGCCTCGAACTCACAGAGATCCACCTGCCTCTGCCTCTCAAGTGCTGGGATTAAAGGCATGTGCCACCACCACCCAGTTTCATTATCATGTAGAAAGTTAAGATTACCTATGAATAGATTTTTTTAACTGTTCAACCGTTTGTTACAAGTTTTAACCTAACTTTTTGTTACAAATTTTATAAATTCTTTGACCACACCTAATGAATTTACAAGTCTCAAATGATTTCTTGAGAATAGAGCTCAGAAAAACTGTAGACATAAAATATTTTCAAGAGTAGAAAGTTGAAAAACTTTAGATATAAGAGACTTTGGGATCATTTGCTTGTTCTGTATAGCTGAAAGTTTTCCTGTGCCTGCTCAGCACTCACTGCCCTGAGATCCCACAGCTGCTCAGACCCAAGTAAACACACAGAGGCTTATATTAATTAAAACTGCTTGGCCGTTAGCTCATCTTACTACTGACTAGCTTTTACACTTAAACTCAGCCCATTTCTCTTAATCTATATGTGTTCCATGGCTTTACCTGTGTGTTCCCTACTGTTCCCTGGACAGCTGGCATCTCTTGACTCAGCCTTCCTCTTCCAGAATTCTCTTTGTCTGCTTATCCTGCCTATACTTCCTGCCTGGCTACTGGCCAATCAGTGTTTTATTAAACCACTGTTCAAAAGCATTATCCCACAGCAGTGCTGTGGAAGAAGTTGTTACAATCTGCAAAAATTTGGAAATCTAGTTTGCCATCTTTGGCAATTGAGCTATACTGAGGTCAAGCCTTTTGCAACAAGTCAGCAAGACTTCAATAAAATTTCTGAGTGGAAAGAAGAAAGGAGAAAGGGTTGCAAAATGAACTCCACCCAAAGGTGGGTTCCAGTAAGCTCCAAACAGGAGCTGAGAGACTGAGAACAGTGTAGCCATGATGGAAAAGGGTAGGAAATAAGAATTCTACCCTAGGGAACATTCCAATATCGTATCATAGAGGTGTAGACAGCTACAGGACTGCAGCTCATAGTGGGAGGTGAGGAGCTTTGAGGGACAATGGTCATAATGTACAGGCCCGGGATGACATAAGAAGAGAGAGAGCAAGTAGCTCTGAGGTGGAGGAGGAAAGAAAAAGGTCACAGGACCAGGAGGACATATGGAAACTAGTGGCCTAGGAGAACATAAGAAAGCACTGGGATGTAGGAGAGGAGAGATAGATGGTTAGACCAGGTAAAGGGAAGTGACTGAAGAGGTGACCTCTAGAGTTTTGAATCAAATTTGGTGAGAAGCAGAAGCCAACAGAAGTAAATGACCCATGCATACCTTAGGAGAGTCAAGTCAGCAGCTTAGTTTGGAGAGGTCAAGTCCTTGCCAGGGGGCTCATATATGCCAACACCAGGTGTTGGCATCAGATTAATGAAAATAAGGACATGATCACACCTAGGTATGGTTGAAGAGAAGGTTTTGTTGTAGATATGAGGAAGAGTACAGCCAGAGGTATCTGGAAGGGTACAGACTGAACCAGGCCATGAGGAGAAGTGAGAGAGAAAGAGAAGAGAGATGGGGACAAGAAAGGCAAGAGAAAAGCTGTGGACCAAGAGGCCAAGAGAATACATCGGGCAAGAGAGCTAATAGCCAAAATGACTGAGTTATATAGAAAAGAGAAGCTGCGGGGAGGGAATCAGAAGCCCTACCCCTGGGAGGTAGAGCTTTATGATAAGTGGTGGAATAAGAAGTGCTGGAAGGGGTCACAGGTACTAAGGACACTTGTCCTTGGTTTGTTTGGGACCTGACAATTAAGATCTTCATTTTTATTTTTGCTTAATTTTTATCTGGACTATTTTGCTTGGAATTCCTGTAATAAAGAACTGAGTGTTGAAATGGTTTCGTAAACACTGATCTAATTGTTTCCTTTCATTTGGCTATCTACTGAGTATTACAACTTGCCAACAAGAAAACAGTTATCTTTTTATTCTATCTACAGTCTCCATACAGTTTCCCATATTTGCTATATTATTTTCAATTCCACCATCAAAGAATAAGCATTCCCCTTCTGCAGTATTCTCTCTAACATCTGTAATTTGTACATGGGCTCTTCAGTAGGATCCACTCTGTGTTACAGTATTATCTCACTGTGTTTTTTTATTCTGTTTTGCTGTTGCCTAGTAATATTGAATATTTTCATAATGCATTCTGAAAATGCCTGCTCAGATCCTTTCCCCAAGGTATAACTAGAGGTTTTGGGTTCCTATGCGGTTGAGTTGCTTAAGATCACTTTTATACTTATTAGTATCATTCTTCAGATTAATAGTTTGTAAATACACCATTCAGGTCTGACAGTTGCCCTTTCATTCAATCGATTGTTTCCTTCAATGGAGAAGATTCTTAGTTGATAAGAATATAATGTGCTTATTTGCATATTTATTACCCACACTTTTGTGTCCCTTTCTAAAAACATAATTGCCTAGATTTAAATTTTAAAGGATTATTACCATGCCTTCCTGTAGTATCTATATAGATTTAGGACTTGGTTAATTCTTGGTATATTGTCAAGTATAAAGATCAGCTGTTAATCTTTTTCATATGAGTATTGTGTTTTCTCTGCAGCATTCATAAAAATATCTACCCTTTCTTCAATGTAAGTACTTAGGGACTTCTTAAAATACATTGGCTGTGCAATTGTGGACTTGTTTCTGCGATCTTACTCTTCAATGATTGACATGTTGGCTTTTATCCCAACACTTAGCTGTCTTGCTTTTATGAGTCTGTAATGTGTCTTGAGACAATGTATTTTTAAATAATCCAGTTTTCTTTTTCTTTTTCCCTAAGCTCTTCTTTGGCTGTTAGGGAACTTTTCAGCTTCTTTCAGAATTTTGGAATTTTTTTAAAAGTTAATGTATATTTCAATGAAAATTATATTGAAACCATAACTTTATTTTGGTGATATTAATATTTTAACAACTTAATTATTTTACTCCATCAATGTATGTCTTTATACTATGTTTATGATTTTTCAATTGTTTTCATTAGTGTTTAATAAGTCTTATATGGAGTCATTCATTTAATTGAATAAAACTATCCATAGTTTGTAGCTATGGCAAATGGAATTCTTTTCTCTTTTTCTTTTAATGACGTGTATTATTGGTGTATAAATTATTATAAATTTTTACATGTTATTTTATAACATGTTATGTTGCTGAATTTACCACTTTTAATTTTCTATTGATATAATATTTAATTTTTTTCTGTGTGTAAAAATAATTTTATGTTATCTGCGAACCGGAAATATTTGACTTCCTCTTTTCCAGTTCATATGTACATTATTTCTTTCTTTTTCCTAAGGTTCTGGCCAAAGCTTCCAGTATACTGAGTTGCAGTGTTGAACATGGGCATGTTTTTCATGCTCCACACTTTTGAGAAAATCATTTCAAGTATTCCTCATTAAACACATCGACTGAAGGATTACTGCACTGAGTCTTCACTATGGCACAATCTTTTCCCTCTCTGCCTTGCTGGGGATTTCTTTTTTTTCCTGAATGAATACTGAATTTTAAGTTTTTACCCCCTGTATCTTTTGAAATGTTCACACAGATTTCATTCTGTTAATATGATGTATTGTTTATTTATTTTTATGTGTGAAACTATCCTTACTGTCTTAAATATATCTCACTTACCACTCTCTCTAATCTTCTTGATATTTGTCTGACTTTTCTTTTATAGTTGAGTGCTTATGTAGTTTTGATTCTGTGGTAAAAATGGCTTCAGGAGATGAGTCTAGCAGAGTTTCAGACCTTTCATTTTAAGAATTTGAGAGGAATTCTTCTTTAATTACTTCATAATCAGCATTAAACCCATCCTCTCCCTGGCTAGTCTTTGTTGGGAGACTTTATTGCTGATTTAGTTGTTGCTTACTAATGGTTTGCTCGGGTTAAATTTGGCTGGGTCATGTGTTAGAAATTTAACTGCTTGTGCTAAGTGGTTCTATTTGCTGGACTATAATTGCCATAATAGTCCCTAATGATTCTGTCTTCTGTGTTACTTCTAATGACTCTGTTTTAATCTATGAGTTTTATATATCTTGGTTTTCTTTTATTTGATTGGTCAAGCTAAAGTGTTTACAACATTGTTTATCTTTTCAGAAGAAACATTTCATTAAATATTCATATGTTCTAATTTTTTTTCTTCTAAGACCTGAATTTTTCATCTAATTTTGAGTTTTGATTAATTTTACTTTCTATTTCTTGTTATGCTGAGTAAAATTGTGGTTTTTTAGTTCTAATTTTATTTTTTAATTAAAAATTTATATGTGTCTGTGAGTGCCTGCCTGTGCACCACATGAATGCCTGGTGTCCACAGATGCTAGAAGATGGTGTTTGATCTCCGGGAGCTGGAGGTCCAGGCGGTTTAGAGCCATGTGATGTGAGTGCTGACACCTGGACCTGCCTCTTCTGTAAGTGCACCAAGTCCAGTTATCCACTGATGACTCTCTCTAGCCCTCCCTCCGTTTTTGTTGTGAATGTTTGTTTATTGCTATAATTTTCTGTCAGCATTCATGTAACTCCATCTCAAAATTTTGGCATACTGTATGCTCATCTTCATTTATGTGACAAGTTTTAATGTACCTTTTGACTTCTTTTCTTGCCTTTATCCTTCAAAATCATTGCTTAATGCCCATGAATATGCACAATTTCCTAAGTTTGTCCTGTTAATTTTTGGTTTTATCTCATGGTAGTTGTAAAAGATGCTTAATACAATTTATTTTTAAAAGAAAATATATTTTCTCATATATTATATTATGATCACTGTTTTCCCTCCCCCAGCTCGTCTGAGGTCCTCCCAATATAATTTTAGCCATTAAAATCTTTGCTTTTTCTTGGTGATTCTACAAACATGTAAAGAGAACAACACTAAAAGGGAAGTGTTTGAAAATTTTGTATGATAGAAGTCCCTGGCTACTATTGCACCTAGTGGGTATGTATGCTTAGAGACTATGCTGTGTGACCAGCACAGTAATACTACTTGCAGCATCCATATTTTATTCCTTAGAAAATTAGCACAAGTTCAATGAATATTGGCCCAAGTTTATGACCCAACCAAGATGTAGATGGATGGATGGATAGATGGATGGATAGAGGCTATCACAGTTGAAAGGTCATTTATGGTCAACTTTATATATTCTTCAATAAACTGTGTAACATTAGTATTTGAGTATGTAACCTTAAGTTTCCTATCAGGGAGATAGAACCATAGGAAAAACTGACCATCCCTATCATTTACAAATATCACAATATCAGAAGAATGAAGTTAGACCTTTGGGATGAATAAACTATTATATCTATCCATCTACACTGAAAATAATTTTTTTTTGCTTTTTTCTGCTATAGAAATATCTGATATTGTACATCTCTTCTCACAGTATATATGGTCTTCAATTAATATTGTGATAAATGATAACTTGCATTTATGACACTATTATGAAGTGGGATAAAGCTACAGAATTAAAAAATTAATTAATTAAAATATTATTTAACATTTATGATATATCATGTACTATGATTACAAGATAGAGGGTATAAGTATAATCCTCAGTTTTACAGAGTATATTGTTTGATTAATAACTCAGAATATTTTTTAATCTATAGAGCCAGGGCCTCATTATGAATCCCAGGGTTGTTTTAAACTTGTGGTTCTCTTGTCTCAGCCATATTTATGTTAGGAGTGCAGGCATGCACTAACATTCCTATGTGCTTTTAAAGGCTGTAAATCTAGGAGGCACAATCTCACAGAATAATTTCTGTTCCTCTTACTCTTAAATCTTTCTGCCCTCCCATTAACAATTATCCTTGAGCCTTAGGTGCAGGAATTGTGTTGTAGATGTATTGCTGGGATTGAGTACCATATGCTTCTTAGCTCTATGCATTTTGATCTGTTGTGGTTTTCTGTAATAGACTCCATCTTCTGCAAAGAGAAGTTTCTTTGATGAAGAGTGAGAAATATACTTATATTTTGGGGGTATTGGGATAAATAGAGCATATTTAGGAATTCTTCAGACTGAGAAGGTTGTATTTATATACTTAGGAGGGAGAGAGAGAGAGAGAGAGAGAGAGAGAGAGAGAGAGAGAGAGAAAATGTAGAAGGAAGCTATAAATTTGAGAAAGAACAAGGGTGTTGCTTGGGAGGGAAGGGAAGATTGAAAGGAAAGGGAAAATAATATGAATAATATTTCAAAAAATTTAAAGAAACAAAATATTAAAGGCTTTAAATAACAAAATTAGAATTGAAATTAAAAAGTAAATGGCATCCCTGAAGAATTTTACAAGATAGTTGCTGGGATTAGGTAAATCTGGATTACTATGTTCACAAAGGGGATCAAGAAATATATTTTACATTTCTTTGACCTCTTTCTCTCTCTCCTCCTCCTCCTCCTCCTCCTCCTCCTCCTCCTCCTCCTCCTCCTCCTCCTCCCTTCCTCTCTCTCCTATTTGGAATTCATATATGCACCTGATGAAATCATGACTAGGCACACACTGTTTTCCAATAATGAGAATGTTCACATCCACAGAATCTTTTCTGCAGTTCTGTTCAAAGAGGATCAATATTGGCACACATGGGGTGTCTAAGACTTTATGAGCTTAGTTAGCAGAGGCACATTCAGTTTTGCTTTATTTTTTATTTTCTGAAAAGGTGGAATAGCAAAGGCACAAACATTTTGAAGATTTTTTTCCTTTTTTTGTATCAGGTGTATAGTGATTCTCTTTTTGATAACACTTTTTCTGGAAGAGTATTTCTCACAGCCATCTTGTGACATCCTGTATCACATTATGGAGGGGACAAGGAGAGAGAGGGGGATGGAGGGAGAGGGAGACAGAGAGAGGGGAGAGGGAGAGATAGATGGAGCAGAACATCAGAGAAAAGGAGATTGTCACCATCATTAATTCTAATCTATGTGAAAGTGAAAACAGTCTGCTTATACAATAAAGAACAAGAACATAGAAGTTATTCATAAATTTTGTTACAAATTTTATCTAGAGAAATTAAAAAATTGTCATTTGGAAGTTGAGGGGAGAATGGGACTTTTCTGAGTTTTGGATCCTAATTCACAGTAATAAATTCACTGTCTATGAATTTAACCAAGGTTATTTTCACTACCAGGTCACATTAGCCTACTATGGTAACCAAAAATTAAATATGCGTTACTTGGAACTTTTCTTTTCTCTTTCAGCAGTAGTGTTTGTTACCTGACTCCCAGCTTAGGAGGCTGTGTTCAGCTTCCTTCAGGCTTGTGAAAAAGACGGCTTTTTCTCATTTGGCCACATCGATCTCATCGAGACATCCTAGCATCTTTGTTTTATCCCTTTTTGTGCTGAACTCTTTCTTTGGTATAGGAGTTTCCCACTTGGAGGCACTAGAATACTGACTGCCTTGGTTTTATGCCCTTTTGGGCACAAAGATTATCATCTGGGCAACAGTGCTCCAATTAAACTAGTCTGGCCAAGTTAGTTTCCACTTTTGAGGTTTTATTACCACCTGGGAGCTATTTGGAGGCAGGAATGAAGTGTGTGTGTGTGTGTGTGTGTGTGTGTGTGTGTGTGTGTGTGTGTGTGTGTGTGTGTCGCCATTCAAGATTTCCTATGGTCTGTGTTTACTTACTCTACTTGAACAGATAGATCAGTCTTCAACAATTCAGTCAAAGGGTGAGGGGACTGAATAGCTCATTCCTCTTTGTCTATGAAGTAAGATCAAAAATCATTATGTTCACAGCTCAGTTGAAGCTTTCCAAACAGTATCTAAATGCTGTATTGTTTCAACATTTTCTCCATCTCATTTCTATTGTCCTTATTATTAAGTCCACAGTATTGATATTTCTGTATAACAGTAGGATTAATAACATAAAATCTCTCCAACATGAGAGATAATGAGGGAAATATAGATATTTTGTGTGGTTTGTCAGTCTCCTCTAGCTTTTCAGTGATGGTTGTGTCTCTTTCTTGAAGTTTTTCCTTTATCTTTTTTTTTATTTTTCCTTTATCTTTTGACTTAAGCCAGTGGTTAAAAACAACCAATTGCTTGATGTAAGACAAAGACAAGTAATTTATTTTGGTAGTAGTGGTGTTTTGTTTTATGTTTTTTGCTTTGTTCATTATGACTGTCTTCTCATATCCTGGAGATACTAGTGTCATACATCACAAGAAGTTCAGTCTAGAAGGACATTTACCTATAACTCATCCAATTATACTGTAATTGTTGGCTTCTGTTGTGTATTTTGAATCTATTCTTTACAACAGTAGATGTGGGAAAAGGGTGATGGACATTAATCACTGTGAAAGCGATGACACATGGATGAAATGTTATAATTAGAAACACTGAACAAGATGTTGCTTAAATGCAAAAGCATGCAAGATAAAACACATGCAGAATTTGGACAATCCACTTCCTGAACTGCCTTTGTCATTAATTCAGATGTATGAATTTGGATAGCACTTTTTATTTACCCTTTTTCTTATTTTATACTCATAAAGTGACATAGAAGTGAAGTCATGTGTTGTAAAGGTTTACCTACTTTATTTCTTATGAATTGCTTGCTGAGTTCTGCAAATTGGTAATGTCATATTACAACTGATATTATGCAATATCATTATTTGAGTTTGAATTTATAGAATGGAAAGAAAGAGTCAAGTGTACTTCATATGTAGCAGAAAATAGAATTTGCCCAACTGGGTATTCATTAACACACCATGCTCTATCAGTACTTGAGAAATGTATTGTAAGAATATTTTTCTACAAATTTTACATTTTATCTTTCCTAGAACTAAGAGCCATAAATCAGAGGAAATAGTCCACCTATCGGTTTTAGTTACATAATTAGTAAGGAAAATTATGACGTTACTTAAAATTTTCCTCCTATGAACAAAACTGTCTTGTCTCTCCCACTTTATTGAGTCCTTCGTGAACTTCATCTTCTAGTCTTAGTCTCTCAGAAACTATTAGTAACATATATTTGTGTAGGTGTGTGCAATACATTTTATTTACTATGATTAATAGGTGTAAATTATTAAGTATAAAAACATCAAAAATCTGGCTTTTCTTCCGAGGAATCCTCTTCCTCCTTTCAGTCATTACCCCTTTTCATTGTTTCTTGTTTTTCCACCCTTCATTTGGCAAAGAGTCATATCAAGTCTTAGACAAACAAGGGTCACTAAGCAATTATCTCTAGAGCATAAAAGGCTGGGCTGTTTGATCTCAAGAGTATTCCAGGTTGAGTCTGGCTCCCCTCATCTTGTTCTTTTGCTATCTACTTGTTTCCCTTTTTTTTGGGTTTTTTGAGACAGGGTTTCTCTGTGTAGCTTTGCGCCTTTCCTGGGACTCACTTGGTAGTCCAGGCTGGCCTTGAACTCACAGAGATCCGCCTGGCTCTGCCTCCCAAGTGCTGGGATTAAAGGCGTGCGCCACCACCGCCCGGCTTACTTGTTTCCATTTACACAGAAGGATGCTGTATCAGTTGTTCAGTCTGAGAGAAGGCAAAGGTGTTATGACTAGGCTGTACTAGAGTCAGGATTTCAGTGTAGTCTTTCTGATTGGTGTCTGAGTGGTGATATTAGACTTTAAGTCATGGAGCAATAGTTTTTTAAATAAAATATTTGTAAAGATACACATATCTAATTTAAAATAATTTTCCAGCAGTATTTGATTACACATTGAACACACACACACACACACACACACACACACACACACACACACAAACCACTGTGTTTTTATGACTCAATATGAACTTCTCATCATGTAGTTGCAGGAAGTACTCAAGTAGAATAAGTAAGAAAATATGTCTTTCTTGAATTTATATTTCACTGGGAAATAAGTATATGACTACAGATTAATTTCTTAGTAAAAATAAATTCTTTTTTTTTTTTTTTTTGGTTTTTCAAGACAGGGTTTCTCTGTGTAGCTTTGTGCCTTTCCTGGAACTCACTTGGTAGCCCAGGCTGGCCTCGAACTCACAGAGATCTGCCTGGCTCTGCCTCCCGAGTGCTGGGATTAAAGGCGTGCGCCACCACCGCCCGGCAGTAAAAATAAATTCTATGAAGAAAAGAAAGGACTTAATATTTTCAATAATTTAACAAGGTATTTTTAACTTTACTAATCTTCTTTTTCAGTTTGTAAAAAAAAAAATTACTAAAAATGACATTGAATTTCTTTTTTGTGGAAAAAGGTTGGGCTAAAACTAGTTGAGAAACATGAAGAAGTTGTCTGATCAATGGAATATTCTCTTGAGTGGGCTTTAAAAAGCACCATTTCTTTTTACTCACATAAACACCGCAATTGTCCAGGAATGTCAAATTGCCACTTTTTTTTTTTAAATCCATCTGTTCCATTTCCCTCAATATGTGCCCTCCTTTGTTTCCCCTTTGAATAGGTAGCTTGTAACAAATCCCAACAAATGTTCACACAGATTTTTAATAATTTGAGCAATTCATATGGAAAAATCTTTGTGTTGAATGCTCAGACTTCTGTAATCTGAATTGGTGAGTCAGAAATAACAGAAAGGAAAATTTGAAAAGAGGCAAAAAATAAGGATATTAGTGAAAATGAAGTCTTGATCCCAGGCCACTGAATCATGTTTAAGCAAATGAGAGGTTCTTGCTTATGTCTGTGCCCAATTATGATCCAAAAACTTTGGGTTTGTGATTCTTCCCCAAAGAAGATGTTTGGAAATATCAGAGTTGACTCTTTAAGTTGAATATCCATTTATTTTGAATAAAACTATTCTAATAGATTTTACATATTAAAAAGTAGGAATCATTCCTCCACAAATTATCCCTGCTCAGGGTATCCACAGCCATGGCTATGAAAAGGAACTGGTCTTATATTTCAAAAGAACAAAGGATTTTCAGGATCTAAGTGAGTCAAGTTTTCTCCCTACTCCGGACACAACGTACTTATAAACACTTTTTGAGAAAGTGATTATTCAGATAGAGGGAACCCACGAAAACATGGGGTCCTCATGATGTTATCTGTTTTTCTTGAATAGTAGTAATAATAGCTTTAAGTGCTAAGTAATTACTATGCACCAACAATTAAACTTAGTGTCATGTATATGTCATTCATGAGTCCCAACATAGATCATAAAGGTACCTTTTGTCCCTCATAGCTTAAAAAAAAATATTGTACTAAATAAGACAGGCCATTCTCTCATCTAAGCAGAATTGTAGGCTGAGTCTCATACAGTAGATTATCAGTATTGCTGGGACTAGTCTGCAGGTCAATCAATGTTAACATGTACCTTATGTTATGCTAAAAAAATCAACTACTAAATCCCAGTCATCAAATTAATGTTTAGGACACAAGAAAGAAGAGAAAACAAAGGCCAATATAATTTTTTTGTGGATTTCCTATTACCTCTTATGAGCCATACAATTAACTAGCAAGCCTCAAATCTGAGATAGTTTTATGTTCCTGTAATACTCCCATAGCAACATATGTGTCCTCTATTATGTTTTTTAAAAAAGGAAGCGTTTCAGATGTCTCTATTATGGCACAATTTATCTCCTTTTTCTATAAGGACATTTATATATACTCTACTAACTTTACATTTTTGCTTTCATAGTATGCATTTTTGTATGTTCAGAAATGTTACTGAGTGATTTTTATGAGTCTCTACTTCCTTATGCTTTATGGAGGTGAATTATATTAATCCTTTAATGTCTTCTCAGTTATTTATTTAACTCAGTTGCACTAATTCATTAGGCTCAGATACCAGTCATAATAAAATATTTACTATATATGCTACTATTTACCTTATGTTTTATAATTGCTACACAATTGGTTTCTTTACCATGGTAAAGCTTTTTAAAGTCTAATTCACATCACAGACATTGATTGAATATGTACCCAAGGCTAATGTCCTCCAGTCTTTATCTTATATTTATTCTTTGATTGCCACTAAATGTCAAACCAACCTAAAAGCCCTGATAGCAAATCTAATGACCTAGATAATAATGTAAAATGCCAATGAAATAAATTTTTAAAATTACGCAAAGAGTTGATCTTTATAATTATAAATATGCTCAGTAACTTACAATATCTAATTTCTTTCTAAGTAATTATTTGTCTACAGTCCATATGTTTCCTAGGCTGAACAAATAAGTTAAATACACTTTGTATCATTGCTTTCAAAACATTATAACTTCATTATAACTTGCATAACTATTTTATTTGAAAGTTCTGCGAGGCTCTTAAAAAACAGATTTATGATTCTACTTTCTTTGCTTTGTATTGCATCAAGATCAGCACACCTGATGGGCAGTATAACTACTTTTTCCAAGATGATTTCACTGTTTGTGGAGGAAATGGTATATGCAGTTTCGCATCCTAAATTTATACCGTATCAGCAAATTTTCTTCTTATTTATAATTGATATCAATGATTCTGAGGAGCTACTAGATACATATTGTTTCTCATTGTGTTGCTTTCACAAGCAATATTAGATGCTAAAATCTAACCATTGATTTTTTTCACTCTATATTTTTTATCAATGCCTAACTTTGACATATTAACTTGACTAACGTCAGATGTCCCTTTTGCTTTAAATGATCATAGACTTAAATAAGACTCAAATAAAGTCATTATATCAAGTGAAAGGTAGCCAGCATTTCCCAGCACAATAAACAAGAAAATAAATATATGATTTTGAAACGATTAATTTATTTGTCATCATGATAGCATGTTGAGAGTTTTTAATATTATTTTCTAAAATTACTTTGCACTACATCATTTTTGAAATAAGCTTCCAAAGCTTTTTATAGAAACATATCTGAAGATATTGATACATTTTCAAATATTTGCTGAGTATTTATTCTTGTTTTCAGTCACTTCCCATACATACAAGGAGAATTTGGGAGAAATCATCTTCTCTTTCACATGACTTATCTTGGTTCTCTGTGCAATTCAAAGACATTTACAATATAATTCAAATAAACAAATACATATGAGTGTTCATCCCTGGCTAGATACATATGAAAATCAATAACCATGAACACAGCGTGGTTTCTAATAGCTTCTTGATAATATGCCCAAGGCACCTTTGCTAAAACTATTATGCTTCTGAAAAAAGTTGCTGTGCATACATTATGCTAGTGTAGTCAGCAAGACTCTGGTCTCTTTGTAGCATTTAAGCACTAAAGACTCCCAGTAGTTAATGTAAACAAGAAAACCCAAGCCAGGGAAATTGCATGTAATATTTGCCTATAATATGTCCTAAGAGGAGGTATCTACTGAGACCTGTCAAGGAGTATCTATTTACCACCAGTGTTGTTTGCAAGCTTTTGCTGGATCTTCAGTTTATAAACTTGCTTCTAAAACTTTATCTTCTTTAATATTTAAATAACTGATTTTCTTCTATTAGACTACCTCATTGTCTTGCTCAATTACAAAAAGAATTTAAATCTAACACATGCATAATCTCTCTCATTTATGTTTTTTTCTTCTGTTTCAAAATAGTAGATGAGTATTCTTTTGTTTCAGTTTTTTTTTTCTCAAAATTGTTTTCTTCGTGACCTGAACAGAGTGAGACTAACTGAGACTATAACTTGAGTATGCTTTTAAAACCATGAGATATTCCATCACACTTATTATTCCCTGCTCTACATAACAGCCATGAAATTTTAGGGTTTGCTCTGTGTGGTTATAGAAAACAAATGATCTTTTCTTACTATACTTCAATACAATAGAGAACAAGATTGTGATCAGATGTGTAAATCTATTTCCCCTACATTGAACAGTTTTCTGACAGCACTTCAGAGACTTACAATTCAATTCATTTATGTCACAACTTACTAGAAGTAGTATCAGGTCACATACACTAGTAAGAATCAGTCTCCGAGCCTGCTCCCAACTCTAAGCACTATTTACAGTTGTTAGTTCTGTAGACACTCCACAAATTCTATACAATTTGGTGACGTATTAGAAAAGTATTTGGTACAACTTAATAGATTCAGAAAAAAATGTGTGTTTACTGATAAGTATACTACTGAAAGTAAACCAAAAGGCTATAATCAAGGCTAAAACTTGGTGATAGACAGATGAAAGAGATTCATATGAATTTGTCTGAGAGAAACAGTGCAGACTTTCTCCAACCTCTCTGAGTATATAGTCCTCTAGAAGACTGCACATTTTCAACAGGGAAACTCTCCAAAAAAAGCATCCTCTTGTATTTCTGTGAGGTTATCATTGCATAGGCAAGCTTAAGTACCTTACCAGGTGTTCAACTCAACATCTACTCTTCTTTCCCTGAAAGCTGGGGAGCCAGCTCCCACCATAAAGATGTCCAACATGTCACAGGTCAACTTGTTGTTACCGAAGATTCTGACTATTTCAACCTCATCTAAAATTCATGTTCCTATTGCTTCTAACTTCTGAGTGCTGAGATTACAAATGCCTTCCTCACAACTGTCTTATCTCTCTTTCTTAGTATATCAGACAACACAGCTGCAGACTCCATTCTAATTAGTAATCTCCAACATTTCTCAGTTATTAAATATTTTATTTTTAAGTTTTATTTTTTTAATAAATTTGTGTGTATGTGTATTTGTCTGCTTGGTTTTTTTGTTGTCGTTGTTTTTGTTTTTGTTTTTTCGAGACAGGGTTTCTCTGTGTAGCTTTGCCCCTTTCCTGGAACTAGCTCTGTAGACCAGGCTGGCCTTGAACTCACAGAGATCCAACTGGCTCTGCCTCCCGAGTGCTGAAATTAAAGATGTGTGTTACCACCGCCTGGCTGTCTGCTTGTTTGTGTGTGTACTGTTTCTATGTAGGTTCTTGCAAGGCTAGGAAGGGTGTTGGAATTCCTGGAATTGGTGATATTTAGGAAGTCGCAGGCTACCTTATATGAGTCCTGGGAATTTGGACCTGTTACTCTGCAAGAGCAGCAAGTGTGTTAACTGTAGATCATTTCTCTAGCTCTTCTAAAGACTCCTTTTTAGGTCTCTTTTTTAAATCTGAGTATTTCATATAAAACAGTTCAACATTTATTCTCCTACTTCTCTCCCTTAATCTTCCAGTCCACTCCCACTCTCACCCCTGCAACTTTGTATCCTCTAACTTTTTATGTGTCTTTTACCCTTGATTATTTTCATCTATTTCATAGAGCAGTGTCTGTGTCTTTGTGTTCCTTATAGGATAATATGAGGAATAATATGGCAAGGTTGTGAAGTGCTTACAATCCTTTGGGTCATATGCTCAGCTTTTCTTTACTGTTAGTTTGTAATATTTCATATAGATATATGATAGACAAAGATAGATAGATAGATAGATAGATAGATAGATAGATAGATAAGATAGACAAAGATAGATAGATAGATAGATAGATAGATAGATAGATAGATAGATAGATGGATGGATCATAGATGACAGATATTGTAGATATAGACAAAGATATATGTCTGAATATTTTATGTTAATTGATTTGTATGTATGAGAACAAGAAATGTAGTGAAATAACCATGGAGCATCACAGGGCATTCAGTTTCTCTTGGACAGCTCTGTCTTCAGTATCCTGATGTCACCCCTCTTAATCAACCATGTGTTTTATACTACCATGGAGAGATCTTGCTACACGTTTTTCATATTGGCTAATAAATAATGGAGTATGACCTAAACTAAATGTCATCTGGAAAAGATTGCCATGTTGCTTTGTTCTGAACATTTCTTTCTTGAGAAAACTCAGGCAGGTATAGATGGGAAGAGACTTCATTATGTAGAACTTGAGTATGCTTTTAAAACCATGAGATATTCCATCACACTTATTACCCTTAAGTCTTCATCACTTAGGTTTTTAATGGGAAAGTATTCCTATATTTTATTTGTATTGAATCACTTCTGAGTCATATTTGTATTTTCAAAAGGGTATTTTATTGCTAATTGTAGTTGTATTTTTCTGTCCTGCCAGTGAGCACCCAGCACAGAGATTTATTATAGTTATGATAGCTCTGCTGATAACTTAGGCTTGTTTATAACTACCTCTTATAACTTAACCCATTTCTATCAATTTACTGTTTGCCTCATGGCAATATTACCTTTACTCTGTACTGCCCATGCTATTTTCCTGCTTCCTCCATGTCTGGCCATGACTGTGCCTTCTTCCCAGCATTCTCTCTGCCTTGAAAATCCTAGATAGCTATTGGCAATTCAGCTTTTTATTAAACCCGTCATAATGACATATCTTCACAGTGTACAAAAAGATTATTCCACAACATTTTCCTCACTTTGTCTCTATAAAAAGGAAATATTTTAATTCTAATATAGTAAAACTATATACAATAAGAACAATTATCAGGTATTGTCTAAATAGAAAGCAAAGGTATTAACTTTAACAAATGAAACTATATAAAACAAGAACAATCATCAAGTAAGAATTACATTTATAATGTCCAGTCCATTGGTATTTGGAAAATTTAGAAAAAAAATTACTCCATTATTTATCCTTTTTTGATGACTGCAAAGTTTTGTACCTAATTTATCTTCTATCATAACTAAGGAAAATTATAACTATAGCTATCTAGTTTTCAATCTCAATCAGAGACATAAGAAGGATAAAATGTTACCAGTATTGTAGAGTAAACCAGAAATGTAGAGAAAGCAACTTCCAAAACTATAGAAAATGCAGAAGCAATTAGCTACTTGAATAGTTACTCAAAGGTTCCTCTGCAATGTTGGGGCATCCATCTTTAGCTAACAGGCCTAGAATATCTGATAGTCCTTTTGTGAAGCAGGAAATTATGAAGGGCCGTCCTTCAGCAGTCCTTTCTTTTGTGTCTTGCTTGTCCAGTTTGGACAGCATACTGTCAGCAGTCAAGGCAAGGTCATTTTCTTGCACAGTGGCTAACTTTTGCCACAAAGAAAGCAAACTCCATATGGAGGTTCTTCAATGCCCATCATCTTCTCTGAAGTATATTGGTGCTGGCAGGAGCAGATGTTTCTCATTGTCATGAAAAGCCTTATGTTATTAATACATCTTCAAAATCTATCTAACAATACCTCTATTTGGCCTTGAAAACATACCTAACATGACTAAAAGTTTGATTGTTGTATGTGACTAACTACTAACCTACATTTCTTTATTATCCTCAATAGTTTGTAATAATAACTTTCAAGGACTAGAAATTTACATTATATGTTTAAATGAGCTGCATAGGTACAATATATACAGTATGTTCTAACAAAAATAAACTTAAATTTTTATCAATATAAAAAAATACCTTAAACAAGAGTGGAAACATATATACAGTATAACAAAAATAACAGTAAGTTTGTATCAATATACAAAAATTCATATCAATGTAAACTATTTGAGAGTAGTGTTTGTTCAAAAGTAGACTCAACAATCCACCCTTTTATCCCATAATTTCTATAATATAACCTCCCATTATCCTTTCAGAAAGAGATCCTTGAATCTAATCTTTGTTCAGCTTTCTCTCTGACCATAACCAATAACAACTTGCAACCAATCCCCCAATCAATGACAAATATCCATAACCACTGAATAACAAAAAACACCCACCCCACTTTTGGAAATGTGGGCATCATGTTCTTGAGACTGCTTCCTGTTGTCTGGGGGCACTGGCATCTTTTAAGGGACTCTGAGAAAACTGAATAGTATTCAAGTCCTGGGAAAGGTAGCTGTTGTCTAGTCTTGGTGTGATAGGAAAATGTAGGGCTTATCTGAAATCTGGCTGGAGTAGTCTGTGATTCTGAACCATCTCAGCCACAAGCTTTAAAACTGTTCTGGATGAGCCAGGCGGTGGTGGCACACGCCTTTAATCCCAGCACTCGGGAGGCAGAGCCAGGCGGATCTCTGTGAGTTCGAGGCCAGCCTGGACTATCAAGTGAGTTCCAGGAAAGGCGCAAAGCTACACAGAGAAACCCTGTCTCGAAAAACCAAAAAAAAAAAAAAAAAAAAAAAACTGTTCTGGATGTTGAATTCTGAGGAAACTGTAACAGTGGCACTCTGAGAATCTGGATCACTTGGTTTAGCCATTTTCCTTGGTATCTGGACCCTTGCTCTGAAAACACACAACACAGACCTTCAAAGATAACACACATATCTGCATTAACAGAAGTATGGAATGTTCATTGTACACATGTCAGTTAAAGATGATATTTTTGCTTTATGTTTGAGCAAGTAAAATATATGTCACCTGTCTTTTAATTATTTAAAATTTATTTCTTTATGTCTGTAATCAGGATTTTCAAGTTGGGGTGGTTTCTGCAATCAAATCTCAATCAACCTTGAATGAATCCTTTCTTTTCCCCTGAAAACCAAAGCATCACCTCTTCCCTGAAGCAATATTTTTTTCAGTTCTATTTTAAAATTATCTTAAAGGTTTTAGGCAGATTTATTTCAGCAGTTTCTTTCACAATCCCATGTCTCCCAGAAGCTGCCTTTTGCTTATTAGCAAACAAAAAATTCAAAAACAACACAATAACACATAGGGTTCAGACTCCTTGTGTATTTCCCATGTCTACACAGCTAATTACTTTTATTATTACTTTGCTCTTTCTTTAAGACTTTATTATTTTTAAACTATTAGATTTTTATGACTGTCTATATACTTTTCGTTTTTTTTTTTCTCTTAAGCTTATGCACAATGTTAAACACACTGTAACCAGTTTAGAGGTTTTTCTGTCTGAACTTGCTTTACTGCATATCTATAATTTTTCTGTCTATATGAGTAAAATTTTTAAACTGCCACATAACTTAGCTCATGGTGCTCAAGCACACACATGGCAGCTGGGAGACGAGTCTCTGTACCATTACCCACATGAGAGACTACAGGACTAGGAAGCTGCATTTGTCTCAGTTTTTGTGTGTTTGGAACCAATTTTTAAGCATTCTCTGGTCTTATGTGGAAATATGTGCCTGGAGCTTGGGCATCAATTGTAGTCCAATTTTTCTATCCTTCTAGCCACCACTGAAATAACCATGGGAAGACATTATTAACTATGTAAGCACAGTCAATAGCTTAGGCTTGTTTCTCACTTGCTCTTATAACTTGAATTAACCCATTTCTATTAATTTACTTTCTGCTTTCTGGTTTTGCTACATATACTCTATACTGTATATGCTGTTTCCTGATTACTCTATGTCTGGCTGGCAGCCTTGTTCCAAGCATCCTCTCAGCTGCCAAAATCCTGGCTAGCTATTGGACATTCAGCTTTTTATTGAATCAATATGAGTGACATATCTTCACCATGTACAAAAAGATTATTCCACAGCAGCTAATGATAAAATTAATACAAAAATTCCATTACAAATAAATTCTATTTCCAGTTCAGTCACTTAACTGACTGGATGTTACCAAGCCATGTTTATTTTATGCATGTATGTTTATGTGTAGAGGTGGGGCTAACTTGCAAGCTTTTTGGAAGTAGAGGCCAGAAGATAGTCTCAGATGTCACCCTTTGGAACACTGTCCACTTTATTTTGAGACAGGGATTTGATTTTCCTTGACCTATAATTAACAAATTAGGCTAGATTGGCATCCAGGAAACTCCAGGGATCAACTTGATTTCATCTCCACTAAATGCTATGATTATAGACTGTCTATGACACCCAGTACCTTCATATTGGTTGTGGAGAAAGAAATCAGGTCTTCATGCTTGCCAAGAAAGAACCTCACGAACTTAATTAGCTCTTCAGTGCATTGGTAATGATTTTTTATGCTCATATTGTTTTAGGTTATTCAGTATGGCAAGGCCAAAAATTTTGATATCTTTGATTTGAAAAAAAAAAAAACAAAACTACAACACAGTGGAGCTCTGTCACACACTTTAAAAATCCCATTGCTCTTTGAGCTGAATAGATAGATGGCTTAGTGGGCAAATTGTTTACTGTCAAGTGTGACACCCCACATTCAGATTCCCAATACCCAGGTCAAATCAGGACAAGACAATAGGCACTTGCAGTCCTAGCAGTGGGAATGTCTATAAAAGCAGATGAAGGAAGCATCAGTGCCAGCCAGTCTAGCAGAAATAGTGAGCTCCAGATTCAGGGAAATATGCTTACTCTAAAACTAAGGTGAAGAACAATAAAAGATACCTAAGCACCACACAGGCCTAACTTGTGGTGTCTTTTTGCTCTTTTTGGATTTATATAGCCATGTAAATATCATCCAAGGTATATATTCAACTAGTTTTAAGATATTTTCCCATGCATTTCTCTCTCTCTCTCTCTCTCTCTCTCTCTCTCTCTCTCTCTCTCTCTCTCTTTCTTTACCAGCATTTATAGCACAAGAAGTCAGGATTCTCATCAGCTGCTCTCAGCATAGAACCTGAAGAGTCACATATATGTAAGTCAGCACATAAAACAGAATACATGGATGCGTGGGGGCAATCATGAATCATTGTCTCTAGTGTTTTTCAAGATAACTAATTTCATGTTTCAATAAATACATTAAGATGTTATAAAAATAATAAATATGGAAAATAAGCTTAGACCAAAGTAAACACTCAGGGTTAATGACACAGCACATTTCAATCACAGTGTGGTCGAAAAGGAGCGTAGATTCTGTATAGGTGAGCAATGGGTTTCCCAGATACTAAAATGTTAATAAGCTGAGAGATCCACATTAAGTATGTTCACATTTACACCCAAACACCTCTGAAGAAAGGCTAAGAGTTTGGGAATTGATGTCCACTTTTTATTGAAAATAGAGTCATTTCTCAAACAATATATTCTGATAATTATTTCTCCTCCCTTTACTCCTCCCAATTCCTCCCCACCTCCCTTCCCACACCAATTCACTCTATTTCTGTTTATCATTCAACAAGCTTCCTTGGTCCTGCCTCAAATAGATATGTCAGGCTTTGTTGACTCCCCATGGGAGACGTTACACTCTCTGAGGAGTGGATGGTGGGTGGGGTGGAGAAGAGGTGGGGGGGACAGGAAGAGGGGAGGGAGAGGGAACTGTGGTTGGTATATAAAATGAAAAAAAAACTTTTAAATAAAAAATGAAAAAATGTAACAAGATAAATTATAAGATTAAAAAAAATAACATAGAGGCTGGATAAGGCAAACCAACAGAAAGAAAAGAGACCAACAGTAAGCACAAGAATCAGAGAGTCATTCATTTACACACTCAGACGTCTCATAAAAATACTAAGCTGAAAGCTATATTGTATACACATGAACCTGATGCAGACCCATGTAGGCCCTGTGCTTGCTGCTTCAGTCTCTGTGACTTCATGTGAGCATTGCTCAGTTAATTTAGAAGGCTTTGTTTTCCTAATGTCCTCCATCCCCTGTAGCTAGAGTTTTCTCCAGTCCCATCTGGGCCCTCAGCCACTCAAACACAAATAAGCACACAGACTCTTATATTAATTAAAACTGTTTGGCCTAATGGCTCAGGCTTCTTGCTAGCTAGATCTTACACTTAAATTAATCCACAATTCTTACCCATGTTTAGCCACGTGGCTTGGTACCTTTTTCCAGTTCTGCCTTCACATCTTGCTTCCTCTATATCTGGCTGGTGACTACTTACTCAGCCTTCCTGTTCCCAGAATTCTCCTCTTTGTCCTACCTATACTTCCTGTCTGGCTACTGGCCAATCAGCACTTTATTTATTAACCAATCATAGCAACACATTCACAACATACAGAGCAATATCCACAGCAATCCCCTCTGACTCTTACTCCATCTGCTGGAGGAGGCAGCTTCTCTCATGATAATGCAATAAGGCACTGATCTATGAGTATAGCAGATTATCATGAGAAGTCCCTCCTTTAAAAAAAAAAAAAAAAAAAAAAGTCGTGTTTAGTTTTACCCCAGATTTCTAGGCTATCCAGTCTCTGGTTTGTGGTCACCCAAGCACTGTTGGCTATGGGTAGCATCTGGTAGAGTAAGTATTAAGTGAAATCAGATATTGGTTCTCTACTCCTAAAAGTTCTATGCCAACATTGCTCTGCCATATCTTTCATGCAGGACATGATTGTAGGTCAGAGGTTTTGTGGCTGGGATGGTGTTTATGTATCTCTTATGGCAGCCTGCCGAGTACATTTCTGAATCAAAGACCCTAGAATGTAGGTCTGAAGGCTCCATGTAGGCATCATCTTGACTTCTCCATGTAAAATGACTTCTGAGAGTGTTGTCTTCAGCAATGTGTCAAGGCTGTCAGTTTGCAGAAAGCAAACTACTCTCTTGCCAATAGCCCAGGTTGTTTCCATTGGATATGCTGACCAACAACTTAGCTGAAAGCAATGCAGTACTGGTACTGGAAGCTTGATTTGGTGAGAAGAGAAGGCCAGATGAGATGCCATCTTCCCCATTATTAGGAGAACTCATTAAGATCACCCTGATATATTTTTGGAAAGTTCCACTTCGCTAGTTTCCCATACCATCCCTCAAGCACTCCTCAATTCGAGTTGTCTCTCTGTATGCACCTTCCTTCACTCAACCCTAATTCCCCTATACCAAACCACTCTGAGTCTATGGAATTATGATATTATCCATATATAAGTAAATAATACAACATTTATCTTTCTGTATCTGGGTGACCATGCTGAGGATAATATTTTTTTCTAGTATCTTCCATTTTCCAGCAAATTTCATGATGACATTATTTTAACAGCTGGGTAATACTTCATTGTGTTAATATACCACATTATCTCTATATCAGTTTTTCTCTTGATGGACATCTGGCTTGTTTCCAATTCCTGGATTTTATGAATAAAGCAGAAATGAACACAGCTGAGCAAGTGTCCTTGTTGTAGGTATAGTGTCCTTTGGGTATACACCAAAGAGTGGTATATATGGATCTTCAGGTAGATCAATTCCCATCTTTCTGAGAAACTGCCATACTGCTTTTAATAATGGCTATAAAAGTTTGCATTCCCACCAGCAATGGATGAGTATTCCCCTTATTCCACATCTTCACCAGCAAGAGCTG
Organism: Peromyscus eremicus; assembly: GCF_949786415.1. NCBI lineage: Eukaryota > Metazoa > Chordata > Mammalia > Rodentia > Cricetidae > Peromyscus > Peromyscus eremicus. Next base: position 109,068,136 of record NC_081420.1, read on the forward strand.
TCACTTATGTTATAGATTCACTCATTCTGACAGGTATGAGATGGAATCTCAGAATCATGATTTGCATTTCCCTGATTGCTAAGGATGTTGATTATTTTTTTTAAGTATTTATAGACCATTTGAGATTCTCTTATTGAGAATTCTCTATTTAGAATTGTATTCAATTTTTCATTGGATTATTTGTATGTTTGTTATCTAGTTTCTTGAGTTCTTTATATATTTCAGATATTAGTTCTCTATCATATTTGGAGTTGGTAAAAATCTTTTCCTATTTTGTAGTATTCCTCTTTGTTCAAATGATGGTATCCTTTGCCTTACAAAAGCTTTTCAGTATCATGCAGTCCCATTTATGATTTTTTTCACTTTATTTATTTATTTTTTTATTCTTCTATTATCAGCTTGATACAGTATAAATTTTTATCCTAATAGTGAAATGTTTCATTGAGGCTTGCCCAGTAATTGAGTAAAAACAAAACTTATTATAAGCCACAGTCATCCTAGTGTCCTCCCTGTTATATAACCTCCCTGGTTCTGTGGGTTGCAGTCTGATTGTTCTTTGCTTTATATCTAGTATCCACTTATGAGTGAGTACATAGCATGTTTGTCCTTCTGGGTTTGGGTTATCTCACTCAGGATGATATTTTCTAGTTCTATCCATTTGCCTGCAAATTTCATGCTGTCATTGTTTTTCTCTGCTGCGTAGTACTCCATTGTGTATATGTACCACATTTTCTTAATCCATTCTTCAGTTGACAGGCATGTAGGTTGTTTCCAGGTTCTGGATATTATGAATATTGTTGCTATGAACATAGTTGAGCATGTATCTTTGTGGTATGGTTGAGCATTCCTTGGGTATATGCCCAAGAGTGGTATGGCTGGGTCTTGAAGTAGATCGACTCCCAATTTTCTGAGAAACTGCCATACTGATTTCCACAGTAGTTGTACTAGTTTTCATCCCAACCAACAGTGGAGGAGTGTTCCCTTTGCTCTGCATCCTCTCCAACATAGACTGTCATTAGTGTTTTTTATCATAGCCATTCTAACAGGTGTAAGGTGGTATCTCAGAGTCGTTTTGATTTGCAATAGCCACAAATAATATAAAATACCTTGGGATAATACTAACTAAACAAGTGAAGGACCTTTTGATAAGAACTTTAAATTTCTAAAGAAAGAAATTGAAGAAGATATCAGAAAATGGAAGGATCTCCCATGCTCATGGATAGGTAGGATCAACATAGTAAAAATTGCAACTTTTACCAAAAGAAATCTGCAAATTTAATGCAATTTCCATCAAAATGTCAACACAATTCTTCACAGACCTGGAAAAAAATACTCAACTTCATATGGAAAAACAAAAGACCCAGGATAGCTAAAAGAATCCTGTATAATAAAGTAACCTCTGGAGGCATCACCATCCCTGACCTCAAGCTCTACTATAGAGCTATAGTAATAAAAACAGCTTGGTACTGGCATAAAAACCGACATATAGACCAATGGAATCGAATTGAGGACCCTGACATTAATCCACGCACATATGAACACTTGATTTTTGACAAAGAAGCCAAAACTATACAATGGAAAAAAGAAAGTATCTTCAACAAGTGGTGCTGGTATAACTGGATGTCAATATGTAAAAGATTTCAAATACATCCATATCTGTCACCATGCACAAAGCTCAAGTCCAAGTGGGTCAAAGACCTCAACATAAATCCAGTTACACTAAACTTAAACTTAATAGAAGAGAAAGTAGGAAGTACTCTTGAATGCATTGGCACAGATCACTTCCTAAATATAACACCAGCAGCACAGACACTGAGCACAACAATTAATAAATGGGACCTCTTGAAACTGAGAAGCTTTTGTAGGGCAAAAGACATGGTCAATAAGACATTTATGAATCTTTGATCTTGTGCCTGTACTATCAGTGTTTTTTTTTTTTTTCAGGAAATCTTCTCCTGTGTCAATGTATTCAAGACAATTGCCCCACTTGCAATATTAATTTAAGTGTTTCAGCTCTATGAAGAGGTCTTTGATCCATTTGGAGTTCAGTTTTGTGCAGGATGATAAGTACTGTTCTATTTGCAATCTTCTAAATGCAGAGATCCAGTTTAACCTGTACCGTTCATTGACAATACTCTTTTTGTCCAGTGTACATTTCAGGTTTCTTTATAAAAAGTCATATATAGAACTGCTATTGTTTTTGTTCTGTACATTTGGGTATGTTGTGTATTCATCTTCATTGAATTTTAGAAAGTATTTAAATTTCTTTATTTTTATCTTGATCCAGTTTTCATTCAGTAGTGAGTTGTTCAGTTTCCATAGGTTCGTAAGTTTTCTGTTGTTGATATTCAGCTTTAAACCATGGTGTTCTGAAAGGATGTAGGGAATTTTTTCAATTTTCTTGTATATGCTTAAACTTGATTATGACCAAGTATGTGGATAATTACAGAGAAAGCTTTTTTGAGGTGCAGAGAAGAAGGTATATTCTTTTGTATTTAGGTGAAATATTCTGTAAATATCTGTTAGGTCCATTTGGTTTGTAACATCTGTTAGTGCCCACATTCCTTTGTTTCATTTTTTTTTCTTGAATGACCTGCCTATTGGTGAGAGTGGGATATTGAAGTCTCCTGTTTATAAATATTTTATTGTAATTTTTGTGTATATGTTCAGCATATTACCCTATAATATTCTTTTATGGGTGAGTCTATATGTGATTTGGTATCAAGATAATAGTGACTGCACACACACACATACACACACATACACACACACACAAATTGAAGAGATCATTTTCATTTGGGAGATTATTTTAAACTATTCTTTGAAGTTTTGGGATAATTGTACTCTGAATCTGTCTGGCCCTGATACGTACTTGGCTGATGTATTGTTTAGTTTCTATGAGTTTGCTTACTTTCTGTGGCTTCTATTCTTCCTAGTATCCAGATCTTTTTTTTTTCAATCAAGTACTATTTATGATGCTATTTTAATTGTAAAATATTTCTTGAAATTGACTTTGTGCCCTAATATGTGTCCAATTTCAGATAAATTTGCAGCAGAGAAAAATGTGTACTCTTTGGTGCTTCAATAGAATCTTTTTGTGGATGCCTGTTAGATTTACTTTATTTATTATATCATTTTAATTCAAAATTTTTCTGATTAGGTTTTGTCCGGATGACCCATCTATTGGTGTAGTAGAGTATCGAAGTCCTCCACTATCACCATGTTTAGGGTAAAAAACATGTGGTTTCAGATCTAATGTTGTTTCATAAATGAAATTGGATTTTTCTGTGTTTGGTGCACAAAATTTAGAACTGTAATATGCTTTGGGTGGATTTTTTTTCTTTAGTGAATATGAGTGTTCTTTCCTATTTCTGATGACTAGTTTTGGTTTGAAATCAATTTTGCTAAATATTTAAAATGCTATGCCTGCTAACTTCCTAGTTCCATTTACTTGGAAAACCTTTGCCATTCTTATACCCCCAGATGAAGTCTTTCAAGGATGGTGAGGTATGTTTCATGGAAGCAGAAAAAAAAGATGGATTCTGTTTTCTGATTTTAGTCTATAACTCTTTATTAGAAATTTGGAACACTTAGCATTAAGAGTTATTAGTGAAAATGTATACTAATTACAAGTATTTTGTTGTGGTGATTTTTTTCCATAGATCTCCTTTGATTAGCTGTGCTGGAATTTCATATTTATTCATTGTGTCCTCTTGGATGTGTCTAACCTTTTCTTCAGACTAAAACAATACTTCAGATATCCTCTGGAACTTAAGAAGTACAAATTACTTAAATCTGTTTTATCATGGAAAGTTTTTCTTTATCCTTTAATTGAAAAATATGGTTTTCCTGGGTATGGCAATGTAGGCCAGCATCTGAGGTCCTTCAGAACTTTTAGGACGGTGCAGGTGTATCTGTCTTTAAAAGGCTGAACTAAAACATCAGCTGTTAGATTCTGTTAGGCCTACCTTTATATGTGGTTTGGTCATTTTCTCTTTCAGTTTTCTTTATTTTGTATATGTAGTATTTTGATTATTATATGATTGATAAATTTCATTTCTTTTCTTATGTCTTGATGTTCTTTATGCCTGTCATACCTTGATAGACATTTAAAAAGATTTGGGAAATTTTCTTCTATAATATTGTTGAAATAGTTTTGTATGCCTTTGACCTGGATTTCTTCTCCTTTGTCTATATTTAACAATCAGAAGTTGTATCTTTTATAATATCTTAGATCTCAGAGTACTTGAATTTGTTTTGTGAGTTTTTTTTAATTTTTTATGTAATATTTTCTTTACTAAGTTATCCAATTTCTCTATCCTCTCCTCAACATCTGACATTCTCTCACTTAATCCAATCTAATGAGCAGGCTTTTCTCTGTTCTTTATGCTTGACTCCCTTAATTTATTTATTTGGCTCATCCCCCCAGTAATTATATCACTTTATTAAATTTTATTTTCTATCTGGTTTTTATTATTTCATTAAACTGTTTTCACACTCTTCATTCTGTCTTTAATTTCCTTTAGCATAGTCATATGAAAGTGCTATTTGGAAGGATTGTCTTATGAGCCGTCCAAGTTAATTTTCTCAGAGAAAATTATTGTCATAATACTTAACTTGTAGGATACATATTATCTTGGTTATTTATCTTTGTGTTTCAGCATTGGGACCTAGGTATAGGAATTATGTCTCAGGAAGCAATTCATCATAAGGATGGTTGTCCTCTGCTTTCTATGAATGTATCCATCTGTGCTTGCTATTCCCTAACATGTCAGTTCATGTACCAGTTGAACTGTACCTAGGATTCAATCTTGGAAAAAACTCCGCATTTGTGTACAACTGTAGTATGAGAGGTGATCTTAGCTTAGCTGGAATCAAGCACAAATTCTGAAACTGAGCACAAACCTGTCGAGTTATGATATTATCACTGCTGAATAATTTCAGTTCATAGTTTCTGAGATATTGTTTAGAAGCTGTCTATATGAATTGCTTTGGGCATGAAGTGAGACAGGCCACATGAACAGGTGTCAGAGGCTGGAGAGTGAACACATTTAGCTTTACTAGTAGTCTTCATTCTTCCCTTCTCTTCCATTTAGTCTCAAGCATATTGAGTGTTGCATTTTATGTTCCTCATTGAGTTAATTCATCCACAAACACCCTTACAGACACACACACCTAGGAGTGTTTTTTTACACATTACCTAGTTATTCTGAAATCTAATTAAGTTTTGACAATCAAGATCAAAATTAGATTAATGTTCTGTAAGTGATTGTAGGATTGCATAATATTGGCCACTTGGCATTTTCTTACTGATATTCTGTTGGGTTTCCCTATACATTGTTCATAAATGGAAGTGGGGTATTGATTTCTACTGTTATTATTCTACTGACAATGTTTTCATTCCATCTGTTAATATTTGTTTTATTGACTTAGGTGCAGTGATATTAAATGCACATAGACAGTCATCTGTACTTGCAGGTATAGCAGAAAGACAGTTCTCCATCATTCCCCTAGGTCTCCAATTCCATCAGCACCTCCAGCGAAGCAAGAGAAAATTAGTCCCTCAGTCATTGCTTTGAGGTCAAAGAATGCTAGACACAGACTTCACTCTCTTACTCCACTAATGAACTCACAGAAAGGACACACTACCTCACCACTGAGCTGTGCTTCCTCAGAGTAATAGATGATTCAAGTAGAATTGTTCATTTGAACCTCTTCAATACATCTGCTCTAGGCTCTGGCTTCCTTACGGGAATTATTTATCTACCCTGGACATGAGCTTCTCATTAAAGTATACTAATTTCTGTGGAAGGATAAAGGCTTGTACTTTAAAAGTTCCTTTATGTTTCAGAATTTCACACATGTATATAATGAAATGGATGGTATTTTTCCTCCTCCAACTTCCCCCATATCTTCCCATTATTCTTCCTCCCAACTATATGAGTGCTGTGGGATGGTCTGTATGTCAAGTGTGTTGCTGATTGGTCAGTAAATAAATCACTGATTGGCCATTGGCTAGGCAGGAAGTATAGGCGGGACAAGAAAAAGAATTCGGGGAAGTGGAAGGCTGAGAGGGAGACACTGCCAGCCGCCATCAGGACAAGGAAGATGTAAGGTACCGGTAAGCCACAAGCCATGTGGCAAAGTAAAGATTAATAGAAATGGGCTAAATATAAGAGTAAGAGCTAGACAATAACAGGCCTGAGCTAATGGCCAAGCAGTTTAAATAATGTAAGAGTCTATGTGTTTATTTTATAAGTGGGCTCTGAGACTGGCGGGACTTGGTGGTGGGAGCTGGAGAGAAATTCTCCAGCAACAAATGGCGCCCAACGTGGGGCAAGAGTTTCCACCTAAAAACTTAGAAAAAAGATTCTAAAACGGACCTAAAAACAGCTTCCTAATTGTCTCTCTCAAATGAGCGGCAGCTGCCGGTTTGAGCTACTGGCGGGTTCCTGGCGTGCATGCTCAACCTGCAGTATGGCGGGAATGAGGCCTCTGCAAGTAGCACATTAAACTGTGTGGTGAATTTAGCCTTTGCTAGTACAAAACAAAAAAAGAGGTTTTTGGGCTACACGCTGCTTGGATAAAAGCATAGACCCACGATAGCTCCCAGAGCTGGCGGTAAACGTAGCCATGTTGGGAAGCTGAGGTGGGCGGAGCCAGCAGCCACAGCTGCTGCAGTTTAAGGCAAAAGATTCACAATAAGACAGATTCAGATGTAATAGTTTACAATGTGTGTAAAAGATACGTAGGCTTGAAAGAGACAAAAAAAAGGTGATATATAGAGTTATAGAAACAAATACATAGTTTTAAAAAATAAAGTCTTTAAAGAGACAGTAAAGGTAGTATAAAAATAAGCCACGTAAAGATGACTATTACACAGAGAATCTGGATTGTGTTGTCTTTGGGATTCTTAACTGCAGAGAGATATTTGATTGTAAAGGAAGCTGAGTTAAACCAATATGCATATTTTAAAGATATCTTGACTTCAAAATTTGGATATAAGGATATGTTACTTTGGAAAGGAGTCTCTGCTCTTGTTTCCACAAAAAGCCAGAGACTATGGATTTGTTCCAGATTAAGATACATCAGGTTTGACCAGCCAAGACCCCCTGAAAGGTCTCCAATGACACCATGGCCCAGATGATTCAACATCCAGAATGGTTTCAAGTCAACTGGCTCAGACGATACAGCCTCACAGACTACTCCATGATCCTAAAATTTTCTTTCTGTCTCCAGAAGATACAGCGCCCCCCTCCAGCAGGAAGTAGTAAGAAAAGCTACGCCCAAATTCCCAAATATACCAAGCTGGCTTTAAAGATGGAATTGGCTCACTCCCCCTCTAAACCCAGACATATTGCTCAAAAAAAAAAAAAATGGTTAAGAGATTCTTGTGTCCCAAATCAGAAGAGCCCTCTGATGTGGGACAGAAAAAAAACAATATTTTTATTTAAATCAGGTTGATTATAAATACAATCTCTTTCTAAAACAAAAAAGGGGATAGTTTAGATATGATAGGATAAAAGGGTAGATTAATGAACCTACTTTTAAAGAGTAACAACTTGTTTAAAATGTTTTACATCGCTATAGATTTTAGTTTATTGATACAAGTTTAAACTTAATTTTGTTATACTGTATATATATATTTCTATTCTTGTTTGAGGTATTATGTTTATGTAACTCATTTAAAATTGTAATGGATAATTAAAAAATAGATTAATAATTAGTCATCTATGATAATCATATTTGTAGCCATGTTAGTTAAGTCTTCTAGGTATACATAGTTATATTTCAGATAGATAGGTAGTCTTCAAACACTTCAAAGACCTACAAAATATGGCATTTAAAATGTTTTAAAAATTTAGACTTTCTGGACAGTGAGACATGTCTGCTCCTGACAGCACCGATTTACTTCAGAGAAAAGGATGGGCATCGAAGACACTCCATATGGAGTTTATCTTCACCTTGACAAAAATAGCCATTTGGGCAAGAAACTGTTCTTGCCTGGACTGCCTGATCAACTGGACATGCAGGACCCATACAAAGGTGACCACTGAACTTTGCTTGACAAAATGGTCCTTCAGGTTCCTGCTTTGCAGAGAAAACTGCCAGACATTCTACAGGACACAGAAAAAAATAAATAAGAGACTCTAGGCCTGTGGGCTGAAGACAGATGCCCCAACCTTACAAGAGAACTTTGAATGACTGTCCAGGCTGCCAGCTGTCTCTGTCTACCCTACAAGACTCCTAAAAGTTGCTTATATCCTTCTCCATTTCTCCAAAGTAATATATCCTTCTGAGGTCTTTGATGTGGTTAAAGACTAGATACTTACAATTTTCCTTAGTTATAATAAAAGATAAGTTAGATATAAAACCTTAAACTTACAAATATAAGATAGATAGGATCTCTTCTTTAATATTGTAACTGTAATTCTTGCTTGATAATTGTTTTGTTATATGTAATTTTACTATGTTAAAGTTAAAACCTTCCTTTTTAAGAAAAGAAAAAGGGGAAGTGCTGTGGGATGGTCTGTATGTCAAGTGTGTTGCTGATTGGTCAGTAAATAAATCACTGATTGGCCATTGGCTAGGCAGGAAGTATAGGCGGGACAAGAAAAAGAATTCGGGGAAGTGGAAGGCTGAGAGGGAGACACTGCCAGCCGCCATCAGGACAAGGAAGATGTAAGGTACCGGTAAGCCACAAGCCATGTGGCAAAGTAAAGATTAATAGAAATGGGCTAAATATAAGAGTAAGAGCTAGACAATAACAGGCCTGAGCTAATGGCCAAGCAGTTTAAATAATGTAAGAGTCTATGTGTTTATTTTATAAGTGGGCTCTGAGACTGGCGGGACTTGGTGGTGGGAGCTGGAGAGAAATTCTCCAGCAACATATGAGACTTTGTTTTGTTTTGATAATCACTTAGTGCTATCCATATGTGCATGTATGTCTATCCACTGGAGCATGAGAAACCAAAAAGTGGCCACATTCTAATAAAGAATGATTCTTTCTCAGCCAGCAACTATCCACTATCAATAGCTCCTCAGTATGGAATAGGTTCTAGAGATCATCTACTCTATTGCTGCCAGAATTTTGTGTAGCTCTTGTGCAGGTAACCACATGCTGGGGGTTCAAGACAGTTACAGCCATGTCATGTCCAGAAGACAACATTTCACAGATCCCTCCCAATCCTTCATGCCACTGAAGAAGTCAAATGCAGTAGCCATTTGGAAAACTCTTGACAGAGCCTTCCAATGGAAACAAGAGTTTTCCATGTGACTATGTAATCCCACATTTAAGATATAACACAGTGAAGTAGAAACATATGGCCACAGAAAGACTTGTGTCTCATAAATATCCATGTCCTAGATTCATAGGAGCCACAAATAGAAACAATGAACACATTCACCTGCTATGACTCAATAGACAACATGTGGGATAGTCACGTAATGGAGCACTGATGAGCAATAGATAAATGGATATATCTCCAAGTATATCAAGTATATTCTCCAATCACAAAAATTAACTATTTCATATACATTTCACAAGAAATATTGAGGAAGCAGATTATCTAAGACTAGTGCTGAGATTGAAAAAGATTACTCAGGTGCTGTGGGATGGTCTGTATGTCAAATGCTCTGACTGGTCAATAAATAAAACACTGATTGGCCAGTGGCCAGGCAGGAAGTATGGGCGGGACTAACAGAGAGGAAAATTGAGAGAACAGGAAGGTGGGAGGAGACACTGCCAGCCGTAACCATGACAAGCAGCATGTGAAGATGCTGGTAAGCCACAAGCCATGTGGCAAGGTATAGATTTATAGAAATGGATTAATTTAAGTTATAAGAACAGTTAGCAAGAAGCCTGCCACGGCCATACAGTTTGTAAGCAATATAAGTCTCTGTGTTTACTTGGTTGGGTCTGAGCAGCTGTGGGACTGGCAGGTGAGAGAGATTTGTCCTGACTGTGAGCCAGGCAGGAAAACACCAGCTATATTCAGGGAAACCGAGGATTAACAGAAACAAGTCTAAAATTGATTTACTAGGATTGTATAGTTTATAAACAGACTGATTTAAATAAATTATAATCTTACAAAGTAATTTTTGGCATTTAAATTATATCAATAAAATGGGTGAAAGACAACCTGAAATGGAAAAAAATGAGAGGTATGAATGAAATAATTTTAATACTATGTTGATAAGTATTAAATCTAAATGATGAATATGGGAGATTCAGTCTACTCTACTATCCCCATTTTTGTACATTTGAAAGTTTAATAAATTGTTACAAAATTTAAATGAGGTCAGTGGCCTTTGACTCAGAATTATTCAGGGGGAAAAATAAGATTGTCAGGGCCTGTGGAGTTTCTTTAACAGATACAAGAACAGAATTTCTCTGATTCATCATTTAATTTCCAAAGCTCTATTTTATATTAAATATTCAAGGATAGTCATTTAGATTGACTGAGGAAGCACATATCCAATGATTCTACAGTATAAAATAAGGCAGTTTCCCTTGGAAATTCAAGAAGAAAACTATATAGAGAACTGAAGAAATTTCTAAAGAAAATTATTTAAAAATTGTATCTGTGTCTTCTAGGGTCCAGGAAATATTCACTGTTCAATGTCTTGCTTTTCTTTTTTTTCTTTTTTTCTTTTTTATTTTGCAATACAATTCAGTTCTACATATCAGCCACGGATTCCCTTGTTTTCCCCCCCTCCCGCCCCCCACCTTCCAATTCCTCCTCCTCCAGGGCAAAGCCTCCCCTGAGGACTGAGATCAACCTGGTAGACTTAGTCAGTCCAGGCAGGTCCAGTCCCCTCCTCCCAGGCCAAGCCAAGTGACCCTGCATAGGCCCCAGGTTTCAAACAGCCAACTCATGCAATGACCACAGGACCGGTCCCACTGCCTGGATGCCTCCCAAACAGATCAAGCCAATCAACTGCCTCACCCATTCAGAGGGCCTGATCCAGTTGGGGACCCCTCAGCCATTGGTTCATAGTTCATGTGTTTCCATTTGTTTGGCCATTTGTCCCTGTGCTTTATTCAACCTTGGTCTCAACAACTCTCGCTCATACAAACCCTCCTCTTTCTCGCCAATTGGACTCCCAGAGCTCCACCTGGGGCCTAGCCATGTATCTCTGCATCCAGATCCCTCAGTCAGTTTGCAAGCAAATGGATGGATCTAGAAAAAAATCATCCTGAGTGAGGTAACCCAGACTCAGAAAGCAAACATGGTATGTACTCACTCATAGGAGGACACTAGTTGTGGAACAAGGATGACTGGACTGCTACTCACATCACCAGGGAGGCTACCTGGAAAACAGGACCCCAAGAAAGACACGGGGATCACCCAATGATGGAGAAATGGAAGAGATCTACATGAACAGCCTGGACATGAGTGGGGGTAATGAAGGGCAAGGGTCAAGGGAAAGAGAGCTTGGGGGTGCGGGAGATCCCAGCTGGATCAACAACAGAGAGGGAGAACCAGGAATAGGAGACCATGGTAAATGAAGACCACATGAGAACAGGAAGAAGCAAAGTGCTAGAGAGGCCCACAAAAATCCACAAAGATACCCCCACAACAGACTGCTGGCAATGGTTGAGAGACAGCCTGAACTGACCTACTCTGGTGATGGGATGGCCAAACACCCTAATTGTCATGCTAGAAACCCCATCCAATGTCTTGCTTTTCTATCTTTTTATATTGGAGTATATTTACTTTTCATCTTTTCTTTTCCCTCTTTCTCTTATTGTCGTCTTCTTTCCCACCAATTGTATGTATTATAAATAAAAACACAAGTACAATAAAACAATAATACATTTTTCATAAGTAATATTTTGCTAATATATAATACAAAAAATAACATTTTTTAAAGGGAAAATGGGCCTTTGTACTTAATTTCTCCATCTATCAGCTATTCAGAAGTCTTCTACTGTGCCAAAACATTTAAGGCTATTCCCCACTTTCTCTTCTATCAGGTTCACTGTATCTTGTTTTATGTTGATGTCTTTGATCCATTTGGAGTTGAGTTTTGTGCAGGGCAATAGATATGGATCTATTTTCATTCTTATATATGCAGACATCCAGTTTGACCAACGGATTTTGTTGAATTTGCTTTCTTTTGTCCAGTTTTTCTGGCTTTTTTTCTAATAAAGAATCAGGTGTCCAGAGGTATATGGATTTATGTCTGGCCTTCAGTTTGATTCCATTGATCAACTTGTCTATCTTTATGTCAATACCATGTGGTTTTCATTACCATAGCTCTGTAGTAAAGCTTGAAATAGAGAATGGTGATACCTTCAGTAGTTCTTTTATTGTTTGGGATTGTATTAACTATCCTGGGTTCCTTGTTTTTCCATGTGAACTTGCAAACTGTTCTTTCAAGGCCTATCATCCAATTGTGTTTGTGTGTTTTTTTTTAATTTGATAGGGATTGTATTGAATCTGTTGATTGCTTTTGGCAAGATGATCATTTTTACTATATTAATCCTACAAATCCATGAGCATAGGGAATCTTTCAATCTTCCGATATCTTCTTCAATTTCTTTCTTTAAAGACTTTAAGTTTTTATCATATGAGTCTTTTACTTGCCTAATTAAAGTAACCCCAAGATATTTTATATTACTTGAGGCTATTGTGAATGGCTTTGTTTCCCTGCTTTCTTTCTCAGTACATTTTTTACTTATATATAGGAGGGCTATTGGTTTTTATGACTTGATTTTATGTCTATCTACTTTGATAACAGTATTTGTCAACTGTAGGAGTTCTCCAGTAGAAATTTTAGGACCACTTCTGTATACTAAGATATCATCTGAAAACAATGATACTTTGATTTCTTCCTTTAAGATTTGTATTGCCTTGATTTCTTTCAGTTCTCTTATTGCTTTAGCTAAGACTTAAGTACTATATTGAGTAGATACCAAGAGTGGAATACCTTGTCGTTCCTGATTTTATTGGAATTGCTTTGAGTTACTCTTCATTTAATTTTATGTTTGCTATGGAATTTCTGTAAATTACTTTTATTATTTTAGGTATGTCCCTTGTATTTCTAATCTCTCCAATAACTTTATCATGAAGCATCTAATGAGATGATTATATGTTTTTCTTTTAATTTGTTTCTATAGTGAATTACATTTATTCACTTTTATATCTTAAGCCATCCCTGCATCTATGGAATAATACCTACTTGATTATGGTGGATGATCTTTTTGATATGTTCTTGGATTCTGTTTACAAGATTTTTATTGTGTATTTTTACATCCATGATCATAAAGTAAATTGGTGTGTAATTCTCTTTCTTTCTTGGGTCTTTATGTGGATTCGGTATCAAGGTATCTCTGGATTCATAAAATGAAATGGACAATGTTCCTTCTGTTTCAATTTGGTCACATATTTTGAAGAGGATTGATGTTAACTCTTCTTTGAAAATGTAGAATTCTGCACTAAAACCATCTGGTTTTGGATTTTTGATGGCTGAGAGGCTTTTAATGGTTGCTTCTATTTCACTAAGGGCTACAGATTTGTTTCAATTGCTTATCTGATTTTGTTTTAACTTGAGTAAGTGGTACCTATAAAATTTTTTTTCCATTATTTTAGGTTTTCAAATTTGGTAGAGTACATGTGTTCGAAGTATGTCCTTATGACTTTCTGGGTTTCATTATTATCTTTTGTTATGCTTTCATCTTTGTTTCTGGTTTTGTTAATTTGGAAATTCTCTTTTAATCCTTAGTTAGTTTGGATAGGGTCAGTCCAGGTGAAAGGAAAGATATTTTGAGACTGAGGGCTGAGAGGAATAGAAAACAAAGCAAAACAAACAAACAAAAACCCAACTGCTGTGGGATGTTCTGTATGGCAAATGTGTTGCTAATTAGTCAATAAATAAAACACTGATTGGCCATTGGCTAGGCAGGAAGTGTAGGCAGGACAAGGAGGAGAATAAAGCTGGAAAGTGGAAGGCTGAGTCAGAGAGACACTGCCAGCCGCCACCATGACAAGCTACATGTGAAGATCCTGGTAAGCCACGAGCCATGTGGCAAGGGATAGGTTTATGGAAATGGATTAATTTAAGCTGTAAGAACAGATAGCAAGAAGCCTGCCATGGCCATACAGTTTGTAACCAATATAAGTCTTTGTGTTTACTTGGTCGGGTCTGAGTGGCTATGGGACTGGCAGGTGAGAGAGATTTGCCCTGACTGTGGGCCAGGCAGGAAAACTCTAGCTACAAATGGCGTCCAACGTAGTGGCAAGAGTTTCCACCTAAAAACTGAGAAAAAAAGATTCTAAAACAGAGCTTAAAAACAGTTCCTAATTGTCTCTCTCAAATGAGCAGCAGCTGTGGGTTTGAGCTACTTGTGGGTTCCTGGCCTGCACGCTTGACCTGCCGTATGGTGGGAATGAGGCCTCTGCAAGTGGCACATTAAACTACATGGTGGATTTAGCCTTTGCTAGTATAAAACAAAAAAAAAAAAGAGGTTTCTGGACTACACGCTGCTTGGATAAAAGCATAGACCCAAGATAGCTCCCAGAGCTGGTGGTAAACATAGCCATGTTGGGAAGCTGAGGTGGGTGGAGCCAGCAGCCACAGCTGCTGCAGTTTAAAGCAATAGATTCACAATCAGATAGATTCAGATGTAACAGTTTACAATGTGTGTAAAATATACATAGGCTTGAAAGAGACAAAAAAGGTGATATATACAGTTATATAAACAAATACATAGTTTTAAAAAATAAAGTCTTTAAAGAGACAGTAAAATTAATATAAAAAATAAGCCACGTAAAGATGAATATTACACAGAGAATCTGGATTGTGTTGTCTTTGGGATTTTTAACTGCAGAAAAACATTTGATTGTAAAAGCTGTTGAATTATGCCAAAATGTATATTTTAAAGATACCTTGACTTCAAAATTTGGATGTAAGGATGTGTTGCTTTGGAAAGGAGATTCTGCTTTTGTTCCCACAGAAAGCCAAAGGCTATGGATTTGTTCAAGATTAAGATACATCAGGTTTGACCAGCCAAGACCCCCTGAAAGGTCTCCAATGACACCATGGCCCAGATGATCCAACATCCAGAACCGTTTGAAGACAACTGGCTCAGACAATACAGCCTCATGGACTATTTCATAATTCTAAAATTTTCTTTGTATCCCCATAAGATACAGCGCCCCCCTCCAGCAGGAAGTAGTAAGAGAAGCTACGCCCAAATTCCCAAATTATATGTAATTTTACTTTGTTAAGGTTAAAACCTTCCTTTTTGAAAAAGGAAAAGAAAGGGGGGGGAAGTGCTGTGGGATGTTCTGTATGGCAAATGTGTTGCTAATTAGTCAATAAATAAAGCACTGATTGGCCATTGGCTAGGCAGGAAGTGTAGGCAGGACAAGGAGGAGAATAAAGCTGGAAAGTGGAAGGCTGAGTCAGAGAGACACTGCCAGCCGCCACCATGACAAGCTACATGTGAAGATCCTGGTAAGCCACGAGCCATGTGGCAAGGGATAGGTTTATGGAAATGGATTAATTTAAGCTGTAAGAACAGTTAGCAAGAAGCCTGCCATGGCCATACAGTTTGTAACCAATATAAGTCTCTGTGTTTACTTGGTTGGGTCTGAGTGGCTATGGGACTGGCAGGTGAGAGAGATTTGCCCTGACTGTGGGCCAGGCAGAAAAACTCTAGCTACACCCAACACATCCTTGAAGTCTAGGACTGAAAGGTGAGAGGTGCTACCCTTCCCAATGGAAAGGAAGGATAACACCCTCTGATATCATGCCTTTTGTTATCTTGCTCATCTTCTCTAAACATTGTAATGAAATGTCTTATACATAGACCATTCCCTTTGCAAAAATTGTTAATCTAAAATCACACAAAGAATTTAAACCACTTTCTTAGAGTCAGAAGATATAAGATGACATACCATCAAATTCTAAATTAGATTTCTGTCCTCAAAAATAGAAATATGTTGGGGCTGGAGAAATGGCTCATCTGTAGTTAAGAGCACTTACTTTTTTTCAGAGGGCCACATTCACTTTTAAGTCTCAATGTCTGCAAGTTCACAATCAACTGTAACTCCAGCTCCACGGGATTCAATGCCTCTTGACTCCCAGGGCATCTGAGCTCACATGCACATACCCACTCACACGTAAGTAAGCATATTGAAAAAAAAATCTTAAAGAAATAAACACACTGTCTAGGGAGATGGTTTTCTGTTAGTGTTTTTTTTAAAGCATGTCTAAATGAAGCCCTTAGCTGAATGAAAGTGAATTGATGAAAACATCTGTCAAGAAACATCCTGAAAACAAGTTTTCATCATCTGTCTTGTCACTCTTCATGCCACAGTTTCCTTAAATTTGAATCACAGACCTAAGGAAATATGACAAATGACATCACCAAAAATCCAGTAAGGGGAAGATCAATTTATTCACCACAGAATATTGCATAAGCGAGTAATTCCAGCCACATTGTGTGCAACTCACCATCAACTCACAGTGAGCAGGTATGTAAGTGTATTACAGAATCCATAGAATTAAAAATGGATCTGTGTGCATCTTTCCCAGGGCAGCATGTTGGCATGGATTAGTCTTCATTTTTCACTCAGATTTTATTGCTATTGACAGAAAGGAACATTATCTTGAAGTATCTGACCAATAGTATCTCAATATTTACAAATTTTATCTCTGAATATTGGCATTTGAAAACACATCTTTGGTCACCAGGTTTTATAAATCCCTTCAGGGCGTTTTAATGCATTAATCCTTGAAAAATATATGACATATTTTGGAACAAATTCCATGGAAAAATCAAGGCAATTTCATGTTAATATATAAATTTAGTATTAAAACTAAAGTAATCTAATATCTTGCAGATCTGTGTTTACTTAGATTTATATAATCAATGCCGAGAGTAGCATATGTAGTGTATAATGATAAATATACTTACCAAAATACCATTACTACATGTCAGATATAAATAGTTTAAAGAATATCTCACTGACCTTGTAGGTATATCTTTCTTTTACTTATGACAGTTTACCATGGCAAATGGATAGAAGATAATTTCTGATATAAATACAATGCTTTATACAAAGATTATTTTTGAGCATACTTATATCATTTTAGAAGAAACATTTCTAAGAATTACATTTCCTTTGATCTTTAGAATCTATATTAACCTTCTTTTATTAAAAAAACATAAATCCACCTTTTCTGTATTAGATTTTAAATAGTACCTGTGCATATAAATACAAAGTCATCTATCTATCTATCTATCTATCTATCTATCTATCTATCTATCTATCAATCTATCTATCTATCTAACATCTGTCTGTCTATCTATCTACCTACCTATCCATCCATCCTATCTTTTTTTTTCTATTTGTCTGTCTAAACACATAAGATCAGAATCAAGAACATCACAAACAGAACTTTTATTTCAGACAGGATTGTAAATACCTGGCTGACACAGAACTTGTTTTGCAGTTCACAATGGCTTGAGCTTGTGTTCATCTTCCTGCCTTAGTTTTCTTTGTGCTGACATTACAGGTATGGCTACCATACTTGGCTAGTGAGCACCTCTTACATGCCAGGACAAAACTATTCAGTTTGGAGGGAACAGGCTCATTGACAGTTCAAATTCTTCAAAGTAAATATTCTTCAAAATTTTGAGAAATTAAGTTACTCTATCATCCCAGAGGACCATTCTGTACATTAGTATTCTAAAAATAAAATTAAATAACATTTTTTCAATTATCAGTCACAATTGTCATAAGCTACCAGGTAATTCAAAAATTAGCTAAAGAATTAGTTTAAAACCTCAAAGTCCACCAACAATGAATGACACACCTCTTCTAACAAAGCCACACCTCTTAATCCCTTCTAAACAGTTCCACCAACAGTGGAACAATTATTCAAATGAATGAGTCTTTGGGGGATATTTCCTTTCAAGCCACAACATGTAATCTTCAGTGACACTTAAACTCCCTTTTACTATTGTTATTTATTAAGCGGCACTGTTTACCATGCAATAGAAACCACAATGCACAGCACCCCTTCTGTAAGAGTTTATTAAGGGAAGAGACTACAAGGGGTGTGCATAGGCCTATGGAATTACCATGCAGGAAGAGGTGAAGGAATAGGTAGAACCCAGTTTATAGGTACTACCCACACATGTGCATATGGATTTACATAGCTTTGCCACACATGCACATAGATTAAGTGATACATTTAGGGATTGCCTCTGTGCCAATTGGAAGGCATGCATGGGTGAGAGCTATTAGCTCAGCCTGTGGTTAGTAGTGTGTTTAGGTAATGCCTGTGCTTCTACCACCTCAGCATCTGACACTATGGCATAGCCCAATTTATGAGTCCCTCATGTAAAAAAGAGCTGCCTTCTGTATTCGAGATATAAGTGGCCTGAGACAATGTGCCCTTCTGTATATGTGAAGGGTGGGGCAGTAGTTCCTCTAAGGTTTCAGTGCAGGAAGAAGATGGAGAGTAGTCAGCATTAGGTCAAGGAAGGAGGCTTGAAATATTAAGGGGTAGGCAAGTCTGAAAAGTAGGTATGGCATCTTCCAATAATGTCACTTGGAGAGAAAAAACTTAGGGAGGAGGTAAAGTTTGTAAGTCTTTATATGTTAAGAGATGGGATAGGTTATGGTGAAAGAAGATAGTGGTGGGTGATTCAAAGGTTAGTTTCTTTGATTCCTGAATAAGGAGCTCAGCAGCTGCTAAAGCACAAATTCAAGTACCCATCCCTGAGTGGTAAGGTCTAGTTTTTTTTTGACCGGTATGCTACAGGTACAAAAGAAGGTTCCAGCTTGTGCCCTAGGGTTCCAAAGTCATATCACTCTCTTTCTGTTACATAGAGGGAGAAGGGACTAGTTAGGTCTGGGAGGTGAAGTGCTGGGGCCTGGAGAAGAGCCTGTGGAGCTTCTAGAAGGAATTAGTAATGGATTGAAGTAGGAGTTCATGCAGGGAGTCCAAAGCTGTCTCATATAAGGGATGATCAAGGAGAGAAAAAGATGGAACCCAGGACTTTAAGAAGTCAGCTATTCCCAGAAAGGACATAATATCCTTTTTAGTAGAGTGGACTGCAAGAGACTTGATTAGATGCTTTCTGTCTACTGTGATAGCCTTGTGGGTTGAGGTAATGGTTAGACACAAATGGGTGACCTGAGGCGTGGACAGATGGACTGGGGAAGGCAAGACCATATAACCCCAGCTGGATAAAAATTTTAGGAGAGGAGAGCTGTTAGTTTGGCTAAGTTGTAAAGATGGACTGCAGAGCAGAATGTTCTCTACATACTGTATTAGTTTAGAGCCAGGGAGGGACAAAGAGAGAAGGTCAGAGGCTAGGGCCTGATCAAATAGGTGTGGACTGTCCCTGAGTCCCTGTGGCAAGACAGTCCAGGTCAGCTGCATTGACAGGTGAGTGTCAGGGTCAGTCCAGGTGAAAGGAAAGATATTTTGAAACTGAGGGCTGAGAGTAATAGAAACAACAACAACAACAGTAACAACAAAAAACAAAAGAACATGCACCCTTGAGGTCTAGGACTGAAAAGTGAGAGGTTCCTGAAGGAATTGTTGAGAGAAAAGTATAAAGGTTAGGCACTACAGGATGGAGAGGGACCGCTGCAGAATTAATGAGCCAGAGTTCATGAACCTTCATTAGTCCATTGCCAAGACTAGGAGATCAGCTAGAGGTGGTCTTCATTTGATGTTCCCATGCCACGAGGTTCACAAGGGCAGTTAACTGACCAGTTTTTTTTTTTCATGGTAGCATTTTAGACAAGGCCCAGATGGTGGCCCATGTGAGGCAGGGAAGGCAACTGGCTTTCTCTAGCACATTTATAACAGGGACCTGGAGACCTTCAGATAGCATGTGCCAGCATTTGGCAGTTCTGTTTACAGGCTTTCTCATTTCTCCCATGGTACACTTTATGTGCCACCTCTAAAACTGCTGCCTGTGGGGTCAGAGGCCCTCTCTCCAGATGCTTAAGTTTAGCCCTAATGTTGGGGAAGGTCTGTGAGACAAAGTGGGTCATAAGGAGCTGTCTGCCCTCTGGGCTCTCAGGGGGCCTTTGTAAGCCATTCTAAAAAATAAGATGGATTTTCTTCCTTATCTAGAATTATGTTTTTTAGCTTTTCATAGTTTACTGGTATGAGGGCAGCCTTAAGAAGACCTGCCAGGAAGCAGATTATAAACCTATCCCTAGCTAGAGAGTCACTTGGGGTATTATAATCCCAACATGGGTCCTGATCAGGAACTGCCTCATGCTGTGGATGATTGATTGATAAGTAAAACACTGATTGGCCAGTAGCCAGGCAGGAAGTATGGGCAGGACTAGCAGAGAGGAGAATGGAGAGAATAGGAAGGCAAAGAGGAGGAGACGCCAGCCTGCCATCCAGGGAACATCATGTAAAGGCAGCAGGTAAAGCCACGGAACACATGGCGACATATAGATTAACAGAAATGGGCTGAGTATAAAAGTAAGAGCTAGACAATGGTAGACCTGAGCTAATGGCTGAGCAGTTTAAATAATATAAGCATCTGTATGTTTATTTTATAAGTGGACTACGGGACTGCAGGACCCAGAGAGAAAAACTCTAGTTACAAATGGCACCCAATGGGTTGGCAAGAGTTCCACCTAAAACCTGAGAAAGAAGATTCTAAAACGGAGCTAAAAACAGCTTCCTAGTTGTCTCAAGTTGGTGGGTTCCTGGCATGCACGTTTGACCAGCAGTATGGCAGGAATGAGGCATCTACAAGTGGGACATTAGGCTGCGTGGTAGATTTAGTCTTTGATAATAAAAAAAAAGAAAAGAAAAAGTTTTCTGGGCTACAGGCTGCTTTGATAGAAGCACTGTTTCTAAGAGTTGAGGGTTCCCAGAGCTGGTGGTGGCCCAGAGCTGGTGGTAAACGTACCACCGCCATGTTGGGAAGCTGAGGTGGGCAGAGC
The DNA here is from genome assembly GCF_949786415.1 of Peromyscus eremicus. Taxonomy (NCBI): domain Eukaryota; kingdom Metazoa; phylum Chordata; class Mammalia; order Rodentia; family Cricetidae; genus Peromyscus; species Peromyscus eremicus. The sequence goes on from NC_081420.1 coordinate 109,089,084, forward strand.
CACCAGCCAAAGCTACTATTTTAGCCCTAGTAATACTGCAGTTTAAAACAATAAATTCACAATATGACAGATTCAGATGGAACAAGACTTTAAATAATTTACAATGTGTGTAAAAATGTACATAGGCTTGGAAGAGAAAAAAGAAGGAATATATACAGTTATAAAAAAAACAACAGATTTTAAAAATAAAGTCTTTAAAGAGACAGTAAAGGTAGTATAAAAATAAGCCACATAAAGAAGGATATTACACAGAGAATCTGGATTGTGTTGTTTTGGGGATTTTTAACTACAAAAAAAAACATTTGATCATAAAAGCTATTGACTTAAGCAAATATGTATATTTTAAAGGTACCTTGACTTCAAAATTTGGATATAAGGATATGATGCTTTGGAAACTTTTGTTTCCACTCAAAGCCAGAGGCTATGGATTTGTTCCAGGTTAAGATACATCAGGTTTGACCAGCCAAGAGCCCCTAGAAAGGTCTCTCCGATGACACCATGCCCAGATGATCCAACATCCAGAATGGTTTCAAGACAACTGGCTCAGACAATACACCCTTGCAGATTACTTCATAATCCTAAAATTTTCTTTGTGTCCCCATAAGATACGGTGTCCCCCTCCAGCAGGAAGTAGTAAGAAAAGCTATGCAAAAATTCCCAAATATAACAAGCTGGCTTTAGAGATGGAATTGGCTCACTCCTTCTCTAAACCCAAACATATTGCTAAAAAAAAAAAAAATTAAATTCTTTTGTCCCATATCAGAAGAGCCCTCTGGTGTGGGACAGAGAAAAACCAATATTTTTGTTTAAATCAGGTTGATTATAAATGTGATCTCTTTCTAAAGAAGAAAAGGGGATATGATATAGATATGATAGGATGAAAGGGTAGATTATTGAATCTACTTTTAAAGAGCAACTTGTTTAAAATGTTTTACAATACTATGGATTTTAGTTTATTGATACAAGTTTAAACTTAATTTTGTTATACTGTATATATATTTCTATTCTTGTTTGAGGAATTATGTTTATGTAACTCATTTAAATTGTAATGATAATTAAGAAATACAGATTAATAATTAGTCTTTTATGATAGTCAAACTTACAGTCATGTTGTTTTCTAGGTATACATAGATATAATGCAATTAGGTAGGTAATCTTCAAACACTTCAAAGACCTACAGAATATGGCATTTAAAATGTTTTAAAAATTTAGATTTTCTGGAAAATGAGACATGTCTGCTCCTGGCAGTACTGATTTACTTCAGAGAGGAGGATGGGCATCAAAGACACTCCATATGGAGTTTATCTTCACCTTGGCAAAAATAGCATTTGGGCAAGAAACTGTTCTTGCCTAGACTACTTGATCAACTAGACATACAGGACCCACAGGAAGGTTACCACTGAACTTTTCTTGGCAAAATGGTCCTTCAGGTTCCTGCTTCACAGAGGAAACTGCCAGACATTCTACAAGACACAAAGAGAAATGACTGAGAGACTCTAAGCCTGTAGGCTGAAGACAGATGCCCCAACTTTACAAAGGAACATTAGGTGACTGTCCAGGCTACCAGCTGTCTCTGTCTACTCTTGCAAGATTCCTGAAAGTTGCTTACATCCATCTTCCATTTCTCATGTACCATTATATTCCTTCTCAGGTCTTTGATGGGATTGAAGACTAACAGTTATAGTTACAACTCAGTATATATAAAATATATATATATATATATATATTATATATATATAATATCTTAGATAGAACATATTAAGTATTAGATTCAGGTTCTTTAGGATAGGACACCTTTTGGAATGATCTTTGTAACATGCCATTTACCTATGCTCTATACTTCTCTGGATTTTAGTATGTGTTTCTTACTTGATATTGTTCACATTGGTTGTAGTTCCATCTTATCTAGGTCATTATCCCTCATTACTCCTGGACAATATTTGAAAACCATTCCTTTGTATATAGTCTTGTATTAGGTTAGAAACTTCTTATTTAGACATAAGGGGGAGATGTAGTGGGTAGCCATTCCAGTTTTGATCTGGAAGTTCCAACCCCCATTGAGGCTTCAGTAACTGTCAGCCTACAAGGCGGGGGCTGAGAGAGGACCCTGAAGACCAGAGATCTGGATGCCCCAGCTCTCTTAGTTCCTGGACCCTGGACGCTGGAGGTAGACTGAGCAAAGTTCTCCAGAGAACACTGCTGGTCTGTGCTACACCTTTCCCAGACCCTGTAGCCTGTCCCTTCACTTGTAAGTTACTCCACAAAATAAACCTCCCTTTCAACTACATGGAATGGACTTAATAATTTCACTAATAGCTAGAGAGCCACTTGGGGTATTATAATCCCAATGTGGGTCCTGATCAGGAACCGCCTCAGCCCCAGGTAGATGGGCAGCATTAGTTTGATGAAACTCCTGTGCATGTTTCCATTTGCCCATTTGCTGGCAGATGTTCGATAATTCCCATAAAATATCAGGGTCTAGTGAGCCATTATGTGGCCATTTTTTATTATTATATAAGGGATATTTAGGCCATTTTATAGTGTGTAGTTGGACAAGCTTAGAGGTCTTTAAGTAAGGCATTGAGCTAAAAGGCTTAAGAGTTTCCAGAAGACATCCCAGAGGAGAGGTGGGACTAATAGTGTTGGAAGCCTTGTTTACCATGGCTGTGGTGGAGAGAAAAAAGTAAAAAAAAATAAAATAAAATAAATAAAAATAAATAAATAAATAAATAAATAAATAAATAAATAAAGATGTGATCCAAGACTACAATATCAGGCACCCCTGAAATCACGTGAGAATCAGTGATTGGCACAAGTCATTCAATGCTTCATCAAGCCAGAGAATGAGCGCCAGGGAATATGTAGCCCAAGTACAAGAGTCCAACAGTGACTGGCAGAAGTCATTCAATACTTCAGCAAGAGAGAGAATAAGGGCAGGGCATATGTAGCCTGAGAACGAGGGTCCAACAGCGAGAATGATATCTCAGATTGCAGTTGTGAGAAATGGCTAGAGATTTAAGCCTGTGATGGGGGCCTACCATAGCTGATGAAGGCCATGGACGGGGGTTCCCCCATCCTAAGGACACCAGAAGGACACTGGGTAATCTACCATCATTCCCATGGGTCCAGGGAACTGTTTACACTGGCTGGTAAAGGGAAAACTCACCAATCAAAGCAGCCAGTGTGGTGGGAAGCATTCTTGCAGTCAGGTAAATGGAAAAGTGGACAGTTGTAGGTAGAGCAAACCTCAGTACAGGGTCCTGGATGCAAGGTGCCAGGAGAGACCACTTTGTCTCAGCATCAATCTTATTTATTAAGCGACACTGTTTACCATAAGAGAGAAAACACGAGGTACAACAAAACTCACTATAAGAGTTTATTAAGGGAAGGGAAAAGAAGGAGTGTGGATAGGCCTATGGAATGACCATGCAGAAGGGAATGAATAGGTGGAACCCACTTTTATAGGTCCCATGCCCCACACATGTGCATATGGGCTTACATAGCTACACCATGCACGCACGTAAATTATGTGATCATACAGCACACAGATTACATAGGACATAAGGCCCTGGAATGACTAGGCATCTTGCCTGGCAACTGGACAGCATACACGTGGTCATGGAGTAGGGGGAGTGGCTAGAAATTCTAACAGTTATTTATCAGAAAGAGTGTCTTTTGTTTGCTGAAATTTCAGAGAAAACACATTCTTCATTCCTATACTATTTAGTTATAATTTTGCATCGTAGATAAGCTTTCATATTGAACATGAAATATTTGAGAAAACATCTTAGAATTTCTTTCTGTGATTGGATGTATAACCTACTTATTTTATGAATTATTTTTTCTCAAAATATTTTTTATTATTTACTTTTGATTTTTGTTATTACTTTAAATCTAAATTCATTTAACAATTATTCTTTTTTTTTCTTTTGTTTTTTTGTTTTTCGAGACAGGGTTTCTCTGTGTAGCTTTGCGTCTTTCCTGGAACTCACTTGGTAGACCAGGCTGGCCTCGAACTCACAGAGATCCGCCTGGCTCTGCCTCCCGAGTGCTGGGATTAAAGGCGTGCGCTGCCGCCGCCGCCGCCGCCGCCGCCGCCGCCGCCGCCGCCGCCGCCACCACCACCACCACCACCACCACCACCACCACCACCACCACCACCACCCGGCAACAATTATTCTTGCTCAATGAAAATGAAGAATTGCTTTGTCTGTTTACTTAAATTACACAACTATTTAATTTTATTTTTTATGTATTATTATTTGGGTTGGGGGCACAAACATGCAACATTATGCTTATGGGGCCTGGGTATTGAACTCAGATCAGTAGATTTGTGTAGCAAGTACCTTTACTCTCTGAGCCATATAGCCATCCTAGAATTAAATAATTCTTAATCATATATTTACCTTCTACTAATAGACTTCATCTTTTGTTCAGATTTGAATTTATTCTCTTTTGTATGTGTTAAATTACCCAACCTTGAGGACTAGGGAGTTGGCTCTGCAGTTAATAGTACATGCTATGTTCTTCAGTGCCCAGCAACTGAGCCAAACAATTCACAACTACTTATAACTCTAGTTCCTGGGAATCTAGTACCTTCATCTGGCCATTGTGAGCACCCACATGCATGCACACACACAGAGACACACACATAAATTATAAAAACATTTAAAAAATTTCCCAACTTACAACATGTTTCCTGTTATTATTCAGTTTCCCATACTTCAAAACTTAATATGTGATAAAAATTAAACTGGAAGGCATTGTTTCTAACCAGTGGATGGCAGAAATCTAAATTTGAATGACCTTTTATAACTAATAATTAGATAGGAAAGAGAAAGTGGCTAGTTTGTAAGACATTTATTGTCTGTGAACACAGTTGGTTGCTAATAGAATTTTTAAGCCTTTTTCTTTTCTTTCTTTTTTTTGTGTGATTTTTTGGTGAATTTGGTGAAATAGAAACTTCTAGAATAAAGCAGGGGCTATGTAACTATTGTAATTCTATACAGCAATGTTTAACAGGAATAATGACCATTCAAATCAGCATTCCTGCACTTTAGGTCCTGAGAACAGCAGCTTGGATCTGAATCTGACAACTTGTTAGAGAGGGGAGTTGCCAAACTTCACACCAGAACTAGTAGTTAAAGTAAGTAGGTTCCTAGAACTTATGTTGTAACAAAATCACCAGGTGAATACGTAGACACACATGAGGTGAAAAAATATATCTAAACTGTTGTTTTTTGGCTAGTAGTATTTGCCTTTGATGCTAAATGGTAAATTTCTTAGATACATCAATTTCCAGGTTTCACTTTAAATAGAACAAAGTATAAACAAAAGAACCCACCATCTCTTCTTCATTAAACCTGTACAGTAAACATCTGAGGCATGACAAATTTAAAGTCCCCAGTACAGGTGAAAATTTTATATTCTTATTAGATGGTAATTACCAGGGAAATCAATTAAAATAGCAAGTATTCCTCCAATATCTTGAGTGTGATGTGGCCAGAGAGTATTCATTTTTGTGAGTTGTCAGATGATATTGGTCACCCTTGAATCACAGTTAGAAAGCTGCTCCTGTGAAGAACAAACCATGCCTGTAGTATCAACCTCAAAACACAGAAACTTCTGGAGACAATTCTTCAAAACGGAAGAAAACTTTCCTTAGATAGTATTTAGCTTTAAAAAGTTTTCAGGTGTCTGAATTAGATTAATTACCCCATCATTCTTCTCATTTTCTCAAACTCAATCCTTCTAGCACAGAAGAGATAACCCCCTGTTGGTACATTAGTATCCAGAATACTGAGACTGATGCTGTAGATGCCGTTTTTAACCTCATCCGTGACACCAGGAATACAATCACAGCATTATGAGTACACCAGTTTCAGTGCCTCTGGGAGAAAATACAATTTCTGCCTCATCAAGTTTTATTGATAAAACACAGATGTAGTTATATTATTCATATGACTTTCTGAATTTGTTTTTTGTCTTTTCCAACTTTTTTCAACATAATCTTTATGTTCTTATGGGATAAGTAATCATTTGAAATAAATTTAAATGAACAAAAATTGGATTTCTTAAAATTTATTTTCAGACTATGTTGGTGAAATAGAAAATAAAGACAATAAAACATGCTCTGCAGTTCTCTCTGACAGTTACGTGGAGAAGACTCATTTACCTTTCCCACAGCAGCAGAAGAGATAGCATCCATAGAGTATCATTGACCCATCCAATGCCACCTACATATGTGTGGCTGTAAAACTGAAAATCCTGCCTGAGGACTTCAATAACATTAGGAGGTAAATTCATAGCAGTAGAACAGGAGTGACTGATTGTAATTAAAGAACCCTGAGCCACACAAAAGGAAATAAAAACAAGGATACATACTGGTGTTTATAAACATGAGAAGTAAGAGTTCATGGCCAATCTGTTATTTATTTTCTTGATAAGCATTTGCTTATTCAAATTGTGTTTTCATGAGAACTACTAAACCCAAATCTGAACTATTTACAAAAATTAAGACCAGCATTAGTATATATCATATGATTGACTACATATGTACCTGTTGTATGATAATTTTAAGTTTGTGGTTGTTTTTTTGTGAATCAGTACCTATCTTTCTTTCATAGTAATTATGATGATAGCATATCAGAGATGCTATGCCTGAGGCTTAAGTACTAAGTGGTTAGACAGAACTAATTAATACATGTACTTTTAAAAAGTAATTGAATAATATTATGGAGACATTATACTCTTTGTGCTAAAGCAGTATTATAGAACTCATTTCCAAAATAAATTTTTACTTGAACTTGATTATTGCCTGTAAATAGTTTCTCCAACTGTGTTTTTGTTTGTTCATTAGTTTGTTTGTGCCAATGCAATGTCTCTTTCAACAACCTACATCCACTTTGTATGCAATCTTCACAAAACCAAGCTATTAATGGCATCTAGATGAACCTCACACGGTTACCCTTAGTCATGAGTTCTTTGAAGTGGGTGGAGTCTTTAGAAACAATTTAATGAATATCTTAAGACATAATAATCATTTTGAAGAAATCAAGTCAAATTTCAGAAAAAGACAGGCATTCATAAAAATATGTTATCATTACCAAAAGAAAGATAATCCAATTATACTTACTTCAAATCCAATAGTTTATCCAATTTAGAGAAATTTAAAAAAATTTCTTGGAGATGTATTTGCTTTAATCACACACCATAAGCTCTGAATCACCATATATTGCTTACTACTGTGTATTTATTACATTTATTTTTATATCAGTTACTGATGCAATACTTTATTGTTTGCAATTCTCTAAATATTAAGTTTTGGCTAACAAGATTGCCCATGTAGCAATCTTGTAAAAACCTATTCATTAATTTTAATGATTTACTGGGGGTTATTTTGATATTCTTCACACATGACAATAATTAAATCTTTATTATGCTATTTACACTCTTAAAAAATTCAATTTTATCATCTTTATAACATAAAATTAAACTAATAAAAGAATGTATAAAATTTGAAATATTTTTGTATTATAGTAGAATGCTAGATACTAATTTTGAAAAAAACATTTTTGGTTTCTGATTATTTTAATTTTTAGATTTTAAATTATATATATATATATATAAAAGGGTACATTATTGAATCTACTTTTAAAAAGCAACAACTTGGTTAAAATATTTTACATTTCTATGGATTTTAGTTTGTTGATACAAATTTATATATATAGCTATGTGAAAATGAGTACATGTGCCATTGCAGGCCAGAACATAGCACTAAATTCCTTGGAACTAGAGTCAGAGCCGATTGTGAACCTCAAATTCGAGTTGCTAAGATACAAACTTGGGTTCTCTGTGAGAGAAGAATTTCAACCATTTTGAGACCTCTGTTTATCTAAACACTCCCCATTTTCTTTGTTAAAAATCTTTTTTTCCTTTTATGTATGAATGTTTTGCCTGGATGTATGTTTGTGATCCAGGTGAGTGCCTATTGTCCCTGGAGGCCAGAAGAAGTTGTCAGATCCCCTGGAACTAGTTCTGTACGTGGTTGTGTGCTAGCATATAGGTAATGGTAACAAGCCAGGTCCTCTATAAGAGCATCAAGGTGCTTGTTTCTTTTAAAACTTGAACATACCTCTGTAGAGAAACCCCATCCAACTACTAAGGGATCTGGATGCAGAGATCCATGGCTAGGCCCGGGGTGGATCTCTGGGAGTCCAATTAGCAAGAATGAGGAGGGTTTATATGAGCGAGAATTGTTGACACCAAGGTTGGATAAAGCACAGGGACAAATAGCCAAACGAATGGAAACACATGAAGTATGAACCAATGGCTGAGGGGTCACCAACTGGATCAGGCCCTCTGAATGAGTGAGACAGTTGATTGGCTTGATCTCTTTGGGAGGCACCCAGGCAGTGGGACCGGGTCCTGTGCTCATTGCATGAGTTGGCTGTTTGAAACCTGGGGCCTATGCAAGATCGCCTGGCTCGGCCTGGGAGGAGGGGTCTGGACCTACCTGGACTGAGTCTACCAGGTTGATCTCAGTCCTTGGGGGAGGCTTTGCCCTGGAGGAGGTGGGAATGGGGGGTGGGCTGGGAGGAATGTGAGGGGGGCGGGAGGGGGGAGAACAAGGAAATCTGGGGCTGATACGTAGAACTGAATTGTATTGCAAAATAAAATTAATTAATTAATTAATTAAAAAAAGGAAAAAAAAAACTTGAACATAAGTATATCATAGAAGCAAGCACGTACATCCCTATCTACATTTCCAACAGAAATACATGTTCATGATTCCTAAATGACACATATAAGAATTTTAAACAAATGTTTCTGAAATCCCCAAATAGTTAATAACCTGACTATTTATATTGACAGTACTCTATAAAACTAGTTAAAGTATATTCATATCAATTCATATCAATCAATATGGATACATGGATCTCAAATAAGCACCAAAATAGCAATGCATTTCAACATCAGAATATAAGCAAAATATATCACTTATAAGAGTCTTCAATGACACCATGGACCAGATGATCCAATATCCAAAATCAGCTTCAAAGCAACTAGCTGAGACAATCCATCCTCACAGATTACTACAGCCAAGATTTAACTATAATTTTTAATTTTCTCAGCATCCCCATAGGATTGTCAGTGCCCTCAATCAGCAGGAAGTAGTAAGAAAAGCTACACCCAAATTTCCAGACTATTGTTTATAAGTGTTTATTTTTATTTAAGGGGGGTTGATTATAAATGCAATCTCTTTCTAAAAAAAGAAAAGGGGATAGTATAGATATGGTAGGATAAAAGGGTACATTATTGAATCTACTTTTAAAGAGCAACAACTTGGTTAAAATATTTTACATTTCTATGGATTTTAGTTTGTTGATACAAATTTAAAGTTAATTTTGTTATAATATATACTCTCATTTTTGTTTAAGGTATTGTGTTTATACAACTCATTTAAAAATGTAATATATAGTTAAATACAAATTAATAGTCAAATTTATGGTCATATTAAGGCTTTTAGGTATACAAAGATATTTCTATTAGGTAGGTAATCTTTAAACCTTTGAAAGGCACACAGAATACAGGATTTATATCCTTCTGGGGTCTTTGATGTACTTGAAAACTAGATTAGTTATAATTATAATTTTCCCTTGGTTATGATAAAAGATAAATTAGATATGAAACTTTATACTCACAAATATAGGATAGATGAAATTTTTTTTAATTTTGCCAAATACAAATATACTAGATATTATAACTGTAATTCTTGCTTGATAACTGTTTGTTATATATAACTTTACTATATTAAAGCTAAAGCCTTCCTTTTTTGATTAGATAGAAAAGGGGAAGTGCTCGGGGATATCTTTCTGTACACTGTGAATATAAGTTGTTCCCATTGGTTAATAAATAAGCTGCTTTGGCCTATGTCAAGGCAGCTTAGAGGCAGGCAGGAAATACAAAGAGAGAGACAGGAAAGAGAAAGGCAGATTCTGGAGAAACGCCAGCCTGCCACCCAAGGAGAATCAAGATGCCAGCAGACTGATAAAGCCAAGGAACATGTGACAAAATATAGATGAATAGAAACGGGTTAATTCCTAGCTAGCAAGAGGCCTGCCACAGACCATACAGTTTTTAAATAATGTTAAGCCTCTGAATGATTATTTTACAAGCAGTTGAGGGACTGTGACTCTGTCAGGGAACAGAGGAACATGGGACATATGGCCGGGCTAGACTGGAGAAATCTTTTTGGCTATACTCCAATATGTCCATTCATGAAGAAGGACACTAGAATGCACTGTTTCTTCTCTGGTGAAGTGGTTTCTCATGCATTCATCTGCTTCATTGCAATGGATTCTGATCTATTGTGTGACCGAGAGATATTTAAATATTTTTGTCACTGTCCACATTGACTAAGTACAGTTTGAGGAAGTTTCTCCTGCAACAATGGTGACACTGTGGTGTTGGTGACTAAACACTGCTTCACTTGCTTTTCTTCTTGTTTTGTGTCATTTTTCCTTCCTTTAAATTTCTCTGAGAACTTATCTTTTTTTTCCTCTGCAAACTTATTTTTTTCTTCTTCTATAGCAAGTTTTTCTTTTGAAATGCAATAGAGTCTTGTAAAGTGGGCATAATGTGTTTGTCCAAATGTTTTTTAAATGGGAAGTGGCATGACATGCTAAAATGAAAGAGTTTTGTAGGCAAAGATGTAAAGCAAACACTTAGTTCTAAATAATGTTTTAAATCCTAATGACAACTGATCAGTAAATAGGACTTATTACAGTTATGTTATTTAATTGTATACTCATTGTCCCAGCAATGAATCTACATGTGATACCTCATTGCTTCATCTCCATTAACACTGTCCACTCAGAGTATAATTGCTAGAAACTCTTCTGATTAGAAGTTGACATATTTGGCTAAATATAGTATAACAAAGAAGAATCTTTTGCTGTATTATTAAAAATTATGCCAAATGTTGTTGAAATTAATGGGCTGATTTAGGCTAGGCTACTCAAAATGGCAGTATAAAGCCATAAAGCCAGATGATACTTGGCTGGAAGGCTCAATCTTTCTGTAACATTTTATTGTCTTTCATCTCCTAGGAAGCAGTATGTAGCACCTTAAATGAACTAAAATTCAAAATTATGAATATTATCATCATTGAACCAATTCTCACTATAGTGTCTCATTGAGCCATTTGACTGATTTTTGTCATGTTCTATTTAAACATCTATGATAAAGTAGAGACAAAGGTAGTTAATGAAGTTAAGAATCTTACTAAGTCCGTTAGTTAGCACAAGGACTAATTGTTTGAACCCAAGTAGTCAGAAGAAAAAAATTCCCCTTTGGCATGTAACATGACCTCAAGAACAAAAACTTTGTAGAACAGGGAAAATGGATACAAAACTTCAGATTATTAGTGATAGTAGAATTTGCATTGCATGGATATGTGTGTATAATTTACTCCTAGTTTTCTATATATTGCTAGCTATATTTAATAAACTTGATAATTTTAATAGAATAAAAATATGTATAAATTTTGAAGTGATGTATGCAAAATGAAAACATCCTCTGCAATATAATCCAGCATATAGAGTTCCAATTAAAGCCATGCTGAGGCTGCTTATCATTAAAAAAAAGTTAACGTATGTATTTAAATACATGCACATAATTAAAAAGAAACCAGTCAGTTATCTGAGGAAGATTCATTTTTATAGCAAGAAGAAACAGGAAAAAAAATTGTTAGAATCATATGTACATTTGTCTTGCTCATAATGGAAAAAAGAGGGGGCAGAGAAGAAAGTAGCCATGCTTCGTGAAAGAATCTGAATCAAGAATCTATTACCAAGGGGTGTCCTTCGTTCCCAACTATATTATAGACCTTGAATACCCCCAGCTAGAAATATCTGTGATAATTCAGTGCTGAAATTTTCAAAGGAGAAGTAAATCAAAAACTTAAATTGAATAAAATCTGCTAAGGACATCTGGTTCCTAAAAACCGGGATTTTATAATCAGAATATTCATGGGCAATGTCAGAGTCCAACGCAGGTGCTTCTGCCAAGGAGGATTCGCTGTGTGCAGGAAGTATACTGAGATCTGCATACACACTGACACTCTTTTAGACATTCCATTTGCATGGCTGCTTTTTTTAGCATTCAGAATCAGAGTTTGCTGTATTGAATGCTAGTCACTGCTTCCCTCAGTTTGAATCACTTAGGGTCAGTTTCCCTTTTTCTTTGCCTATCAAATCTACTCAGTTTTCAGCTCTTTCCTCAGCAGTCACTGACTAGTTGTTTTGTGTTTTTTTCCTTAAGATTTATTTATTTATTGTGTATACAGTATTCTGTCTGCATGTATGCATGCAGGCCAGAAGAGGACAACAGATTTTATTATGGATGGTTGTGAGCTATCATGTGATTGCTGGGGATTGAACTCAGGACCTCTGGAAAAGCAAGCAGTACTCTCAACCACTGAGCCAACTCTCCAGCCAGTTGCTTTGTATAAAGAGGAGAAAGAGAAAATAAAGGTACTGAAAATATGTGACACAGACAAATAATGACCAGTAATTATGACAAAGATGGTGCTGTTATGAGATGAAACAGAGAACTGTAAAGAACTGAACAGACCCCATAGCCTAGCCTTTGTGCACATCTAGGAATATTACTAGGAGAGAGTCAAGGTAGATGCCTGGGGAAGTCAACTGAATTGAGCTTGTTGGAGAGTAAAAATGTCAGTCAGCTGAAAAGACAAAGAGGCATCCAGGGCAAAGCCCAGCAGATAGAGGAACAGAATGTTCATTTCTAAACAATATAGCTCCAAAGTTGAAAGGACAGAATTCCTGATGTTCAGTAAAGTGAAATACCCCATGAAGCACAGTCTTTTCCATTTGGGGGAAAGGAAAGCATTGGGGTAAGATTTACTACTGGAGGTGTCAGTTTATCAGGTTGGAGCAGGTGTCAGGAGCAGCAAGAAATCAAGTCCAGGAGGAATAAAATCAGAAATAGAGAGATGAGCAAGAGTGGTAAGTAATGGCCATGGCAAAAGGCCATCTGAGATAGCACAAAATCTCCAGCATGAAAATGAAACCCAGACCTTGTAAGAGAGAAGGCCTGTAAATAGCTTAGGAGCAATTAAAGATGTCTGCAGGTTAGGTACTGCCTCACTGTTGGTATAAAAATAGCAATTCATTTTCACAAACCAACAGCAAACTCTGGGCCTGGGAAGTTTAGAATCTGCAAATGAGAGTAAATAATGATCAGGATTATAATGACAGCTAAGATGAAATATTGAGTGCCCTGTATGTGATCAGAGAATGCTAGGAAGTCATTTTGTTGTTGTTGTTGTTGTTGTTGTTGTCGTTAAAAACAGTTGTGAAAAATAATCATGAGGGTTTTTTTGTATGAAACATATTCAATATAGAAATGATTTGATTTCCTTCAATAAAACATTCGTCAGTTTTTAACATTTCTTCACTATTAGCATTTTATACTCTCTAAAACTCTCACTGACAAAGAGGAGATTAATTCTAATGTGTTCATTGTGAACTCAAGCCACCATTGTTATTAAAAATGTTTCCCTTTCACTTGTAATAGAAAGACACAATCCCAGGTTAGAAAATGCCAAAAATACATATAAAATTAGTAATACTCACAATTCCTGCAGCTAAAGGACTGCAGTGATATCTCTACAGAAAATGTCCTTTCAGACAAAATTGAAATGGTGTATATGGAAGACCTAACAAAATATAAAATTTTTGCCTTGCTTTTTTTCTACTTTAGCAGTTCTAGGTCCTTTTCCAAGTCATCAAAATAATATTTCCAACCTATCATAAGTATAAAATGTTGGTACGATTATTTAGCTATAAATGATAAAAGCATGTATGTGATCTAACCATAAACAATATTTTTCCTAATATCTATACATTCCTGTAGAAGGAACAGAAGAAACTGAATTTCTAAGCATATATCTCTGTAGATATCTCTGATTTCTCTTTTAGGATGAATTTTTAAACAAGGAATTGTATTAAAGGACATAAACATTCCTCGCTGGGAAATGATCGTTTGTCTAAACCATATGGCATAGTGCATTTTATTTTATTATAAGCAAGAGAAAAATACTTTAAGATATTTGATATATAGAAGAAATCCACTCAACAACTTTAACTAAAATACATTGGTTATATTTGGAGCGCTATCTATGAGATGATTAAGTATGAATTTTTTTTCTTATGCTGAAATTTTAGTAGAAATGACTCAAAGAAGTTTGAGTTATATGAATTATATGCATATTTGTCCACACGAATCTTGTTGTTTAATTTTAAAATTTCTTTAAAATAGAACTAGAGGGGTTGGTGATCTGGCTCAGTAGGCTGATGCATGCTGCCAAGCCAGACAATCTGAGTTTGAGTCTCAAAATCTACATGGTGGAAGGAGAGAACTTACTTAAGCAAGTTGTTCTCTGACCACCATACACATGCCATGGCACATGTACACATTACACATAAACACACACACACACACACACACACACACACACACACACACACAGACACACACATTACTTATAAACTAAACAAATAGATAAGTGAATTTTAAAAAATAAAGCAGAATTAGAATTGGTCAGATTTGCCCCTTCTATGTGTTTTGATTTCTTTCTTTTGAACTTTTAAAGGAATGAATGGACACATCTTAGTCCATGATATTAGAGGGATAGTTTATTGGCTTATGTAGGAGGCAGATTGAAGTATTTGTGATCCTTTATGAGACCTTTGAAAGTACTCATGTCATTCATGCTTAGAATTTTCATGGTTAGTGAATTTATCTTATAATTGCAATGCTTTTCCATCTATATCACATGGCCCAAAAATTAGTGTTCATTTTGGAGTTTAATAAATCTGGTATATTGGTATAAAAATTAAAGCTAAGTAAAGATAATAACTGTAGAGTTCCAGATATATTGCTTTGAAGGCTACTTGAGGGCTTTTTGTTTTGTTTTGTTTTGTTTTGTTTTGTTTTTCGAGACAGGGTTTCTCTGTGTAGCTTTGTGCCTTTTCCTGGAACTCACTTGGTAGCCCAGGCCGGCCTCGAACTCACAGAGATCCACCTGGCTCTGCCTCCGGAGTGCTGGGATTAAAGGCGTGCGCCACCACCACCCGGCGAGGGCTTTTTTATTTAGTCCACACATTGCTGTGGCAAATAAGTTTTCTCACCTTATTTGTTTGTAAGTGAGTAAATTCAGGCTTAATCTATTTTTATTAGCAAAAGAGTTGTGATTATGGTATTTACATTCAAACAGGCACTCAGAGAAAGGCTGTATTAAACACCGTGAATAAATAAGATCTGTACAATGCTCAAAAGTTTGTCTGAGATAGAAACCCAGAGGCTCATTCTCAAGTACAGAAAAAAAAAATGAAACCACAGGAAGCCCAGAGATTCTTTCTGTGGAGTATAATGAAAGATTTAAATCTTCCCATGTTAGTAGAATTTGGCCAGATGAAACAGAGCAGAGTATATGGAATCCCTTGTGTATATGTTCTGTAGTATGATTCTAAGTAGATGTCTACTACTTTTTATTTTAAAGTATGTATTCATCTATTAAGCATTGCTTATATCCAAGGTGAACAAATAAGGTGGTTTGGCCGACATAGACATTAAAAGATGGACTTGTACCCAATCTTAATTAAAGACCACTATTTATTTCTGATACCAAAGTGTACATACAATGAGCACTATCTTTTGATTTTTAGAAATATTTTGCCAATTATATGGATGCAGAAATGGAGCCCAAACAGATTGATGAATGTATGCACTCCTTGCTCTTCTTAGAATTCAGATTCTGATATGTTGAACATCAGAGCCTGTACATTTAACACTGTAGTGAGTTCTGTATACCATACAGGACAAAGAATGGTTGTATAGTGAAGTATTGTGCCATCAACATAACCTAAAAGCTGTTTAGCCTTGAGTCAACACAATGTCTGATATATGAACAAACAGCCACTGAAAGAGTCAAAATCAGGAGTTCTCTGTGTGAGTGGGAGGAGGGCATATGCATGTATGTGTGTACATCTGTGGAGACCAAGGGTCAAAACTGAGAGATTCTTCTTCATATGTCTCTACACATTTAGTTAACCTGGAGAATACTTTTTGTCTAGACCAGCAATCCAGGACAGTCCAAGAGTCCTTCTGTTGGTTCCTTCTCAATGCTATGATTCCTGGCATTCCCTGCTGTGCCTACCTTTTTGTGGTTGCAGATATCTGACCTCAGATCCTCCCTCATGCCTGAATGGCAAGCCTTGTACTGACTAAGTTTACTCCCCAACTCTACAAGTTCTGCCAAGAAGTACGACATCAAGGAAAGATCCTGACAAACTTTTAATTTTCTATTCTGCTATCAGTGAATCCCTCTTGGGTTTAAGCCATTGTATGTGTATGTGTGAGTGGGGGAATGTTGTTTTCTAATGTGCTGCTAAACTGAATCCAATACAAAGCAAATTCAAATCAGTGAAAGCAGAAGGGTGAGAAGCCAGAGTCAGAATTGATGGCCAAAGGAGTGAATATTTCAATAATGCATTTGTCCATGGAGTTAAAAAAAAAGGACAAGTATCTGAATAGTGAGTCAGGGGACAAATATCGGTTCTCAAGAGATAAAGTGATATGAAACCAAAACAAGCTTAAAGAATCAGGACAATAAAACAGACCTGGAATGAAACAACAACATTTGATAGTTTTGAAACTTTAACAGTGTTGAGGAGCTAGCTTAGTGGATACAGGGCTTGCTGTACAGAATGAAGCCTGGAATTCAGATCCTCAGAACATATTGAAATGTCAGGATATGGTAGCCCATTTATCATTTCAACAGTCAGAAAGTGGAGATTCTGTCCCCAGTGCAAAAGGGCTTGCTCAACCTGCTAGATCAACATGCTCTGACTTCAGTTGGGAGACTCTGTCTCAATGAGTAAGATAGAGACCAACACAGGAAGACTCATGACGTCAACCTATAGTCTCCATATACACACTCAAACACATTCATGTACATACACACATGCAAACATGCACACATTCATGCCTACACATGCATGTATACCACACACCTGCATATGAAAAACCAAAACCAAAACCCAAAACATCATTAACAGATCATAGTGACTCTATGGTCTGTACATAATTAAAATGAGTGTTTTAAATTTCAATATTCTTTATATTCTTTCCTCAAGATTCAAAGTCTTAAGAATTTAATTACCCTGAACATGTCCTCCCACTCTGGATGCACATGTATGCTTTCAAGCAGAGCATGGAAACAGGATTTTTAAATCGGACTTTGGAAATTCCTTCTATGAAGATTAGATTTAATGTAGCCTTTCTCCAAAAAGTGAATGCAAATGTTATAGGAATTTGTATCCCAGTAAAAGAACGGAACAACAAATGTCTAAACAACCCTCAGACCTTGTTTATGATGCGATCCTTTTCTGTTCATGAATCCCAGTTCTACATAAAAAGTCTGAATTCTGGTACCAGCTCCTTCAATGATCAAGTGAGTGGCATAGGTATGATAGAGGAGATGAAAAGGAAGAATTAGTATTCGAGACTTATGGCTGAGGAATTTGGCTCCTGGACTTAAATTCTGTTACAAATAATCCCTAGGCATCCATGCATGCTGGTAGATATGGCACAACACTTTAATCGCCATTGGCTATGGGCCTAATAAAAGGCGGGTAATAAAATCAAATTCTGCTGGGCTCCATTTTTATAGGCAATATCAAGCCCTGTGAACTTTAATGCCCACTGTCTATTTAGATAGTCATGGCTCAGAGCTGGTATTAAAAGTAGCTAGGAAAACTTGTTCTAAACTATTGAAATATATTGCAAATTACACCGCAGTATGGGCTAGTTGGAATTCAACCTGCCCAGGACTGACCTTCACAAAATCAGTTCTGTTTTCCTTGGAAGCTTCATTTCTACTACGTCTCTTTGTCTTGTTCCCTGAAGTTCCATCTTTATTTCATTTGGGGTCAAGAATAGATATAAAGTGGCTTCAGGGTTTTAGGTATGTTTGTGTGAATGCTTGTGATGGGTTTTGCTTCTGTGGAACCCAAACAAAACTGTTTTTTCATTCTCTTTCTTTCCCAGCCTCATTTTCATCTCAGCACTCTCTATTCCTAATACACCATCAAACACTTTACCCTGGTAAAACAATGTTATGGTATTCTGTTCTGTGCTTTTTCTAGGGCTGAAGAGAAAGAGTGGAGTTCTCCTGTTTTAATACACATTAAAAGGAAAAATACTATATACTAGATTTACACCTTTGTGTCAAGTAATTTGACAAAAAAAGATCAGTAAATTAGTCATAGTAAGGGAATAAAAGCTGTATCCAGGATGTTTCCCAATTTTTCTTAAGAGGATGATTTTTGAGGGGAAAATATATGGAGCAGAGAAGGCATCATTTGAAAGAAGATGGAGAGCAGCTGAGGAGACCTGAATTAATTTAAACAGAGAAGTGGTTTTTGACCTTTAGAATTTAGCCAAAAGCTTGAACACCCTCACTTCTGTGTCTGTGTGTGCAGAGAAGGCACTAATCTCAGTTCCGCTTTAATAACACTTTATCAAATGTTTTGTGTGGAGTTTGATGGGAGAATCACTCAGATTGCTTGTGCCCAGCTGTGGCTTGTGGCACAGTCAAATACCAACTGGGCTTCAGATCTTTGTGGGCAACTGGAAAAGAAGACACACTCTACCAGTAGAATAGAGTCAGATAAAGCACAACATAAACAAAGAATAAAATCCAGGCCCCACTTTGCGAGAGTTGGTGCTTTAATTTTCACATCCAAATACTGTATTTTTCTATAACTGCGATTTCTGTACTTTCATTTAATTAACACTCATCAAGGAACTTGAAAATCTGTATTCTCAGAAGATTCTGTTTTATTAATGTGTATTAATTATAAAAAATAGCTTTATTATGACATCTCTGCACATGAATGTAATGTACATTGATCATATTCATTCCCGCTGCTCTGTGTCTCACCCCTTTCCATCTTTTTTCTTCCTTTCTGCACTCTCATTATCTCACTTTTAATCTCATGCCACATTTTCCCAGTCCTACTTCACCCAGATGAGAAGAAACAGATATGATTTTCTTTTAGAGTTTGGCTTTTTTACTTAACATGATGATGTCCAGTTCTGCCTATTTTTCTGCAACTTCATTTTAATGTTTTTGATTTCAATTTTCCTTATGGCTAAGAGAGCTCCATTGTATATTTATGTCATGTTTTACTATCCACTCATGTGTTGATAGGCAGCTAGTTGGATTCCATGGTTTCCGAATGAGGCAGTGAGTACACAGTTGTCACTATGGTAAGCTGGCTTTGGTTCCTGTCTGTACATCTCAAAACTGATATGACAGGGTCACATGAAAGTTTCATGTTTAATTTCTTCAGGGGAGCACATACTGATAGTGTGCTAGTGTATGCTCTTAACTCTGAGTAACGTTTATATCTCTCACATCTCAAGCCAGCATTCATTTTATTGCTGCTGTTATATTTTGGGTATTTTACTGTTACTTTTTTTTTTATACGTAATTCACGAAGCCTACTTAGTGATGGTTATATGCACATCCACTGGGCATGGGCAACTAGCCAATGGCTTCTCTCCCCACTAAAGAAAACTAGCTTTTCCTTTCCCAACAGCCATCAATTGCCATTAGCTACTCAACTAGATATGGGTGCATCGGGAGCCCTTTCCAAACTGCACTGGAATTTATAACTTCTTTGATTTTGTGGAGGTCTTTCATAGCACTCTCCCATTCTTCTGCTTTTACATTTTTTATAGGTATAGGTTTATTTGTTACAGAATAAAGTATAGTAGATAATCCCCCTACATTAATAGGAGAATTATTTTTTTCACTTTTCTTTATTAAGAAATTTTCTACTCACTCCACATACTATCCACAGATCCCACCTCCTCCCTCCTCCCACCCCCCAGCCCTCTCTCCCAAGCCACCGCACATCCCCACATCCCCCAAATGGCTCAGTGTGCTGGGCTCTGCTTTTACATTTTTTTAAAACCCTCAAGTCCAATCAGCAAGAGAGAGGAGGGATTATATGAGCAAGAGATATCGAGACCATGACTGGAAAAAGCACAGGGACAAATAGCCAAACTAGTGGAAACACATGAACTGTGAACCAATAGCTGAGGAGCCCCCATGGAACTGGACCATGCCCTCTGGATAAGTGAGACAGTTGATGAGCTTGAACTGTTTAGGAGGCCCCCAGGCAGTGGGACCAGGACCAGTCCTTGGTGCATGAGCTGGCTTTTTGGAACCTAGGGCCTATCCTGAGACACTTTGCTCAGCCTTGGTGCAGGGAGGAGGGGACTGGACCTGCCTCAACTGAATTTACCAGGCTGGGCTGACTCCCCAGGGGAGACCTTGCCTTGGAGGAGGTGAAAATGGGGAGATGAATTCGGGAGGAAGCCTAGAGAGTGTGAGGAAGGAGGTCAGGGGAATCCATGGTTGATATGTAAAATTAAATGAATCACAAAATAAAATTATTTATTTAAAAAAAATCCTCTTCTAAGATGTGTCCTAAGCCTTGGGCTACAGGGGAGGTTTCTGCTCTATTCATAACAGCTGGGAAATGGAAACAACCTAGATATCAATTGACAAATAGATAATGATAATGTAGAACAAATACACAATAAAGTATTACTTAGCTGTAAAGAAAAATAAAATGTGAAATGTGCAATAAATGAACGGAACTTGTAGGGGGAGCTCTTAGTGAAGTTATGCAGACTTAAAAAGACAAATTCTGAGTGTTGTCTCTTACACATGTGAGTTAGCTTTAATTCTATATTCTGTGTGTTTAAATTGGAGTGTAGGGGTAAGCCAGGAAACTGTAAGTTATGGGCCAGTAGGTAGGAGATTGCATTTGGGGAGGCGGTGAATAAGAAAATAAAGGTGAGATAAAAGTAGAAATGGGGGTATGTAGGGGATAGAAAGGTTTTAGAAACCTACGTAGTTGATTGGTGAAGATGGATAAACAAGGAGGCAAGTGAAGTCTTAGCAAAAACAAAGTATTAAGTAAAAAAAATTAGTAAAAGATTATCGTAGAACAATGTGATATGAAAGAATTTTGATGGTAATATTTGGAACTAAATGTTTAATTTAGGATGTGGGCAGGAGATTGGATAATTGAGAGGTGGGGTGGCTTAAACAATACTAAGGATGTATGAAGCCATATGAGTCCCCAGTAGTTTTCAAACAAATTAAAGAATAATTTAATACTTTATATAGTGGGAAAAACGTTGCTCCTAACAGACATGAACTATTAAATGAAAAGTTACCTCCCTATGAGTTAATGGTTGAGTTGTTCCAGAGGCATTGAGAGATTAGCTATTGCTGTTATTCTTGTTTACTCATCATAACTGATGGTAAGGCTAAATTGCTGAAGATATCACATTCATGGGCAGCAGGACATAGAGAAATCATTCTTAAACTGAACAGGAAAATCTCTTCTTCTAGTTAGTTTTTCACAGTGCTAAAAAGGGCTGCATTGGAACATCAGCATTCTTACACAGTACTAGACCCTTCATGCTACAGTAATGACCTGCAATGAAAGAAGTGTGATGATAGCAGATTGTTTACGGAAATAACTAGCCACTGTCTTGATTGGATGTGAGGTCTACTCCACAAGAAGAAATTCATACGTTGTACTATCATCATTATCAAAAACCTTGGCTAGGGAAGTCACAGACCTTAGGAAGAATTCATTGGTGTTTTACTAAATGATCTGGTTGTCAAAATTTTTCTAAATGTTATTAATTTTTGATAACTGTTATGACTCAACTGAGATGGAATCTTGATATATATATATATATATATATATATATATATATATATATATATATATAAAATTTTGCTGTTTCTGATGGTTAAAGTTTGTGTCATTTCACATTTTCATTTAAAAGTGTGTATTCAGGGACAGTGAGATGGCTTAACTGGTAACATACATTTTGAGCAATCCTAACACACTAGGTTTGATATCTGGGTCTTCCAGTAGATGGAAAAAATTGACTCCCAAATGTTCTTTCATCTCACCAAATGTGCGTGCACTGCACTCACACATGTACGTCAAATATACACACAATCATAATAAAATTATCACAATGATAACTTTTTAATACATGAATATTTTCCTTATTCATTTTTATTTGATTAGTTTTTATTTTTATAAATCAAACATATCCTATAACTTCGGAGGCAGAGTGTTTTGTACTAGCATTGGGAATTTGTAATTGTTCAAGGTACATCAAAATATTCAGTCAGTCTAACTGACTGATCTATACTCTAGAAATACTAGCTGGTTTCTTATTTCTACATATTTCAATGATTCTTTTTTTATTATTTAAGACCTTTATTAACAGGTGCTTGCAGTTTGTTGACTTTTATTTTTTAAAAAATCAAGTTGTAAATTTTTTATTACAAATTAAAAATGAAGTTCTTAAAAATCTCAACTTGACCAGATATGAAACAATTTAAAAACCATTAAAGGTGTACTGAGAAAAACCAGACCTTTTTTTTTTAAAAAAAAAAAAAAAACACATTTGTCATTACCAAAAAGAGACATCTTTAGGTAAAAATAATAAAAACCCCATGCTGCATAGATAATGCAGATAGTTCTAGTGTATCTGGTCAACGGGCAAAAAGCAAGCACTTAAGGTCTTCAGCTCCAATCTTTGTTCATTTCTTCTTGTTGGATGACCAAACCGGATGATGGTAGAGATGGTAAGCCGGCATTTACTCAGCCCCGCCCTGCTCAGCCTCGTGAGCGGACTTTTTAATCTATAAAATATATGAAATTTTATATCAGTTTAACAATCCAGTTGATCCTTTATCTTTTTTTCTTTATTTTATTTTACAATACAATTCAGTTCTACATATCAGCCACGGATTCCCTTGTTCTCCCCTCTCCCCTTCCCCCCAGCTCACCCCCCATTCCCACCTCCTCCAGGGCAAAGCTTAGCCTTATTTTTCTTTTTCTTTGAAACCAGAACTGTTAAGTTTTATAGCTTATCTTTGTGCTGAGGACTTTGATGGAAAAGAGTTCTTTTATTTGAGGATAGTAGCACAATGATGGGCTGAACACACAGGGGTTAAAACTGCTGATTGATGTGCTGTGGAGCCAGCATGTTACCCTCCTCCCCCTCCCCCACGCAATCTTAGTGTGTCTGGGATAATTGGTTGTCCTGTCTCATCAGCATCAATGGAGTGAGGAGGGAGACACATAACACCTAAGCTGTAAGTAGTTGTTTTTTTTTATCCTTACCCTTTCTTTCTTTGTCCTCTTCTTAATGATAAGAGAACAATGAAAGAGGAGGGAGAATTCAAGTCTGAGATGAACAGAATATGATGGGAAAATGTTGTCTTGTAGACATAGCCATTGTACATAAAGAAATGAGATATATTTTACTTCAAAATATCATTGTCCTTCAATAAGAATTTTTACCTCCTTGGCTCTACATATTACTAGCATTAAAATTAATACATGCCGGCCGGTGGTGGCAAACGCCTTTAATCCCAGCCCTCAGGAGGTAGAGCCAGGTGGATCTCTGTGAGTTCGAGGCCAGCCTGGGCTACTAAGTGAGTTCCAGGAAAGGCGCAAAGCTACACAGAGAAACCCTGTCTCGAAAAACAAACAAACAAACAAAATTAATACAAGACATGTCTGATGGGAAAGGTTTCTATAGGAAGCAAGTGTACGAGAAATGGCAAAACATGTTTCCTACCGATAACTTGTAAGCTTCCCCTTCCTAGCAAGCCATGTTCACCCGAAACGCTTTTAGATATTCTCATGTTCACTAATTAAGACAGAAAATTAGTTTGATATTTGTAACTTTTTTCACTGGTTACTTGGTTTAACTCTAATGGTTTGATTTTTCAAAAATTAATCTACATATTCATCCAATATCCATAACATATTTGCAATTGCAAGATGTATTTAGTGAACTCAGCTTAACTGAGTTATGTAAATAGTATGGAGAAGTATTTGAGGCTCACGCCTATTGTTACAACTTGCCTTAGTTTATGTTTCTGTGATATCTATGTGTGGAAATGATAAATAGATCTATTTTTAATAACATATTACTTACAAGTAAGATGGATTGGATTAGAATTGACGTTCCCCTTCTTTCCTACTTCTCATCTAAGTTTATCCTTGTCTGTTCATGCTCAGTTAATGTCAGCAGTCTAAAGAAAGTGTTTTCACTTAATGTCCTGGTGCCAGTATATAAAGAAACTCATAACTCCCATAAAGAAAGCACTGCTGGGCCACACATGAAGACATGCATACATTGTGAACACTAAATGAGAAAGTCTACAAACAGCTAAGGCTAGTTTGGCTATTGCTTCAAAGAGATCTACTCAGAAGTAGACAGGAAGGTGGAGATTTCCATATTTTAGCCTTTGTTTGTAAAGCACCCTTGACTCACAGTGTGGTTGCAATTGTGCTAGGTACATTGAATAGAGTCAGAAGCTAGATTTTCCTTGATTTCTTTCTTCTTACCCTAAAATAAAAGCTCCAAGAAAAGAGCCTTAGGGAGAATGCATTACAAGAGATCTAGGTGTGCAGCCTAGTAATAGAACAGTGGACTATCAAGCATGAGGTCCTAGATTCAACTCAAGTATCAGACTAAAAACAAAATAACATATGAAATTATATATATATATATACTCATATGCATATATATCCTATATTTTAAATAAAAAAACAAAATGACAATGGTTAAATATATAATCAGGATAATGCAGACATTAATAACAACACAGAAGTGATCTAATTATATTTTGATTGAAATTATAAAAAAAGAAATAATACAGAAGTGAACATGAAATTGTAAATCTCTTCCAAATCTGATTTCATTTCCTTTGGATTAATTTGCACAAGTTTAGTTCCTGTTCTACTTTCAAGTTAAAATTGTACTTCACATCAATTTCATTGTGATTCCCCAAAACCAAGTTATATTTGAGTGTTCTATGCTAGTTTTCCCATGTCAAAATACTGTCCTGAAGGAAAGAAAAGAATAGTGGCATTGTATCACTTAACCCTTTTAGATTTTTCCTGATTACATTTTAAGTTGTGCAATCCTGAAAACCATAAGCTGAATCCTCAGGGGAGACCTTGCCTTGAAGGTGTTGGGGATGGGGGGAAGATTGGGAGTCGGGGGGAAGGCTGGGAGGTGAGAGGAGGGAGGACAGGGGAATCCGTGGCTGATATGTAAAATTAAATTAATTATAAAATAAAATTTAAAAAAAGAGTTTTGAGGACTCATTGCTTTATACAGTGACATGAGATCCCTCTGTGAAATGGTTAGGCCTTGTTTGGGGTTTGAGTTTGTTAGACTTACCTACAGGAGTATGGCATTTCCTTCTGGCACCTGTAAGTGGAACACTGAACTGGCCTGTTCTAGCTTTGTTCACCTTTCTCCTGGACTTGCAAAACTGCTTGATCCCAATCAACAAATCAAATTTTCAGAAATTATCTCTCACAGAATATGTCTCTCAAAGTAAATATCATTCAGTCAACATCATAGTTTAGGCTACTTCATCTGATCAGAGTTAGAAAAAAAAAAGAGAATTTGAGGAACTATTTTGGCATATAATCTAGGTAATGTGTTTTATATAGAGATTGGATTTCTCTATGTAACCCTGGCTGTTCTAGAAGTTACTATGTAGCCCAGGCTGCCTTCCAACCCTGCCTTGTCAGTGCTGGCTTTAACAGTATGCGTTACCATACACAACATTGGGTTAGGTGTTCATTTACTTGTATTATTTGAATATTTTTCTTTCAGATTTCAGAAAGGATGATTTACTTTTATCCTATTATAGATACAGAAACTGAGTCATAGTTAATTAGCTTACTAGATGCTATGTATGACTCTACATCTAACACAAGATGTCTCATAGGTCCAAGCATATGTATCATTCACGTAATAGTGCAAGAAGAAGTTTTTGTTTTAATGTTTTTCACATATGAGACATTGTAATATTTTAAATTAAAGATCACAACAATTGTACTTGGAATATAAAATTTGACCTTCAATGTTATAGATGAAGAAACACAGAAAGTTTAGTTTGCATGTTGAGATTTCCTATTAGAAAATAGAATAAACCTTCCTCATTCTCGCTAATTGGACTCCCAGAGATCCACCCAGGGCCTAGCCATGGATCTCTGCATCCAGATCCCTCAGTAGTTGGATGAGGTTTCTAGCACGACAATTAGGGTTTTGGCCATTCCATCACCAGAGTAGGTCAGTTCGGGCTGTATCTCGACCATTGCCAGCAGTCTGTTGTGGGGGTATCTTTGTGGATTTCTGTGGGCCTCTCTAGCACTTTGCTTCTTCCTATTCTCATGTGGTCTTCATTTACCATGGTCACCTACCTGGACTGAGTCTACCAGGTTGATCTCAGTCCGTGGGGGAGGCTTTGCCCTGGAGGAGGTGGGAGTGGAGGGTGGGCTAGGGAGAAGATGAGGGGGGTGGGAGGGGGGGAGAACAAGGGAATCCGTGACTGATATGTAGAACTGAATTGCATTGCAAAATAAAAATAAAAAAAAGAAAATAGAATAAACTTTATTCGATCTGACAATAAAGCTAACTTGATAACTTTTCTACTGATTCAAAATGTGCACAGAGTGTCAGATGCTTTTCAATATTAAAACAAATATCTGTTAGTGCCTTAACAAAGAGGGAAGATTGTACTTCCTGGTAAAGCCCCAGTCTCAGGACAGACTGTCACTGTTTTTACTCATGGAAGTGTGTACATGGCAAACCCATGAAGATTTTCACTTTCCTTTTCCAAGGGTCATTTGACCCACGCTAATATAATTTTGCTCATGTGCATTCTCTGGATTCTCATACTTATGATGGACTCTAGAGCAATACCTAGAACCAGAGTTCAGTTTCAGTTAGATTTGGCTGACTTCGTGAACAAGAACTTTGACATCCCAGCTGATCTCAACTGTATGTACTCTGTCTAAGGTTAAAAGCTTTGCTCCCATCTGAGAATGAGAAAGAAAATCATAATGTTAGAGTGGTCAGCACCCAAGCCTGCCAAGGACTGGCTGTTTCAGGAAAGAATTCTTTCTGGTAAACCATTGGAGCTTTTCCAAAGACACAGAGTTTTCTTTGGATTCTACTACATTTGCTAAATGTGTAGCCAGACCACCAGAAGGTAGAGTTAAAGTTTAAGCTGAGAATAGGGATGGCTAGTTTTCAAGGCCAAGTGGAGATGTTTTTGTTGGGAAGCTAAAGCCACTCAGCAGGGTTTCATGGAAGTTTCCAGTCCACATCCTGTGATTGTCAGACAGATGGTAGACATGGAACGTTCCCAATACAAGGGTGATGATATTTATATCTGAATCTTCATATCTATTAAAATATCCGACTCACTTTATGTCCTCTATAGCAGATGACTTTGATTGACTAGTTACTCTAAAGAGAATACTGATCATGAGTTCAAAGAACAAAGAATCTAGCTATCTTCCTCCATTTGTTAAAGAACTAATACTACCTTTATTACATAGTAAATTACAACAAATGTTTTGTGGAGCAGTTTCATATGAATGCCTTATAACTGCCCTAGGGAGCACCACTGGGTGATGTAATGTTTTAGTTATTTTGACATTTGACACATATGTAGGGTACATTCACTTTTATTAATAACCACAGTCTTTTTGTTGCTCAAATATTACCAATATCCTTGTTGAAGGTAATAAACATTTTCAGATATAGAAATGCATATCCTCATGGGTTCACCTCAAAGGAACTAGGCATTTAGACCTCTGCTACTTGTCAGGGGTAGTTCACACTATCAAGACAGTCTGTGTTGATTACTTAAGACACTTAAGTTATCCAGGGAATCTCTCTGTCCATTATAGGTTTTATGTTCAAAATATTTTGCAAACTGTTACTAGCCCACAGTTTCCACAGACAACAATAGAAGAGCTATCAGATGAGGGACCTTCCCTCCAATGAGATTCCATTCATGTTCTCATTTTTATTAGTTAATTTAAAGCATAATTTGAGTACTCACTATATGCTAAATTATTCTAGGTATAAGCAAAATTGTTGAAAAATATCTCAATATCTTTTTTTTGAAATTATAGACTTAAAAAATTAAAATACCATTACATCATTTCCCTCATCCTTTTCCTCCATGCTATACTTCTATGTTCATACCCTTCCAAATTTCATACCCCTTCTAAACTCAATGCCTCCTTTTAAAAATCATTGTTGTTACAAATTCATATAAATGAATAAATTTAAGACTATAAGCAGTAGAGTCCATTTAGTGTTCTTTATTTGTATATGTTTCTAGGACTGACTGTAGCCAGAAGTTTCTCAGGTCCTGCCTGGCCCTGTGTTCCCATGTTCCACCACTCTGCCTGGCCCCACAGTCCCCCATCTGCTGATAAAATAATCACTCAGAGGCTTATATTAATTATCAACTATATGGCCTATGGCAGACTTCTTGCTAGCTAGCTCTCTCACCTTAAATTAACACATTTCTATAAATTTATGTATTACCACGTGTCCCATGGCTTTACCTGCATCCCATTACATATTACTCTTTGGACTGTGCTTTGGAGTCTCCCCAGACTCCACCTTTCTCTCTGTATATCTACTTGGATTTCCTCTCTGCCTTTAAGCTGTCTTGCCATAGTCCAATGCAGCTTTATTTATCAACCAATCAGAGCAACACATATTCAAAGCATACAGAAAGACATCCCACAGCAACTGACCACTCAGTATTAGATAACCAATCAAAGCAATAATCATTGGGGAAGATTTTTCTCTCTGTTTTGGTAGTTTTTAATTGCTTGTAGTTCTTTGTCTTGGTGTAAAGCCCCATAATGTTTTCCCCATTCATAATTTTACATTTCAACATTGTTGTTCAGGTCTGGTTTAGGCAGCCATATTGTTAAGATTTCATTTGAACACCTTCCACATTATAGCTAGAAGTCACAATCTAACAGGAGACTTACTGTTCCTTTGGATCTTACAATCTCTCTGGCCACTGAACCTTGAGTGCAAGAGTTGTATTGTAGATGTACCAATTGTACCTGAGCATCTTGTGGTCATCTGTTCTCCATATTTTGACTAGTTGTGGCTTTCTGTAATGGAAACTTTCTGCTGCACAGAGAAACTTCTTTGATGAGGTTGAGATCTACATGTAAATCTAAATATTTGGAGCTACAAACTAAAGATAAAAGAGAATATGTGGCATCGTTCTGGGTCTGGGTCACATCAGTCAATGTTTTTTTCAGTTTTCCTTTACATAAAATTGCATAATTTTAGTTTTCTTTACTTCTAAATATTATCCCATTGTGTATGTGTACCATATATCTTTGTTATTCATTCATCAGTTGGACTTTTGGTTTTTCCCATTTCCTATCTATTATGAATATGACAGTAGTGTACATGGTTGAGCAAGCATCTGAGGAGTAAGATGTCAAGTCCTTTGAGCATATGTATGTTGTGGAATATTATTTTAAGATGTGTTACATTTGTTTATGCTGTGGAGCATATGTTTAATGATGTAAAGATGTGTTACATTCTTTTATGTTGCATTTGTTTAACTCTGTGAAGCTGTGTTACTTTTCCTGTCTAAAAACCCTGATTGGTCTAATAAAGAGCTAGATGGCCAATAGCAATGCAGGAGAAGGAATAGGTAGGACTTGCAGGCAGAGAAAATAAATAGGAGGAGAAATCTGGGAAGAGAAGATCAAGGAATGAGAAATGGAGGATGATGATGCCAGGGGCCAGCCACTCAGAGACACAGACAGCCACAGAGCAAGAAGTAAAGAAAGGTATACAGAATAGAGAAAGAAAAACACAGAGGCAAAGGGTAGATGGGCTATTTTAAGAAAAGCTGGCTAGAAATAAGCCAACCTTAGGCTGGGCATTCATAAGTAAAAATAAGCCTCTGTGTGATATATTTGGGAGCTTAGTGACAGGCCCCACAAAAGTGCCAAAGAGTAAAGAGTAAAATGTCAACAACATATGCCAAAGAGTGGCACAGCTGGGTCACATGGTAGATATATTTTTAGCCTCTTGTGGATTCTTTGTAGTGAAATCCAGAGTAGAATGACCAGTTTGCATTCCTATGAGAAGTAAATGAGGGCTCCCCTTTCCCCACATCTTCAGTTTTGTTGTCAGTTGTTTTCTTGATCTTTGCCATTTTGACTGTGGTGAGATGATATCTCAAAGTTATCAAAATTGTTTCAACTGCAATATACAAATTCCCAAGGATGATGAACACTTTTTGAGATTTCTTATAGAGATTTTTGTTTCTTCTTTTGATAATTCTCTACTTACTTCCATAGCCCAATTTCTAACATGACTGCTTGTTTTCCTGCCTCTTATGGTTTTTGTTTTGTTTTGTTTTAGGCTTTTGTATACTCTAAATATTAATCCTCTGGCAGGTGTGTAACTGACAAAGATTCCAATTCTATATGTTTCTTCTTCACTCGATTCATTGTTTCCTTAGCTGTATAGCTTTTAGTTTTATGCAGTCCCACTTGTCTTAATATCGTGAAAAGTTTAGGTTTTATGATAGGATGTGTTGTTTGTCCCACAATCTTTCCTAGAGAAAGAGGCAGTATGCCTATTCACTTGTAGGGTCTCCAAACAATGTTATTTAGGCTTCTTTTTTTATAATCTATTTTAGGACTCAGAATTAGAATCCACTTAGTCTTGGATCATGTATCATTCTTTTTTTACACTTCCATATGAATAAAATGCTAACCTGATATGACAGTATTTCTGCCTACTTGAAAATAGTCTATTGTTTGCCTAAGAGGTCCCTTATCTGTATAAGCACACAAAAAAGTTGCCAGCCTATTTACCTTAAGAAAAAGCCCTTGATAAAATACATGTGCCATGGAATACTCAAAACAGAACTGAAGTGACTGTGGAGTCATCTGTGTGGACTGCTTAGCTACAGAGGAAGCCTCTTTTGTATGATGCACTAATAAGTAAATGAGTACTCGATTGTGTCATAGTGCTCTGTCCAAGACCTTAAGAGCATCACGCTATAGGCTATCCTTGGACATATATAGGTTTTCCAAAATCAGTGCATGTCCTGAACATATTGTTGATTTCCAGAGTGTATTTTAACTTCTTTTACTGCCACCACAGTTCAACATAGGCTATACATTTTGAAATGGAATGACATGAGAATCAAAAATGAAATTAAAAGCTGCATTAGCAAAACAGGATAGTATTTCTGCCCTTTTGATTCTTCTGTACTTTTTACAAATATTAATAGATAACTTTTTCAAAATCTTCTGGCATATGTAGGATATTTTGATATGCTTTAAAATCATTAAAATTATCATACATTATAAATTTATATTTTAAGGAAATGATTGTAAATGACAAATTCTTGGTGCAACTATATTGATATCATTACAAAGTTTCATATATTTGTAGTTTTACACAACGGTAAAATCAATAGCAAATTTACAAATTTTCCTCTCCTGACAAATCTAATTTTTAATTTTTAAATATCATTTGTTTAATGAATTAAATAATTTACTTATTTATGTGCATGTCAATGTCATGGCATGTAGGTAGAGGCCAAAGATAATCTGTAGAGTTTGGTTCTCACTTTTCATCATGTGGATCTCACAGCCTGAATGCAGATCAACTTCCCCGTGCATAAATCTGTTTCTTTCAGTGTGAACTATAACTTAACTATAGGAAAGTATACCTATTATAGAAGCACAGTGTGCAAATTCTCTCTCACACATACATCCAAAAAGAAAGCAAACAGCAAGACAATATTTCCCTCTGTATGCTTCCTCCCGGTGTCTATTACATTCTTACTTTTTGTTAAGTAGAAATGAAATTATATATTGCATATCCTTATTTAACCTGTAATTGCGTATGCCTAGGTTATTTAAGCATTGAATTTGTGAAATCATATTTCTGTGTGGTTGTATGTTGTTGATTCTCATTGTCATCATTTATATTATGATAGTCTATACAATCTTGAGTCAATTATATTGATTTTCCAGTTAGAATAAAATTTGGAGCAAATTATTCATTTTTCATACATTATAAAATGTCAAACTAAAGGCTAAACTAATTTTCATGATTATTGTGGTTTTACTGAGTTAAAGCATCTACATTGTGCCTAGATGCACAGTTAACTTAGAACTGGGCTCCCCACTTTTCAGGATATTTTCTGCTAAGTAGTTTCATACTCGGATGCTATTTTCCCTAGATGTCTTTTCAGAATTGTTAGGGAGAGCAAGTTATTATGGATCATAAAGTACTTTCACAATCAAAACACATTTTGCTCCATTTCAAAAATGAGTGAGTAGAGTCACGGGAAATGTAAGTTGTTTGTGCAAAGTCATCCGTTCTGTTAATGGTGAAAATAAGGTAAAAAACCTCAGTCATTTTTTTTTTTCACAGCCACATTCAACTTTGCCTGTTTTCAAGTTTCATATGGAAGTTTTGTGATATAACACATGAAAATGTAATAAATTTAAACGAAATCCACTAAAGGCAAACATATTTTCCTCTCCTCCTTCATTCTCAACATTTTCCCATAGTGCTAGGCACAAAGCCAACAGTTATATTTGATGACAAAATTAAAATGCAATGACTTTGGATTGACAGATAGGTTAGGCTAAATAAGTCCCCCAAGGCATGTCCATTCCTGGGGCTAGAGAGTTAGCTCAGTGATTAAGAGCACATGTTTTTCTTGCACTTGCAAGGTGTTCTAGATGCTAGTTCCTAGCATCCATGTTGGGCAGCTAACAGCTGCTGTAACTCCAGCTCTGGAGAATCTGTCACCCTTTTCTAGCCTGACTGGGAACCTGCACTAACACACACATTCCTACACATAAAAACATATACATACATAATTTCTAAAAATTAAAAAAAACTTCAAAAGAAAAATTCAAAGGCTAACAACCTGTAAGCACCCCAAGCTTGTGAAGATGCTATGGCATGGGAAATTAATGTAGTTTGGTAGCCAGCTGTGACATGGGGAGAGCACTTTGGAATGTTCTAGTGTATCCAGTGGAGTTATGATAGACTTTTAAACATAAGAGTGCTGTAAAGAGAAGACTAGAGCTAGAGGTCTGAAGAAATTTTGATAGTGGTCTGGAAAATGTTGGAAGAGAAGAAAGCTTGCCCCCTCCCCCCTAAAAATAAGGTCAGACAACAAATACTTCTCAACTGGTACCTTGGTTATAACTTATTGAGACTAATTATGAATTTTTGGCTACAGTAACAAAAAGATGACAAGTCTTTGTTTTTTTAAAGGGATTTGTCCATTGTTACAGCAAGAACAGGAATCTTGCTCAAAAGTTATGAGTAAATAATTAACAAGTTCCTTCTATTTGGGATCCAGGAAAAAAGTGTGAAAGGGGCAGGCAAGAGAACTCTTCTTTCTCTGAATCTGATGATTGTTTCACATTCCCACTCAAGCTAGGAGCAGATGATTGTGTAGCAAATTCTTTGCTTTAATTCCCGAGTAAGAAGACACTTTGTAAAATGAATGCAAATCTACTTCTCTTTCAGCCAGAAAAAAATATTTGCATTCCGTTGAAGTAAAATGTGGATATGGAAGAAATGAAGCCCATGCTCCCTTAATCTTGCCTCTCAATTACCAATTTTTGTTCTGTTTCCTAAGGATGTAAGGGTAAACCCATGGGGGAAAGGAACAAGGTCCTTTGCCTTTGAAACCCCAAGGAACTAATGCAGGACTTTCCTTCAAGACCTCTTCCAGAATTTATCCCACATAGTGTTAAAAATAGTGTCACTACTTAAGTTTAATTATAATTGTTTTCTTCATGTTTCCATAAGAAACATTTCAGAATGTGAAAATCTGGCACATATGGAAATAGGAAATTCATAGGGATTCTGGATACCTTAGTTAACAGTAATGTACGGAGCCTGTTTCATTTGCAATGCCGAAATTGCTCCAACAAATCTGGAGTTTTGTCACTGAGTGAGAAATTACAGTTAAGGACCCAGAGCTAGTGCTGACTCTGAGACACAGAAATGGAAGGAACCTGGGAGGACAGGAAGGTGTCCTTATACTTTTTTAAAGCAATAAACTCAAAATCCTTAGGCTCTTAAGACAGAAAAAGATGACTGGAATTTTTGAAATGTCTGTCTCATGGGCTAGCTAAGACTTTCAGAATGGCCTGTATCATGGTCTAATGCCAGCATCTGCATGATTTGACTGAGCATGGATATTAACACCAAGAGAAGAAGCAGCATAAGGGCTGTTCATCTTCCTGGGTGCACTAATCAATACCTTCTCCTGGACTTGCAGTTTCTCATTTGTGAATAGCCTGTCTTCTGTCCCCTTTGACCTCTGCAAATGGTAGCAGTCATACCAGACTCAAATAATCTGTGAATGGAAGTAATGGGAAGAGAAACGTAAAAATACCTAATAGAAATAACAAAGAGTATACTCTGAAAATCACGATGCTTAGTTTCCTTTTTTTTTCTTACACATGCAAAGAACTGTTTCAATAATGGAGGGGAGTTAAGCAAATTCAGTATTTGATGAAAGCATAGTATATATCAGTATTGTTGCTTGGTAAATTAATATTTAGTATTTGGGAAAAATCATCTCAATGTGCATGATTATCTCATATTCCAAATAAGGATTTAGCTTAGAATAATTTTCCTACCCTCTCAGTGGCTATGTTACTGAATTTTATTATTGAACACAAAACCAAAGATGGACAAATCTCAAATTGTAAGCTATTATAGAGGGTTATCATTTTTCATTTGTCCTGTGGTTTCATTACTACATAAACTTTCTATCCATACTTATTCCTCCTAGACTCTGATTATTTTATGTACTTTCTCTCGTCCTTTACATACTTAGGTGTTATGTTTAAACATTTAAAAAGGTATCTAGAATCCCATTTAACAATGAGAACAAAGCTTAGCTCTGTGTATTTGGCTACATTAGCTGACCAATACAAAATGGTTCTTATTCACATGTGAGACTTCAAAGCCTTAAGCTAGAGCTACTCTCTTAGTTCACTTTTTGTTCTTATAACTGAATGTTTACAAAGGATAAGGCTTATTCATCTCATTATTCTAAAAGCTAGGAGGTCTGTCTTTAATGGACTGAATCTGCTGAGGTTTCCTTGCTCGTGAGGAATATTTGCACAGTCCCAAGGCAGTGTGCAGCACCCACATGGTGAGAAGGGACAAGATTACATGCATCTTTATTCCCCCTCTTATAGGATAACTTTCAAAATTGAGTGTCTCACTCTCATGAGGTCATCTGATCTTAGCTACCATTCAATGCCTACATATGGTAATCAATTACATAGGACTTTAATGATGATTCACTTTCAATACAAATTTTAAGGTGACACGCATATAGACCACAGCAGTTGTGTTGGTCCCATTATACTCATAGAACTAAGAGCCTCAGTTCAGGTTATGACCAAATACCGTGTTTAGAAGCACTGGGCCTTGGTAAAAATATTCTTTCTGATATTTATCAATTTTAAGACCATAGCGGATACCCACAATCCCTCTCTGCCTTAGCTTCCTAGTGCTTTAAGTGGAGTTAGCAACAATAGCTACTGAAGAAAGTTATTGCAGGGCCAAAAAAATTTGCTCAGTGGTTAGGAGCACTGATTTCTCTTCCAAAAGACCCAGGTTTGGGTCCCAGTATCCATATAGCAACTCATAACTGTATGTAACTCTACTTCCATAGGATCTCATGATTTCTTCTGGCCTCCATGGGTACTACATACATGTGGTGCACACACATACAGCAGGCAAAACACCCTTACACAATTTTTTTTTAAAAAGAAGTGATTGTGGGCATGAAATTAGTACAAACATGTAATGTACCTAGGAGGTGAACAGAAGTGAAGCACCCAGTAAAACCAGTAGAACTGAATGTCATCAAATAAGTGTATACATTTACATAGCGTAGAATGTACAGTATTATTTCTAGGAAAATAGAAATAAATTAGAACAATTTAAAAGGAAGCATGGCCTGCTACTATACTACCCTCAGCACTGCAATGTTGATCTCTTGATCATTAACAAGCAGTGATTCAATCATATACAACCACAGCACAGGCAGCAACCAGCAAGCTGATGGCAACATGTTGCTACCACCCAGAACACTTTTCCTTCATGCTTCGCCACCTGCATTGCCGTATTCCTCAAAGTGTAACTGCACAATACAAAATCACACATTTTTCTAGTTAGCAAGAGAATAGTCAGAAAACTATTATCTTGGTTTTTCTATGTGTGACCCCATTATAATAGGAAAGATAATTTTTTGAAAAAAACCTCTGTTTGGATCTTATTGATGGGCCCTTATGATTCAATTTAAAGTTTGTGTGTTTTTTTTTTTTTTTTTGATTTTTTTCTCTGTGTAGCTTTGCGCCTCTCCTGGAACTCACTTGGTAGCCCAGGCTGACCTCGAACTCACAGAGATCCACCTGGCTCTGCCTCCCGAGTGCTGGGATTAAAGGCGTGCGCCACCACTGACCGGCTAAAGTTTGTTTCTTAAACCTTAGTATCGCAAGAGAATTTTCATGTTTTCTTCTGCTGCATCCTGCATAGCAAAATATGAGTTAGTCAGTTATTACCACTATGTCAACCCTGATCATTCGAATATGATGAGCTCTAACAGTTCTGATATACACAGCTTTTATTTTTCTCACTAATATCCTTTTTTTTTTTTACTGAGAATAGGGTGGTAATGAGAAAATTTGAAATCTTATAAATATCAAAATCTGTATCAAGCATTTTTCTATTAATAGCGCTTGATACTGGGCTGTGCCAATCAGTTTCCTTATGGGTGCTAAGTCCAGGTCTTCCAAATTACTCCATTTTTTCTAATTCTATTAGGTGGCACTCTCTAACAAACAAATTCTGTTTCCTCATTTGCATATTCATAAATTTATATAATTCTGGGCTTTTTGCTTACTTGAATGTTGAAATTTGTTTAGAGTTGGCAGGATTCTATTGCACACTTCTTTACTGTATGCCTTGAATACTGAAAAAATTATAAACCTTCCCTTTCATCCTGAACACAAAAATAAATGGTTGTCACAATCTAAATGTTGGAATAACTCATACCTGAGAATGAATTTTATTTCTATCCTGTTCCTTTTGATGGCCCTGTGCTATTTATGCATATTATAGAAATATGTGAGTAAAGATTCAAATGATATTTAAATGGTAAAAATAGATTTTGTCCTATATACATTAGGTATTATTATTATTATTATTAAGCAATTTGAATAGG
The DNA here is from genome assembly GCF_949786415.1 of Peromyscus eremicus. NCBI lineage: Eukaryota > Metazoa > Chordata > Mammalia > Rodentia > Cricetidae > Peromyscus > Peromyscus eremicus. Next base: position 109,126,411 of record NC_081420.1, read on the forward strand.
AGAATTTTCTACCATCCAATCCTGTAATTATTCATTTTTCCTGGGAATGAGGATGGGAAAAAAGCCTGTCATTGCAGATGAAATAAATCAACAAGACTTTTGGCAATTTTGACAGGGTTTTCTTCTTTCCTAGAAGACAATTGTTTTAGCTCCCTAAAGGGCTTTTAAGTAGAGCTACTAAGATGTCAATAGTTTATCAGTATGCTTTATAAAAGTTTTTAGAAAGTAAAATTCTTATATTAAAATATCCAGTTCCACAACAATGCAAATCCAGGCTTATTTCACTCCCACTTAGAATTAATATTCCAGTCAGGATCAAAGGAAAATGGAAATCTATTAGGCTAGGATGCCTTTCCTGTGCCAAAGGAAACAGATATGTCATCTGAAATACATGCTGAAGAATTTAGTGTGATTATTTGTGATTTCAAAACTTGACACCAGAGTGTGGAGACTGGAGTTCTTAATTAGGCATGGGTGCAAGAGATCTCGCAAACAATTCCAGGAAGAAAACAATCAACACCACAATAGTAAATAAATAAATAAATAAATGGATAGATAGATAGATAGATAGATAGATATATAAGAGAGAAAAAGGAAAACAAGGAAAGCCAGGATTATTTAGCTATCACAATCAAAATAAAACATCATGAAGCATCCAATTTGAAGTGGTTTATGGAAATGAGACAAGGACATTAAATGAGATAAGAGAATTTGCATTATATTTAGGAAACCAAGATATAGGTTCCAACTTTGAACCTGAGAGACAAGCTTTAACCTTGGGTCATTTATTTAAATATTTATTAGTACCAGAGTTATACTACTCGTCAAATTACATGCATTTTCTATCAGGGTGATCTCTCTGTCTCTCTCTCTCTCTCTCTCTCTCTCTAAGTCATGTTGTATCAGTTTAATTCATGCACACAAAGAATCAGTGACAAAAATTATGGTAGTCAATTATTAATATCTTCTATGGTCATAGACTCAGTAATATCACCCTTCTTCATAGATGTCTGACTTGCAGAACGCAGTTCATTCCTAGACTTAGTATTCTTAAAGTCTATAATTAATCCTTTCTTACTCTTGAATCAAAACTTTTGTTATAGATTCAAAAAGAAATTTTAGACAAAGAAAATAAAATAGTCTATATCATATTTTACCATGTCAGAATACAAATCCTATACAAGAAAGAAATGGGTCTTTTTAATATAACATTTAGCCACAGACACCAGCCAATTCTTAGCACTTAGTAGGTATTTTGTAAGGAAAATATGAGGTCACTAAATTATTCAATGCTGTTTCCAAAGGCTTCATGTGGTGTATTCTATTTCACATTGATATTTCAGAACAGGGGCAGGAATCAGAGTACTTTGTAAAATGTGTGACATTTAAGATAATCAGCAACAGCAGCAGCAGCAACATACACCCTAAATGTTAAAATACATTTAATAGAAGTGATGCACCTGGAGTCTTCATACACATTAGGTGATGGATAAAACAGTAGCAGGGAAAGTAAAATTAATCTAATGATGTTCTGATTTTCCTTGATTTGACGTCTGTATTTCTTGTTCTTTGTGTTTTGTAAAGAACTGACAAATCCATTCGTTTGTTTATCACCCTGACATCTTCCCAGGGAATGTTTTCTATCTCCAGCTCCCCACTTATTTTAGTGCTCTCCCCACAGCTCAGGGTCACAAAGTTACCACATAGCAGATAAGTTTACAAAGGTAAAGAGAAAGACATTGTAATCATGTCAGCCTGTCAAATGCCTGGTTCAAAAGAACAAAAGTAGAGGTGTCCAACTATATCTGACCCTGGCCACCCTTAGGGAAAAAAGTTCTTGGTGTTGGCTTCTATTATTAAAACCATAAAAACGAGCATCAGCCATTTACTGAGGACTTATGATGTACAGGTTCCTTTACATTTTTATTCTAATCTTCACAACAGTCCTTTCTGAAGTATCTTCAAACTGAAGTAGCTATACATTCCCAAGTGCCTGTGTCTATATTTAAAAATGTCCTTACTTCTCTATACACATGGACTTCTATTACAAGGCATTAGTTTTACATTAAGAACTATCAGGATCCTGTGGATGGCCACATTATGACCACCTTCTGCCACTCACATTAGAACCTACAGGAGTCTGATGTGATCATAGCCAGAGTGTGTCTGACTTTAACATCAAGGAACGTTATCTTTTCCACTGAGTGGCTTTGACATATGGGATGTTTGTGGGATTCTTCGTGGTCTTTATATGGTCCTATTTGAAAACCTTTGTAAAGAACATTGTTTTTGGAGTCAAATAGGTCAGCGCTTTTATCTATGTGATCTTCACAAAATTATATAGAACTCTTTTATTTTCTCATCTATAAAATGGTACTTAGCAGATTGGAAAAGATTGAAGAGAAAAATGATGTATAAAAATTAAATATAACTCATGCTTATGATTTTATCATGTTAGCAATCAATAGATAATATATTTTAAAACTGTACTAATTTTTCCTGGATGGTATAGCACAATCTATATGTTACACAGAGAGGAACAGTATATGGATCAAATCTCCCAAAACATGTTGGTGCTTATTTATATAAATGAATTTATAAATGTTTAGAAAAGATTCACTTTACAATCACTTGAATGACATTAAATAATAAAATAGTGAAGTCCGAACAATGGATCTCTAACAGTAATCCGTTTATATTCACCCACTCTAATGAAGATCTGAAGATCTGTGTTTTCATTCCGATGTTAGTTTATTGGCTTATGCAACATCTGCACTTTTAAAAATAACCTTTCCATCTTTCATTAATTATGATGCAAGTTTATCACATGCTTAAATAGCTTTAGCAGTGAGAACTCATAAAATATTTATTAAGAAATATACAAGCATTGAAAATATTAAAATGTTGGCATAGAACATTAAAATGTATTTGTTGGTGTTCTGTGGCTAACATGGTAGCAATACATTGCAGCATTCTAAACTGAGAAAATCCCCAGGCAGTTGTTTTATTGTTAGAAATCACTTGAACTAATATTTGACATTTTGCAAACTCTTCATGATTCCATTATGGTTCACAGTCTCTGAAAGTTTCACAGCCTTAGCTCCACCCTCATTAGCAGATGCTGTAACTGCTTCAGTTCCAAAACATGCTTTCAGTGACTTGGAAAATGTTCTGCAATAACACTCATCGAAAGCATTTATAACAATATTTCTCATTATGTGTTGAAAAAATATTGGCTCACAAAACAAATTGAACCAAGTGGAGAGGTTCTTGAAAATGAATTCATACATTTCAGAAGTAGCTCCAAAGAATGTACTTTGGGGATTTCTGCAATGAACCATATAATTCTGGGCTATTTTCTTTCTAGAGTTTCTATTCATCCTTCTATTTGTACCTATTTACTAAAGCCATAGGACTTTTCAATGTAAAATGAATCAGCAAAGAAAGAACCAACATTTTATAAAAGTATGTTCAGCTATTAATTTCAAAGCTCACACCATCACTGTGCAAAGTTATGATGTTGATTTGAGACTCCCTGTTCTATTTGCATTGAACTGGCTTAAAAGAAAGGGGGAAATTTATTGACTAATATATCCCAAATTACAACATTAGTTACATTTTGCATCATAGATAAGAGGAATTTAAGACATACTGTCAAAGTAATTTGGTTACTTTTATGTGTATCAAAAGTTAAGTAAGAAAAGTATACAAAGAGAGATGACAAATAGATGATCTTTGGAGAAGCAGGCATTCTATGTAAATTTTAATATTGTTATAGGTAATTAGGAGACTGTCATAAAATACCTCTATTATTTTCCATATTCATGTAAATTTCCATGAGAAAATGTGAAAAATGTCCTGAGAACCTGATTTTTCTCCAATGCATTTCCTTAGTGTGTCAAAAACATTTATAATATTCTTTGCTGAAACGCTTTCATGTAACTAGACACAAATTATAGGACAATTCTTATGAATGTTTCAGTGAATTGCACTGATTATCCTTCGACCATATGTATACATCCAGACAAATCACTAAAGTTGTAAGGTTATGATACTCTGGTTGGCTAAAACAGAGCCACATATTCTGAGTGATGGGTGAATTTACTCTCACATACTAAGATGGGGACTTGGGGATGATCACAGAACCTAAAGTACCTATAGACTAAAACCATAGGTCTTTTCATTGTACAAATTTCAGTTCCTAGACAATCATTCAGATTTGATGTATAGAACACCGGACTTATAAGAAATGTAACTCTTTATATTAGATCTAAAACAACTTCTTTTTTTTCTAAAACAACTTCTTAATCCATGTAAGTTACTTGTCTTCTCAACAAGCTGAGTAATGCAATGCTAATAAGTAGAATCATCAGCATTTCACTTGCTGTTAGATGGTAGTGGTACTCCCTAAGAGCTATAGCAGATGAAATTAAAACAGAGTATTTCAAGATTTTTGTGCATCACATTGACTCAGAAATGGTGTTAGCACAGTATTTTCCATAAACAGCCTTCTATGTGAGGAACCATATAGTGAATATATGGATATTTGCCTTGATTTCTCATAGTAACAAGTCTTGATTCCCAAGTGTCACTCAAGGGGGTAATAAAAATATTTGATTCGATCAGTGAGATAGATATTGAAATAGAAAATTCCAATGCATGTTCCCCATAGTATTGTTAACACAAGGTCCACTCTTTCTCATAAATTTCAAGAATGAATTCTAACATGTACTTTAATAAAATGCATGCAGCCAAATTTGCATTGAAGACATGGATTCAAAACTTAGCTTACCCTTGAGCAGATAAGCAATAGCAAGTAACTTTATTTTTGACAGCAGCTACAGATTATTACTAGAAAACTTAAAGTCCTGGCATGTAACAAGTGTCCATACATGGTAGATATAGAGATACATAGATGCACTGAGTATATACATAGACACAGATACAGAAATGCTACTTAGATATACATAGATATTGAAATCTTTAAATATCAAACAGTAAGGAATTGGCTTTTTCATTTCTAATAAATAGCCCCAAGATTATATGTCTAGCCATGATCACATATATTCCTGCAAATGCACAAATCAGAAAAAATGACATTGAACCAATTTACAAACAAACAAACAAAAATCCCTGAAATTCTGCATTTTGGAGATCTTTTTGCTGTCTTTTGATTGGTGACATTAGCTAAAGTTTGGAGATGAAGAACTTATGGCATATTGTTGCTAAGAGAAGTTTTCTAGTTTTTAATATGTGAATTTTGTCTTCTCTCCCTCCAGAAGGCACATAAACTTTAAAAAGAGTCCAACAAGGTTTTTATTATCTTCCATTTACATGTAGTCCTCATGCACAGAAATAGTTTCACTCTATGACATCAGTTGCTTCAGAAATATAACATCAATTCACAATAGATTTTTCTAATTTACTATGGTTGATTTAGTCTCATGACTGAGGATATTATATGTGATATTTCATGGATAAAATCAGTCTTCTAGATGAGCAGAGTGGGGCATGCAAGAAGGAATGATACAGTATTTTAATCGCTCCTTTTATTGACACAGTGCAGACATCAATATCTCCAGAGCACTTGTTGCCAGGCTTCACTTAGTTTCATGGGCACCAAAGCCCTTATTTTCTTTCTTCATGCTCAGTTTAGTTCTTAGTTCAGCTAGACTATTCCCACCCTCCAGCAATAGACATTGATGAGTTTGGCTACAAATTTTTAGTCAAAGAATGCTTTCTCTCAAGACATTCTCAGAGACCAGAAGAAAAAAAAATAATCATATAATTTACTGTCATTTTCTAAACGATAAGTGGAATCTGGCAGTGACCATAGTCTTTGCAGCTAAGTTTAGTCATGAGGTTAGAACACTGCCCTCAAGCCAACTTCAGAGAATTGACAGGCAGTTTTTGTTCTCCTTATTTTTGTCTTTTCTGCAGCAGGTCTACTCAGCTGTTCAGTTTTATATGAGTTTTAACTAAAGCCCCTTTTCTATTTCTACACAGTGTAAGGGCAGATGGTATTTTCCAGCTTATCAAAGCCAATATTCTTGAAATACAGGCATTTTGTTGTTGTTGTTCGATCCTGAAAAAATTAACAGGGTTCCTCTCATTCAATTTCTTGTTTACCATATTTTCTTGACTTAGAGAATCATTGAAACACAATTTCATTCTTCATTTCTGGTAAGAGATGTCATTGAGTACCAACTTTACATATTTTTGTGCATACTTTCTACTATATTCTTGCATTATCCTCATGAATACTCTTCTTAAAAAGGACTTATTTTATCAATGAATATTTTGTCTTCATATATGCATGTGCATTATGTGAGTGTGCGGTGCCTGTATAGGTAAGAGAATATCAGATCCCCTGGACTGGAATTATGGATGGCTTTGAGTTAGGGATGTAGGGAATTGAACCTGTGTCCTCTGCAAATGCAACAAGTGCTCTAAACATTCCTTCCTGCAGCATAAATTAAAAACTCTTTTTATTTACTTTATTTAATTCTCATCTATATCCTTTAGCTTTAAAAATATATAATCAAACAAAGAAAGAAACCCGAAGTTCTGTTGATAATCTATGCCGTAAAAACCTTTATGATCTCATGCAAACATGATTATTTAATGCCTTTTAAATAAGAGAACACAAAATGGGGAAGGACCCATTTGTCAAACTCCCACTCACACTTCCCATTTTCCTACCAGTGACAGACTTAGTATGGTTAGTCACAACTAAACTTTATTAAAGTCTATTAAAAGCACACATCTTGAGACAATAACTGTATTTATAGACCCAGAAGTCCTGAGTACCTGTCTATCACGAATGTCCCTTTCACATGCTCAGGCTATAGATTTGAAGGTATGTCTGACTACTAGATGTTTAAAGGATTAAAATTTGTAATTTGTATTCAGCTAATTTTATCAAATATCCTTTAGCTGCTCATCACCTTGATTGACAGAAGAATGAATATAAGAGTCTTGAGAATATTTACCACTTAATATTTGCCTCCAAGAATATTTAGTTTTGACTTTCATTGGTATGAACCATATGTTTATTTATCAAGATACAAACATGTTTAAATTTACTGTTCATATAAGAAAATAGTTGGTGATGCGATTTTTCTGATTTTTTAAATTTATATTTGTTTTTTTACATTTCTATACATTTCTAATGTCAATTTTGATTATCCTTGCCCCCCACCATCCCTTGTCTCCATCCTACCCTTCAATCCCCTACTCTCCTTACAAGTATATTTTCCATATTCATGTATTTGTGTTTTGTTTTGAGACTTACTTAGTTTAACCTGGGCCATCTGTGTGACCAGAAGTTTGGAACTCTTCATCATAGCCTAGTGGGCTCACATGTGATGATGAGATTTTGAAAATATGTATTTAACTGTTGTAGGACTTCAATGCATATATGAAAATACAGCTGTTGTTCCTTCCTATATTCTGAGGTCACCCTAACTTCTGCTACTGTAGTGGACTCTTCTTTCACTACAGATTACCTTCCACTCCAAGGACTGGAGCTATGGAGCTTTGTTTCTCTCTCTGAATCTTGTTGGGTGAAGTTAGCCCCAGCAGGATTCTTCAAAGGCAGAAAATTTACCCATGGGGCATTTCCTGACCTATGGTGAGATGGAATGGAGGTAGGAAGAAATAGCCTACTGGAAAAAAGTGCTTCTGAATTCCATACTTCAAGTTAAAACTTCCAAAAACATTTTCTGTATATTTCCAGAAATAACATCATCGATGAATGTGCCTTTTCACAGATTTTTTTTTTATTTTTCAGCATTTTCCTACCTCTCATTCTTGATTCACAGCATAATTTTTAATTAAACACCCTACACTCAAAGACTTATTGCAAGCTCTACATTCCTAGCAACTAGAACATTACAAAAAGCATTCTTTGTATCTTGTAATATAATTTACAAAGATCAAGGTGTGGAAATCAAGTGAAAAATAGTGTTGTGTTATCTTCAATCTATTATAGAAACTGCAGTTATTGGATAGTTTCATTTATTCTTGTGTTATTTGGTCATAGTTGTATTTTAAAATAAAATAGTTATAAACCTTTAAAATCATCTGTTTTAGTAAATCACCAGCTACTTTTCTTTGCTCATCATGATTATTAAATAAAATAGTACATTGCACTCCTAAATCACAGGTACAAACACACACACACACACACACACACACACACACACACACACACACGTGTATCTATGTATGTGTGTATATCTCTCTTTGTATTAATGTGTATATGAGTTGTATAGTTTCAACATCTCCCCTGCTCTGTACTTCTCAGAGAATATTTTAAATCCTTTCTTAAACACTAACAAAATTCTCATTGTACAAGGACAGTAGGAGATACTCTATAAAGAAAGAGATAAAGCAAGAACATGCATAGAGCTGTGTTTCCTCTGAAAGGACTGGGGTTATGAGAAATGATGTGCAATATGGGAAGAAATTGAATAAAGAAAGAAGACAATATAGTAAATAGATTTTAAGGGAGGAGTATTATTGATAAAAGGATTATTCACATTTAAGAGAGTGGAGTCTCTTATTGTCTTAGTCTAAAAATGACCAAGGATGTCCTTGAATACAGGTCCCTACTGTGTGTACTTTATGAGGGATGTCTCCTCGTGGAAAATCCCTATATTTTAAAGTAGGAATATTCAAGAGAGTTCTAGACTGGTAATCACACATCATTGCATTACATGGGACACAGTCTCACATGCCTATGTTTAAAAGGGATTATTTGTTTGAAGAGATAGAGCCACCCTATTCATGGGAACAGTCTCCTATCAATTTCTACTCCTGAAGGAGTACTGGAATTCTTTAATCAAAGTTGAGGATCAAAAAACATACGTTCTACACTTTTAAGATTAAGGAGGGTAAAATAGATTCACATTTTATAAAAGAAACTACATAGCAGAAATGACTCCACGAAAGTAACACAGAAAGTTCAAAGATGAAGATCATGGTATGTTTTGAGTATTTATCCCAAATAACTTGCACCCTCCAATATACTCTAGTCTTAAAGTCGTAACAATTAAAAAGGTAAAACAGGTAGGGTACTTTTTTTATATATAAATCAACTGAAACTTTGCATTTACTCTAATGGCCAAGGGAAAATGTTGTATTACTGCTGCTTTTAGAATATGACTTTTATATATTTTGTCTCTTTTCCAGTAAAGAAATATAAGTATATTTCCTCATGATAAATTATGAACATATACCAAAAGCTAAGCTTTCTACTGGCAGTCAAGTTACAGTAACTATGCACCAGAACTAGTAGTCATGAGTAACTCTGATTTAGCTGAAATTAGATACTGAACTGTAAGAACTTTACTGCTGTGAATGTTGCAGAAGCATCTCAGGTCTACGATGATGATAAAGATCTGCTTGAGTCTAAGATTTGAGGGTTGGGAAGATGAGATTTTTGTCTTCCTTTTTGCTTCACACTGCCTTCATCCCTTTAGTCAGATTTGGTCTATGTAGTTCAGAAGTACTGAGGACACATGCTCAAAATAGTAATAACAATTAGATGCCAGAAACCCAAATGACTTCACCTTCTGTCTCTGTATTTGGATTAAACTCAAATGCTCTCTGGGTGACCAGAATCCCAGGAACAGAGTCTGGAGCCAAATTACATTCCAAAATCGGCTCTTAGCAAAACTATGATTGGCCAAACTTTGGTTCTGGCTCATGGAATAGCTGTTCAAGACAGAGGTCTTCTGGTAGAGCTGAGGATGATAGACAATAAGTATACTTAGACGTAAGAATGAAGCTTGATAGTAGATCAACCAGTAGTTGATTGAAAAAAAATCAACTATACAAAATATTAGGTAGACAGTAAAAGCGAATGTACCAATAGTAACCAATGACAACAACTAAGCAAAGGAACAGCTTTCTAAAGGCACTTATAATAATAATAAACAAGCTTGCATACTTCACACTACAAGATGGAATCCTTCAGAGAAAAGTACATTTCTAAAACACCTCCAATTTCTTCATTTCAAACCTAGAAGATGGTAAACATCCCACAGAAACTTAATAAGAATATCAGCATGAATGAAACCTGAGAAATCAATGAATATCAGAATTAATTTCAGTGCTATAACCTTCAAATTCTCCCAGATCTTCTCCCTTCTGCAACCTGCCAAGACTTGACCTTTTCAAGATTTTCAGCATTTAGTTCCACGAAGATTATTTTATTCTCAAAATTTTATGTAAGGCATCAAAAAAGTTACTTTACTTCAAAGAGTACAAAAAAATAAAAAAAAAATGGGTTATATATCAAGGAAGCCAAAAAAGAACATGATCCATCAAAAAGGTATATTAAGATTAAAATTGAAAAGTGGTGAGAAATTATAAAAGATTAATGATAGTAAGTACTTACTAAAACATATGAAATTATATTATCAAGTAATCCTGGATTTGTATCTTATTACTCAACAGTAAATGCCAACCGTTGCAAATATGCCAAACATATTAAAAATAAAATACATTAGAATAGCATTCGTATCTATCTTCTTTGGTTATTTTTAAAGAGTGTTTTTGAAAAATTCAAAGACCATTAAGTGCACTTAGCAATGTATTAGGAGGCAGCTTGTTGTAATGTTTTTGACAATGAAAAAATGTTGAGAAGGATATTTTTTCTAATCCCTATGCTTTTTACTGGTAACTTGGGGAAGACAATATTTTCTTAAAACATATACTGCTCTTCAAATAAATCACTATGTCAAGAGACAGGAAGACAGCTGAAGCTTAACCATCTTTTCTGTCCTATCCATCCGCATCCGTTCTTAGATTTTCAAGAGGGTAGAAGGCATCAGTGAATTAATGCTGGAAAGTACATGAAATTTTCAGCATGAGCTCATGAACTGGAAAAGTCAGAATTGTGACTGAGTAACATCAACTAGAAATTTACACAGGAGTAGAATCCTGCTGTAATAGGTTCCTGGTAGGGAAACACTTGTCCAATAGCCTCTAAGATAAGGTAGAAATTATACAGATTTACTTAAAGCTTACAGCTTATAGCACTGGGAAATGGGAAATGGGAAATTAGAAACAGCAGTTGTGTATGTGATGATGATGGTGCATTTCTGTAAGATTAATACTGGGATGTACAAAATAGGGAGAAATATCCAAGTTTACGGTCATATTTGTCCACATGGGGAGACCCTGTCAAGAAAGAAAGAAAATGAGGGGAAATCAGGGAAGGAGGGAAGGGCAGGGAAGGGTGGAAGGGCAGGGTAGGGGAAGGGAGTTGAGTCAGTAGCTATGTTCACTTGGTAACAAATACCAAATCACAACCACAATGTCCTGTGATTAAAATCCTAGAAACAATATAGAGAAATTTTTGGTTACTGCTTAGGGAACACAATGGAAGAATTTGGACCAAAGGAAACTTCTTGGGCACAAATTAGTTAAATTGTCTTTAATAAAAGATGTATTCTGTTCATTTTTCTGTATTATAATTCATGGGAGTAAAGTTCTATTTGAGTCTTTACAATAATTTTTTGAGTTCAACAAAATAACCCCATTTTTCAGTTAAAGAAACTGGATTTTTGAGCAATGCTTTTATAAACATGGGTCAATATAGCAGTATAATATTATTCCATAATTCCATACATTCATTACTGCCTTGGGTATTATGGTACTTTGAATATGCCCCCCACTAGGAGTTATGGCCTAGTTGGAGAAAATGTGCCACTGGGGGTGGACTTGGAGGTTTCAAAAGCCCATGTCAGGGTCAGGTTTCTCTGTCTCTGTCTGTCTCTGTCTCTGTCTGTCTCTCTGTCTCTGTCTCTCTCTGTCTCTCTGTCTCTCTGTCTGTCTCTCTCTGTCTCTCTCTGTCTCTCTCTGTCTCTCTCTGTCTCTCTCTGTCTCTCTCTCTCTCTCTCTCTCTCTCTCTCTCTCTCTCTCTCTCTCTCTCTCTCTCTCTCTCCTATAGATCAGAATGTATCTCTCAAGGACTTTTCTAGCACCATGCCTACCTTCATGCTCCCAACCTTCCCACCATGATGATAATGAAATGAACCTCTGAAACCAAAAGAAAACCCCTATTTAAATGTTTTCTCTATTAAGAGATGAGGGGTCACAGTGTCTCTTTACAGCAATAGAACAATGACATAGACAGAAGTTAGTCCCAGGAGTGGAGATCTGAAGAGTCCCTTGACATCAGACTTGGAGATGCAGAATTTGGAGTATGCCCTGGTGGTTTTTGATATTGCCTTTGTCCATTATTTCCTCATTGTGTTCCCTTTCCTCTCTTTTGGAATGAATTATATATTCTGTGTCATTGTGTTTTTGAAGTATATGATCTGCTTTTCTATTTTGATTTTACAAGGGTTTACATTTAAGAGATTTTTATGAGTCTCTGAAGAGACTTTAGATTTTAAACAGTGTTAAGACTGTGATAGACTATATCTTTTGAAGTTATGATATGGCTACAAGCCCATGGAGCCCAGGGAGTAGAATGTGTTTGTCAGAGTAAGAACAGCTCTCATAGCCTTATAGATTTAAATTGAGTAGAACCCTTTGAGTAGATTAGAAAGATTAGAAGTTATAGCCTTGTTGGAAGAAGTGTGTCACTGGGGATGGATTTTCAGTCTTTAGAAGACCATGCCCAGGCCTAGGTGTTCTATATCTATCAATCTGTCTGTCTGTCTGTCTGTCTGTCTGTCTATCCATCCATCCATCCATCCATCCATCCATCCATCCATCCATCCATCCATCTATAGATCAGAATGTAGCTCTCAACTACTTCTCCATCACTATGTCTGTCAGCCATGCTACCATGCTCCTCACCATGATGATAATGGACTAAGCCTCTGAAACTGTAAGCAACTCCCCATTTTAATGCTTTCTCTTGTAAGAGTTGCCTTGGTAATGCTGTGTGTGTTTCAGCAATAGAACAGTGACTAAAACAGTTATGTATATTAAACTCTTGTAAGTTTCATTACTCTGGTATGAAAATGGAACAAAATAAAGCTCACAACCCTCACAGCATTTGTTCTGATATCACAGTAAATGAGAATATACGTAGTGTGAAGGATATAGACACATACAGAAAGCACATAAAGGAAAAAGTGATTTAATTTATTACAAATGCATATTTATGCTATAAGAATTTTTCCTTTGGAATTTTGAACACCCAAATAACTCCTCGTGTTCAATTTTTATTCTTAAAATAAATCCACATGTAGAATCCAGGGATTTGATAAAGACTGTACAAAATATGTTTTCTTTGGCCTCCTGCTGAGAACTTGCTTCATTTCTGATCTCCTTCACAGCTTGCACTGTTCATCTTGGTGGCAGCAAGAGAAACCAAGGATTAGCCATTAGCCAGCAAATAGTGCAGTCTCCTCACAGCATTTGGTGATGCCAACATGAAATACAAATAATCACAAACAACACATGCCCTGGGGAAGAGAGCATGGCCTTGGTCAATGAGGTGAAAAGAGGACAGAGTGTGATGAGCACAGTGCCTTGCCTCTTTCCATTTTACATCTTTAATAGGAAGCCGGATTAGGATTGTATGGTGTCTTTTACAGTTAGCTTCCATTTAAAATCACACCAGAGTTTCCATGAAGACTTAACATTAAAACATTTTGTTCATTTATTTTTTCATCTATCTTTCAACTCGTAAATCATTATCAGGTATGTTCTTTGTGTCAAGTTAGGTAACAGTTATAAGTTAGGCACAGTATGCATATATAACTATGGCTCTTGTTTTCAGGGAGCTCATATAACAGAAGAGTTATAGACATGAAAACGTGTTTCTTTTTTCTTCAGGCATTATTTTTTTGATCCCCCAAACTGATAAGTGGATGTTATAATGAATATTAAAAGTTAAAGATCAAAACATAATGAAGCCTCATAGAATTTAAAATATGGATTTCTATATAATGAACATAACCTTGAATCTATTATTGACCTTTGGTTTATGATGCTAACTTTCTTCTTAGGGACTTTAAACCTGCTGCTCTCTGGATCTCAAGCACTATAGCTCTATTCTTAACCTCGTAGACAATGCTGACCTTCTCTACCCAGAAAGGAATTTTCTGAACCCTTTACTATATAGTAAACTTCTGCCTCTTTCCACCAATACTCTAGCTTTACAATCACTTGATATTAAAACAATCATGCTAATGTGTTTATGCACTTTTCCTGATCAGAGAGTGTATACTTTATTTTGTTTACTGATGAATTTCCTTAAGTGTTTGCCAATTAAATGAATGAACAAATGAATGAACAGGGAAGAAACATGAAAAGCAATTCCTATCTAGAAACATTAGGAAGCTTTGTGCAGTACAGACTGAATGATCGGTTATGCAAATTTATGTTAAAGGAGAAACTGGATAGAGAGGAGGCACATCCTTAGTGCCATGGACTGTAGGTAGTACATCTTAAAGAAACTTCAAGTGATGAAGCCATCTTTGTGAATTGGAAAGGGGTGGGGAATCTGTGGGCTCTGGGAAAACCACGACTTCACGAGTAAGTGAAGGAGCTTGGACATTATCCTGAGACGGACAGTGAGAACAAATCATTTCAAATTAGAAAACAACACAAGCCTTGGTTTTACAATTTATTTGACAGTAGGTTGCAATATGAAAACTGTGAAGTTGAATGTAAGCCCCATTTTACTTTAAACTCTTCATTTGGCTTGTTTTCCTACACTGGATCATACTGTGGGTATCAAGAAATTTAAGAAAGCACCCTACTACCGACCTTAATCTCAGCCCGCTTGAAGTTGCTTACACCACCAAGAGTGAGTTCTGAGGACATTAGTTTCTGAAATATTGACTACCATAAGACTAGCATAGAACAGACTATTACAATGTTGGCAAAATGGCAAATAGTACCTAACTGACTGTGGAAGTAAGTGAGAATAGTGATGACCAGGATGCTACCTGAGCATATCTGTAATTGGTACCATGTCTGAAATTAGAATAAAAGAAGGCATGTTTAGGGCTGAGAAGAAAGGGATAATTCTGTGGGACCTTCCCTTTGTATTGTGCTTATGGCATCAAGAAACAGCTGACCAGATACTCTAGAAAAGAGTTACTTGTTGGGAATGACTATTTCAAGAAATTAGCATAGGAGCTGTTGATACCAGACAGACATCGAAAGTTTGCTTAGAAAAGTGGATTCATTACCACAGAAGGAAAGAAGGAAGGAAGGAAGAAGGGAGGAGGAGAGAGGGAAAGAGAGCAGCGCAGATGTACTAATGTACTAGTTTACTGGTGAAAAACAAGTGAGTTTCTGCAGGTGTTTTGAGTTTCTTACTAACCATTAAGTGTAATGTGGCACAGACAACATTCATATTTTCTAACGACTCTCCAAGATAAACCAATCACTGTTTCTGAAGAGTTGTACTTGACGAACCAGTTTACCCATGGTCTGAGGTCAGTAACTAAGCCTAGGTTTTCATGTCTGTGTCAATAATGGCCATGTGGAACATTGATGAAATTCCACTTATATATGGAAACTCCAAATAATTTTCTACCAGCCAGCAGACTTCAGCCTGTGCTGGGCTTTTTTGTTACCAGAGACACCAGCTCAGGCTAGTTTTCTATCTGAGAACATTTCTTCATCTTAGCCCAAGAAGGATAATAATAAATGCATAAGTTGCCGTGAGGATCCATGATAACATGCTGTACATGTGGCTGAAGATGAATAAGATAGTAATGATGCATGGTTAATGATATGTCTATGAACGCAGCTAAAGCCAATTTTGTTCTTTGTATAATAAATATCCATCATTCTGGCTTTTAACATACATGCAGGATTGCATTTGTACCTCAATTCCTGCTCAGCACAAGGAAGGCCCTTTGCCTCTTGCAAAGAGAATGCCTGAATCAAAGAGCTGGAAGGAGTTTTATTTTCCTATTTCTGTGCCACAGAAATGGTGCAACGCTATCAGCTGAGATAATACTGCCTGCAAATAGCTCTGAGTGAATTTGGTTGGCAAAATCGCAGAAAAAGATTGACAGGATCTTAAACAGCAGTAGTCAGGGAGGCCGTGGCTGGAGTATTGACAGCCAGTGATTTCGTGAGTAATGAAGAGGGTTATATGATTAAGTTTCCCGAAGCGTGGAGCGCCTGCCGTGTGCACTTGCTGCCGATCGCCACCCTTCTGTGTTGTGGACCAGCCTCGCTGCTTTCCAGGCAGGATCAATAGGATTAGAGGTTTTAAGCAGAAAGCTTGCCCATGGCTTCTTGTTAAGGGTGTAGGGTGCCTTGCAGCTCTCCTCTAGTGCGTTTTGCACCATGCCATGCATTAATCATATAAAAAGCCACCCCTTGGTTCATTCCTGGGCCATTTCCCCAATGCTTTTTTTTTTTTTTTGAAACCTCAGATTTAGATTTTATTTTTATGCTAGAGATTTACAGAAATAAGATAACGCTGAAGACAGCATCCTTTACAGCCAACTCTGCACATTCTGCAAGATCTGGCTAGATATGACCTCCAACATGAGCCTTCCAGATGGCCTGGTCTGTCTGGGGCGGCTCCTGTATTTTCCTAACTTTTATTATTACTATCACCATTGCTGTTATTATTTCATGTACCAAATAACAAGCTTCATTACGGCATTTGATTACATCATTGTGCTCTGCTTCATGCCCATTCCAGTTCTGGTTGTTATATGGTAAATCTGCTTATGCTAGCTTTCCCTGCTAGATTGTTAGTTTGTATAGGACAGAAATTCGGTTTCATTCATAAATATGAACCTCATATCTTATTAAATATATGTGCATACACATATCGATAAGTTCATCCCATAGTTCACAAATTTGTTTATTTTCCTGCAGTGTGCTAGAGTAGTTTGAACGTAATTATCCTAAGTCATTCTCTTGAAACACAAGACTGACTTTTGGGATTGATGCAAAGATTAAGCAAGCTTCAGGGAAGTTTAAAAACACTAGTCAAGACAGAGGTAGTAAGTGATAAGACTAGTTCTAAAATGCACACCATTCTGATTTTAAGCCTGTAAATCTGACCAGTTTCTTTTAGTCTTTCATATGTTATATAAATTGCATATAGGATAAATATGTACACGGGTGCACAAAAAAAATTGTTTTCATAAATAAACCCGTAATTTTAATATTTTTACATAATCCATGTACTTCTATGAAACTCGATTTAACTTCATTTAAATCAGGGTTATACAAGTAAAATAGCATGGTATTCTGTGCACTTCTGAAGTTAAATGCCATGCTCAGGGTCAGGTAAGCAGAGCCCGACAAGGATTCAAGAGATGTGAAGGGTTTTGGATAATCCCACTCATTCCACCTTGGGAAGTGTCTTCCTCAGTTGAGCACAGACTCCTAACAACTAGCAACCAGGAACGTACCTAAGATCAACACTACATTTCCTTCTCTCCTTGTATGTCCTCAGCTATTAACAGTCCTTATATTTAAGTGTCACAGGCTGGCCTGATTACTTTCACAGCATCACCTCCCCAGGCACGCCAATTTTCCAGCCCAGCTGCTTCCACTTGCCTTGGCTGCTTGCAGAGCTCTCTACTGTCTTCCTATGAACTGCCAGGCAGTCACAGGTGGTCAGGGAGTGGAAGGACTTTTTTTGTATTCATACACCTGTATTAAGATGTCTTAGAACTTTAGTTACAAAGAAGTAGAAAAATAAATCCATTTATAATCCAAGCACATACTTTTCTCACACAACCTAATCTTGTTTATATTTTGCTTTACCATGCTTCTCCCAATATAAAGTTTTCCATAGTGCATCATCAGAATGATCAGTTAATTAAAAATGGCAAACAATTACTACAAGAAAGATTAAATGGGCTTTGTTAACAAATCTCGCTTTTTAAAGGTATGTGTTTGCTATAAATGTATAACCAGCCTATATCCTCTGAAATTATTTTAGCTTAATGAAACAGTTTCTGCCATGACTCTGAAAATTCAATTTGGAGAACCTACTGTGAAGAAGAGTTGCCATGTTTTTTTTTGTTATACATTATAAAGCACATATTTACTATTTCTTCCTCTGTCACTTTGCTTCTCTCTGTCTCTATTTCTTTGTATCTCCTTCTGTCTCCCTGTCTCTCTCTCTCTCTCTCTCTCTCTCTCTCTCTCTCTCTCTCTATATATATATATATATATATATATATATATATATATATATATATATATATATATATATATATATTTGAGCATAATGTAATCTGTAAATTCATTATATGCCTCCAAGGGAAAATCTATGAAGTAAATGCCTAATATTTGGTGCATTATTTGTTTGTATGTATGCATGTTTAACTGTTTGTATATATTGTGTTTTGATATGGTTTGATTTGATGAAATGGAGTTTCACATGGCACAGACTGGTGTTCAACTTCTCATCTTCCTTCTTCAGCTTCCCAAGTGCATGAATCATGGATGTGTACCATGTTCTGTTTAAATAGTTGTGTTCTTGGGGAACAAAGTAATACTATATAAGATATGCATATCTAAATATATATGCAGTCCTAATATAATGTTCTATATTTTAAAATTAATAAAATAGCAAATATAAAATCTGAAATATAGTTTTGCATGGACAGTAAAATTAATTGATCACAAGCATTAATGAGTTGAAGAAAGAAGGTTATGGATATTTTTGGAGAGAATTAGCCAGTATAAGCAGTAGATATATGGTGATTGGCATTTGTGAATCATAAGAAAGAGGAATACTGATCAGATACTCCTCCATTTTATTAGGCACTTAAAGGTAGATAAATCAATTTCCATTGAGAGAGGAGGAGAATCCATCTCATTTTATCAAAGTCTCTCCCATTCTTCTACCTATCCACTGGATGCCACAGAAATAGAACAAGCTTTGCTCTGGAAGACTTCACTGCTGGTGTATAAGCAAATGAGAAGGTCTTGGTGGGCCTTTGACAGAACATAAAGATTATGGCCAGAACTGAGTCTGTTATCATTCTTGAAGGATCTCAGGCAACTAAAAATTCTAAATTATGGTGGAAATAATAGACTCCAGTGTGCTTGAAGTTCATCATTTTACCTTGCTCTTGAGCTGTTTATACCAGATGAGGTCTGTCAATCCCAAAGCTGATTGGATTTTGTTTTATATCCGTACATGTAATTGCTTAACAACTAAAGTTATATTTCAGAATTGATCATCTACTGCCCTGGGTTAAATAATATACTCCCCCCAAATTCACACATATTGAGGACAACAGAATGATAACTCATGTAATGTTGGGATGAAGGTTCTATGTAAGCACTAGCTCAATATCTTCATGTTCAATGAACTGTGTAGGTGTTGTTTTCAGGAATGGGCCTTGCTATCAGTTTGTGGAGAGAAACAGCCTGGGAAAAGATTTTTTATGGACTCTGGGTTGTTCTTATTTTATTCCATAAGTGTATGGGTTTTGAAAATAAATAATACATCAGCCTGAAGTTGACATGGAAATTTGACTTTGGCTCTGCCATATCAATACATTCTCTTATAACCTACGTAGTAAAGGTGTGATGATTTGAATAAGAATGGCCCCCATAGGTCATAAATTTGCATGCTTAGTCCTCAGTTGATGAACAATCAGGGGAGGGATAGGAGCTGAGGTCTTCTTGGAAGAGGTGTGTCCACATTGAAGGTATGTCACTAGGGTGTGTGAAAAGCCAATACTAGACCTGTTTCTTCTCTTCTCTTCTCTTCTTCTTCTTCTTCTTCTTCTTCTTCTTCTTCTTCTTCTTCTTCTTCTTCTTCTTCTCTCTCTCTCTCTCTCTCTCTCTCTCTCTCTCTCTCTCTCTCTCTCCTGCCTGAGAATGAGTGTCTAAAGGTCTTAGCTATTCCCCAACCCCATGGTTGCCTGTGTGCTGCTACGTTCTCTGCCATGGTGATAATGATAATGGACTAAGGCTTTGAATTAAATGCAAGGCCCTAATTAAATGCTTTGATTTAAAAGAGTTGCCTTAGTCATCATGTCTCCTCACAGCAATAGACCATTCAGACATAAGGTAAGTGTGGAATGATGCACTTGCCTGCTTTACTGTGAACCATGGTTCACTGGATGATACCTGTAAAATGATAATCTGTAAAATGACTTATAGGTCATGGAAATGAATGATAGGGAAAAAATGTAAGGCTGGTTGGAAGTCCAGGATCATGACTGACTGGTATCAGTGTGACCCATGTTCACTTCACTCTGAAGTATCAGTACATTCACAGTATAAAGGAAAGAGTAAAATTCCATTTTCATGGCATGGCTTCTGAATTTCTAAGTGGGATTATAAAATACTATTAACACTTAAGGAAAAAGTGTTTGTCTAATGGCAAGGATGGCTTTTATCTCTAATGTCTTTTACTTTATATTAAATGATTTAAAACTCATGAAAGAGGAAGGATCTCTATTTTCCTCACTTTATCTACTTTTAAATTTTGCAATGATGTGTTTTATTCTTTTTAAACATCCTGATTGGGATCTATGGTATCAATGCCTAAGTATTCATGTACTTCATTAGGGATGAAAAATAACAGCCACTGTAGCTGACATGTTTACATTGCTGCTAGATCATTGCGACAGTCATACTTTGGTTACTGGTCAGAATCCTCTCTCCTGACCCCACCTGGGATTCCACTCTCCATGTAGACTGGATTTTTTTCTCCTCCAGTTCTTTTAACAACACTTTTCTCTTCCCTGTCCTCTACATTAGTGTCCTATACAGACTATAACTTCACAAATATAGACCCTATTTTGTTATTTTTGTCTTTATTTAGATCTATTCTTTAGTTTATCTTTTTGCATTTAATTTTTCTTATGCTGAGATTTTTGCATCTTTTTCATAAAATCATTTTTATGATCTATATGCCAATGTTTTCAAGTCTAAGTCATATGTATTTTTTTACAATTTTTTATGAAATATAGTTCCATTCTGCAGTATGCTTGAGATGTTAATCCTCTAATATATTTGTCTATTTGTTATCACTTACAGAAGATGGTTACCTTGATTGTTTTGCAATGGGAAATTCTATGCTCAACTATGCACCACTTTTTCTGGGAATGCGACCTAACTATTTTGTAAGAACAAACTTCATTGAGGTTATAGTTTTTTTGTTAGGAATCCTAAAATTGTTATCCTTCCAGGACTAGGCTTTATGTTAATTTCTTAACTTCTGTATCCTGGGCCATATGGGGAGCATATATTTGGCCTATATGAATGATAAGCCCACTCAGTTTTTCAAGTGAGGTTTATGCATGTGTGAAAGTGTGTGTGTGTGTGTGTGTGTGTGTGTGTGTGTGTGTGTGTGTGTGTGTGTGTTTTCATGGACTTTGTTACTCAAGTAGAAACTGACAGATTTGCCTTGCCATCTTCCTGTATGTTAGGTACAAATACTTTCATAAGCAAGACAATTTAAAGTTCTCAGCATTAAGTGTAAAGACAAATATAGCTGCTTCAGTCTTTTCCAAAAAAACATGTACTTTTTTTCTCTTATCCTTTCTCTTCCTCCTCCTTCTCCTCCACATCTTCTACCACCAACACCATCTTTTCTTTCATTTCTTATATGGATAAACTGTTCTTAGCCTGGTCATAATGCTAATTCATGTGCTTCATGCTTTTACTTCAAACTCTATTTTTACATTTGCTTCCTAAGGATTTAATTTGCTATTCAACTCAGCAAGGCATTAACATTTTTGGTTGTTGCTACATATCATCCAACATGTCTAAAGATGTATTTCTTGAGGGATTTAGGTTAACTTAGTCTGCCATGCTGCCAGATTCTTGTGCTATTCATTTGACATATTACTTTGTGTTTAATGTTCTCCAAAGCCTTGTGAGATGGAGTCCTCAATTAAAGATTCGATTTTTAAATTTGTGACAACAGATAGTAAGTTTTGAAACTAACTAGACAGAGGCAAATTTGAGATTGGGACTTTAGCATAACATATACTGAGCTCAGGGAGTCTCTCATACTGAAAATAACTAGAACTATAGGCTCAAATCATTGGAATATAAACCCAGGCATCTTTGTGGTCCATTCTGGCACTATATTGTGCAAATGAGGTTATTGACACCCAGTAAATAACGATGATCTGACCCATATCCAAACCCACATAGTTTTAGGATCCCATTTCCAATAGCGCTTTTTTTTTTTTAATTTCAAGTGGTGCAGTTTTTCTCCACTTCATCTTGTTTGCAATTGACAAAATGTGGATTGCTATGAAACACTATTTAGACACTAGAGATTTATGCCATCTGCCTCTGCAGTCTCCTGAGCAGTATTGAAAGGCACAGGCATCACCTCCCTAAGTGCATGTTTCAGCTCTCAGATGTCAACACTTGAAGTTTCCAACAGACAACAAAGGGGGAATTGTAGGCGAGAGAGGTTTTTTTCTTGGAAGACACTGATTCTGTGTCATTTTGAAGACCGTATCTATGGATGTGCTTTCAAACATAAGTAAAAGAAACTGGCAGTCAAGAGTTTAAAAATAATAACATATGCACCATGCACAACCTTAAAGCCTGTGACTCAACTTTCCCAGTAGAAGCAAAGGCATTTCCAATGTCCTTAGGGTAGGGCTATGAACTATGGTTCATGGTTAACATGAAAAATTTTAGTAGTGCTTATAAACAAAGAAAAATGTCATCTCAAGTAGAGAAACAATGCACTCAGGAACTGTTGGTTTAAAAAAAAATTTTCTGATCTTCTTTTTATTGGAATGGCATCACTGTGGCCTGACTGTAGACAAATTTCTAAACAGTCTTATTAAATAAGAGACACAGAGCTAAATGCAGAGGCAATAACCGAAGAGATCAGAGCAAACAGTCATGACTAGCCTTAACTTACCACAAGCAGTAGCTTCCATAGAGAGAGAGCTTCTTTCTGTCTAAACTGAGCTTTTATCGCCTTCCTGTTCTGCCTTCTCATTGGCTCTAAGCCCAGCCACATGACTTCCTCATCACTACCTGTCTATACAGACCTACAGGTCTCTATAGTTGGTACTGGGATTAAAGGCTTGTGTCACCATGCTTGCCTGTGTCCTTGACCACACAGACTCTAGTTGCCATGTGATTGAATTAAAGGTATGAGCTACCACCATCTGACTTCTGTTTATGGCATGCTGACCTCTTAACTCCAGGCAAACTTTATTCATTAACATACAAATAAAATATAACATTTTAGCACAAATAAAGTATCAGCACATTACCCTGAACTAGTGGCTAAACAGTTTTAATTAATATAAGCCTCTGAACAGGATAACTTCAACTACACCTGACTGCTTGGTTAGTCTTACCTGACCCTTGTTTTTCCAAAAAAAAATATGTGAAGAGTTTTTTCTTTTATTTATTTTCTCATTTCTGCCTTGTAAAAGGCACATGGAAGCCTGGTGATAGGGGCAAATTTACCAAAGCCCAAAAAAGTCAAAGAATAAAAAAACACAGACTACAAGGAAAACAGCAGGCTGGTTCCCAGAGAGGAGGTTGTATCATTAAGGAGAGCAACTCCCTTTATAACAATTGAATGGGTGTTTTACGCTTGATTTTCTCTTGTGTGCCATTGGTATGGAGTCCCTATCTCAGTAGAGATTAAATTTTACAACATGAATTGTTTTTCTTGGAAGTGACCACTGATACAAGATGCCATGTGTCTTTAGGAATTTAATACTAGATGTCTCTATAAGACATTGTGAGTGGCCTGTTAGTAAAAGTGTGGGGATTTGTTGTTATGTGGTACCTTTTGATTTTATGATTGCCATGACTTTGGAGGTTTTCTGGAAGGCCTCAAGGAAATTTCTCACTTCTAACCTGGCCACCAACCAGGAAGTGAAGATGAAAAGCGTAACCAGCAATAGGACTATAATGATAAAAATAAATGTCATCTTTGAGATTCACTGAACTGAAAATCAACTTGTAATGAAGGGCTGAGGGCCGGAAGCACATCATATGTCCAGCTGATATGAGAAGGAATTCCCAATCTGTGATTACCTATCATTCACTGTGAGATGGTAGCAACACCCCCAATCTGTCTTCGTAATCCAGTCATAATTCAGCTTCCCAGCATGTGTTGGACCATAGTTCTTCATCATCTTCTTTGACATGATTTTCTAATAAAGTCTTCTCCTTTGCTGCCACATGTAGCCTCTCCATCTGACTGATATGACTATAGTAGGACTAGAAGCTGCATTGACTCTGTCAACAGTAGTAATTCTACTAATGTCTTTAAATGACTAACTGTATGAAAATTAGAAAATTTACAACCACTTAATCACCAAAGCAGGAGGCCAGAACATGGTTTGATGGCTTTACTTCACAGACAGAAGATTTACAGAGCATAGCATGATTTAATATGGACACAGACTTTGGAATTTTAATGATTTTGTATAGAAATTTTACTATTTATACCTCCTATATCCCCAGAATCATAGAAAGTCACATCTTCAAGACTAAAAACATACACTTGTATCCTTCCCCAAACATAGAGCCTTCAAATATCTATTTACTCATTATTATTGTTGTTGTATTATTATTACTCATTATTATATTCACTAAGTGGATGACTGTTGAATGACTACTTCTGCCATAACAATGAGGGTATATATATATATATATATATATATATATATATATATATATATATATATTTAGCATATATTCTATTTATCTAATCTTTACCTTTTTCTGAAAGTTTCTATAAATATTCCTATTTTAGTTTGGAGACAAGTGATTCAATGTGCTCTGAGTTCTCATTGCAGTTCATGAAGAAGTTGGGGAGGAAATAAAATAATGTCATGAAGATTTAGGCATTTTTGATAGAAGCCACATTTGGGTGGATGTTTGTGGATTGAAAGATACAATGACCATTTAACATGTTACCATCTCATTACTCTTCTAAAGTGGTTGCCAGAGCTTGTCTCCCTTATTCATTCTGAGCCCTGTTTCCTATATTCAATTAGTAGCCTCATATAATCATACTATGTGTAAGCTAAAAGAGATATCACAGTTCTACTTAAACAGACAAACATTAACTTGAGATAATTTGCCAACAGCTAGGTGTAGGTAAAATGAGAAACACTGGCACATAAATACACAGAAATTACAAGGATAAGAGGATGGTGGCTGTAGCAATGGGTCAACTGTTAAGACTGCTAACTGTTCTTCCATAATTCCTCTAGTTCAGTTCCCAACACCCACAATGGGCAGTTCATAACCACCCATTACTTCAGTTCCAGGGGTTCTGATGCCTTCTTAATAGCCTCGATAAGCTATTACACATATACAGCATATTAATTAAAACACACATATGAATTAAATAAAAATAAATAAGTAAATAAATAAAAGGTGGCTCATCAGCAAGTATAATATTTTCCAACTTTATTCTATTTATTGTAAGCTCCACCTCTGACTTCCTGTGACCTAATAATTTTTTGAATCACAAAGATATTTTATAACTGATTGAAAAGATACATGCCTTATATTCTGGTTAAATTTGTGTGTTTTACATCTTGATTACTTTAAAAGTATTATTTTTAATGGCTGCATGTGCTCTGGTTTAAATTTGAAATGACCCAACAAGCTCTGGTTTCTTCCTCAGCTAGTAAAGCTATTAGAAGAAATTATGGAAATTTTAAAAGGTGGGGTCTAACTGGAAGAACTAAGTCACTGTGTGCTCATGCTTGAAGAGTGCATCTTGTCCTGGCCTAGATATGTCTGTATCATTACTAGTTGTCTAACTTGAAGTTAAGAAACCCCAGTTGTTATGGTCCCACCACCATCATGCTTTGCCTCACCACTGGCCCAGACACAATGATAAACTAAACCCTCTAAAACTATGAGCCAAATACTTCATTCATTTGTTACATCTTCTCCACTGGGGGTTTTGTAACAGCAATGAGAAACGTAATGCTCCTGGATTTAGAAATTCATCTTTTATCTTCATTCATATAATAGTAGTTTAAAATAGAGGATTTTTATGTCTTTCACACTTTCACCTTTCATATCCCCTCAGTCTTATATTATTAGGCTTCAATAATGTCAGCTTGATTTCATTTCCTCAAATATGCAAAGCTCTATCTCATCAAAATCCTCCTTTACCTAAGTATTCCTTTGCCTTTGAGAATTCATCACAATTTATTTGTTGTTGTTACTGTAGCAAATTACTACAACTCTGTTGTTTAAATTAAGAGAAATTTATTATTTTCTACATCTGAAGCTCTGGAAAAAAAAAAAGGAACATATCGTCAATCCTGGATTTCTTTAGGATCTCTGAAGAAAAATATTTGTCCTTTCTCGGTTTCTAGAGACTGCCCACAGTCCTTGGTTTTGAGCCCACTTCTGGCTTTAAATTGAGCCTCCTCTATGTGTTTCCATTGATGTGTCTCCGTTTCTATTTCTGTTTCATTATAACATCACTTTCCTTCCTTTTTTTGGTCCCATTACCTTCTCTAACACTGATTCTATTTAAAAAAAAAAAAAAAAGAAAAAGAAAAGAAAAAAAAACAAAAAAAACCCCTTGTGATTATATAGGACATACCCTTAGAAGCCAGGAATACCTCCCCATATTACTCTATGTAAACTAATATCAGCACATCCTCCCTTTCAAGGGTCATAACACATTTCAGGGATTCTGGGACCATCAATAAGATCCCATTACATCATACCATCCTTAGCCACCACCTAGACTTCATAAGATCAGTGACAATTTATATGCTATAAACCCAAACTTTCATGCACAAGGCCCAGGATATGGGGTGTACCCAACAAATCTTCATTACTTTTTTGAATAAGTGAACCATAATCAAAGTAATATACATATACATATACATATACATATACATATACATATACATATACATGGCTGATACTTTTTGAGAAAGGGCTCCAGACCACATTCAAGAATTGAGATTCCACAGGCTCAAGGATCTTTCCATAAGCCCTCATGAAATTGAACATCAGTTGACCAGCATTTATCAATAAATATTATTGTATTCTCCATCATTCATGCATAAAGGGCACCTTAACCAAGAACTTATTAAGTTAGTTTTCTTTCTTAATATTTTAGGTTGCCATCCATGTAGATGTGAATTGAGTTAAATGAAATGAATACAAGCTCTGGCTATAGAATGCAAGTCTCCAGAATTAAAAGTGCTCACTTTTCTACCTCAGCTTTTAAAAGGCATGCAGCTGCTCTTTCACTTCTGGTTTGTTCCTCTTCTTTGTCTTTTATGTGATGAAGGCTGCAACAAGTTGGGGAACAGATTCCTATAAGCATTTTGCATTATTTAGTGTGAATTTACATACTGATCTCTTTTAAGTGCTTTGCAACTGGCCTACAAATACAGGGAGTTATATGAGTGTCTAGGCAAAGGAGAAGCAAGTTTGAAAAAGTAATTTGCAAATACAAATTGTCCTTCTGACAATAATGAATTCTATAGTATCTGCATCAATTTGAAAGTTTTAAATTGATTAAAATTTTGCATCATTCAGATGTTGCAAATATTTAGCTTTTTGTCTGACTAAAATAGTTACATTGAAATATTTTGTTCACGTTTGTAGTCATCCTCCCACTAAGTTTTGCTTTCACTATTTGTAAATAATACAATAAAACAATTTAAATAGAATTTATCTTTCTAAGTGAGCACACAGAAAGAGAAAAGTGGTAAATATTTACTGAAAAATAAAATGTTGTGTTGTAAAGAGCTTTTTGATGCTGCCGGAATACAGATTGGTTATTTCCAATGAGAACAAGGCTGTACGGAAAGGTTTCTAGGAAAGAAATGACCAAGGAAGAGGTTAGGTTTGGAAAGCAGGAAATACTGGTAATGTAGAGTTTAATAATAAAAGGGCAATACCAGTTAGGAGATTGCCATAAGGATCTAAGCCAAATGTAGGAAGAACTTGACTTAATTATTGAAACTAGGTGAAGGACATAAGGAAACGATGGAGATGTTGTCACTGGAGGCATCTTTTTTTTTTTTTTTCTTTTTTTGGTTGGTTGGTTTTTGAAAAAAAAAAAAACAAACAAACAAACCTGTATCCTGGAACTCACTCTGTAGACCAGGCTAGCCGCAAACTCACAGAGATCTGCTTGCTTCTACCTCTTGAGTGCTGGGATTAAAGGCGTGAGCCACCACTGCCTGGCAGAAAACATTTTGTTTCATGCAAAAATCCTCACTATGTTAAGCCAATGGGATAAAATTTTAATTTACTAACTTGGAATTGGTTAATCTTGAACAATTAATTCTCAAGATGTGAGAACTGTATTTGAAAAGATTGTTTGTGAGACAATCACAACTTTTAAAGCAAAATCAACAAATCTAGAAAGTAAACTAATCCTGTTATTTAGCAATGAAGATGGTATGTTGGCACTATGTTCATATTATAAATTATACGTACAATCATCCTTTCCCCAACTTTGTTCTGGTCTATAGGCTGTTCACTTTTCTGTCCATAGCTGAACCAAAGGCTGATGTCCACCTTGTGTGATGGGAAAGGGGCTTGCCTAATCACTAATCATGATCAGTTCAGTGTCTGATTTTAAAAAAAAATTGAGTCATGGCTTTGCTGTGTACTTCAGGATAACCTTAAACTCTTGTTCATTCTGCCTCTATTTTCTGAAATACAGGAACTGCAGACATGCACACTCTGTTTAATTATGTCCCATTTATAAAACATTTATCTTATGTAATGAATTTGAAGCCTAATGAGAAATTGAAATGCATATATCTCAACATTCACAAAGAAGTGGCTTTGCTCATTTCTATATCACACACTCAAGTAACTAGAATTGTTATTTCACATTAACTTTCTGTGTGTTATATTGGATTTAAATTCCTTGAATAAAAATTCTTTAAAGGGACATTTATGATTGAAGATGTAAAAATAATAGTAAAATGTGATTATAAATACACTGGGGAGGGGTTCTCAATTTTTAAGCTTATGCTGTGCTTATCATTAGTCATCAGTAGCAGAATTTTCCCAGTATATCATATCAGTAAATAATGATATTTTATATAAAAGTAATCTCCGGGACCAAAGCTCAATAAAGGAATAGAGAGTTGGCTCATGAAACACTTGCCACAATATACTGGGGTCAATGATGAACGAAAGGGAATCTTCCAATCTTCCAACAATCCTACTGTCATCTTTTTCATTTTAAAGTTGTGGACCATAAGGAGATTTTAAACACTTACTGGGACCCTTACTCTCTTGGATGTTCATTTGAAATAACAAAATGCAAAAAGAAGAGGATCTAGAACACATCCTAAATATTCAGTAAGATGCTAATTTTTTCCTTTGTAAATAGAATGTGACCAGAGACACAGGTAGTTAAGAACTCCCTGAGATGGGGATTAGAGAGATGATTGAGATGTTATGAATATTTGTTGCTCTTGCAAAATGTACATGCTCAGTTCTCAGTACCCAAGTGATGCCTTACAATGATCTATGACTCCAGTTCTAGGGAATCCAATGCTCTCTTTTGACCTCTGTGGGCATGAGGCATGCATGTAGTACACAGACATACATGTAGGAAAAATATTTATACACATAAAACAAATAAACTTAAGAAGGAAGAATTTCCATGGGGTAAGGATAATAGGAATCTAGACTTGAGACAGAAGTCATAACTAGTAAGAAAGCAGAAACTTCACTGATAGTAGCAACAGCTGTAGTTAAGGGAAATGAGTCATGATTGGAATGAAAAGGTAGGAGCAGAGCCAGACAGTGGCAGAATCTCAGTTGGATTCCTAGAGCTTTGAATGATATCCAGGTGAACTGAGTGCCAGTTTATATAAAACAATTTGGAATACCCTGAAATTATCAACCTCAAATTTAAGGAATAGACATGTTGCACAATTCTGAGGGCTTTACCAGACCTGGAGAAATGCTTCCTTGCATTTAATGTCAGCTTTATGAAACATATTGAGGTGTTGTTGCTAATGAATTGTGTGAACAAATTTCTTACATATTATTCAATTCAGTTGTTTACTCCTAGAAGTGATTCAAAGAGAAAGGGTAATTGTGAGAATTTTAGATGAAACACATCCTCCACATATGAATAGCTCTCTGAGATCATCAGTTTTATATTTTGTTCAATATTGAAGTGTTATCTCGTAGTTCTTGTTTTTTGTTTGTTTTTTATTCTTTTGCTCTTTTGGCTGTTGGCTCTTTTGAGGGGGGCTTACTCTTTCTTATAAATGCCTGGCTTTAGCTTGTCTTATTTCTAGCCAACTTTTCTTAATGTAAATTATCCCATCTATCTTTTGCTCTGGGCTTTTACCTTTCTCTATTTTCTGCATATCTTTCTTTATTTCTTATTCTTTGGCTTGCTGTGTAGCTGGATGGCTGGCCCCTGATGTCTTTCTCCTTTTCTTGCTCCTCAGTCTTCTTCTATTCCCAGATTTTACCTCCCATTTATATTCTCTCTGTCTCCCAGCCCCACCTTTCCTTTCTCTGATTAGCTATTGGCCATTCAGCTCTTTCTTAGACCAATCAGGTGTTTTAGACAGGCAAAGTTACCACAGCTTCACAGAGTTAAAGGAATGCCTCACATCTTTGCATCAGTAAAACAAATGTTCCACAATATAAACAAATGTAACGTGTCTTAAAATAATATTCCACAACATCATCTCTAAGTTTAGACCCTGAAAAAAGCCATTTTACTTTTGCTAGACTCAGAAGTCCATACCTTGACCATTTCATGATGTAGGGTGTTGTGAAGATAGAATTACTTCTTCAGTCAAGGCTGCTTTCATGATGCTGTAGTTACCATTCTAAAAGGAAACAATCAGGTTCCTTTCCAGAATGTAATCCCTTCATCTCTTCAACTCATCATCTCCCTATCTGCACCAGACTATGCACCCAATGCTTGTTAAATGCACAATTATTTATTAATCTATCCAGTGAACTAATGAAAAAAAAACTACCCTTGATCCTTTACCTAGACTTCTTTTGCCATAGAATGTTTAGAATTTAACCTAATAAATGATGCTGAAATAGTCTAAATATCTACAATTTTCCAGCTAAGGCTACCTCAGTTCTTCACTATCTCATGTAGTGTATGGCATACGACAGCCACCTGGATGCTTGAAGGAAAGTTTGAATAGAGCTGAATTAAATATGATAGTTGGTAGATAATAAGAACAATCTGAACTCAGATGGCAGCCTTGCTGATGTGTATTATTGGTGTTTCTGGGTGTACAAAATTTAGATAGTAATAAAAATAGTTTAAAAGGCCCTAAAGAGATATGCCCTTTGGTTTAAAGCCTTCTGGGCTTTTAAGACAATAAATTTGTTTGGGTAATTTTGAGTGAGAATTTTCTTGTAGACACTGGGGACTGCTCAGTTTAATTGTGTTGCATCTGGTGCTGACTCTAGGTTGTTTTTTGTTTGTTTGCTTGGTTGGTTGGTTTTAGGTTTTTATTTTTTGTTTTGTTTTCCCAAAATAGTTCTCCTTTTATGTTGTATGCATTGGGTAGGAACAATATTTCTCTTTTTCTCTGTCACTGTCTCTTTCTCTGACTTTGCCTCAGTCCTTCTCACATTTACCTCCATCTGTCCATGCTAAAGACATCTCTAACAAACATAAACATACAAACAGTATAGACTGCATTTACCATAGCCGTGAATTTGTCCTCCAGTTTGCTAACACTCAATTGCTACAGTGCTTATTCAGGTTTACATTGATCTGCTATTTCTCTCTTCTGTGTTCCAATTAAATTTTCATGAACAAACTTCTAGTGATGTTAAGACATAAATTTAGGTTTTTCCCACTAAAGGTGTTTAAATCAAAGATATCTAGTACATAATGAACTCATATACTGCAAGAAAAATAAAATCCCCTTAACTCTATTAGGTTTAAATCTCCCGATTTTGGTAGACACTTTTGTGTGTGTACTCTCTTTAGATCACATACAGAGATATTAACTTGTTATACAAGAGTTCTCTCAGGCAGATAATGCAATCCTACACAAAACACTTTAAGATGTTTAGAAATAGTTCATATATTAGTTCCTTCACTGTTGTTATATGAACCTTTCAGTTCTAGCATCTTATAACATGGTTACTCCGAATTATAGCTGAACAGGAATTCCTCATTTTGTATTTCTTTGCTGTGAACATTTTCTTTCTATTTTGTGTGAAATTCACAATATCCCACTAATTGTCTGAACTCTATCTCACTCCTTACAGCTATACAAAGGCAGAGTTTGATACTGTCAACGAGACCAAGTGTCATTGTATTATATACTATATTACATTATGTCTCCTCTGAAAATATTAAAACAACAATCACTGAATCATGTCATTTAATTGGCATATTGCTCTCCTAAAAACTGAAAGCCCTCATAGCAAGAACAAGCATTTTTTACAATATCTCGAATCACGCACACTGTCTAGTGTATGGGATGTTAAATATGTCATGCATGAAACTGAATACACTTGTCAAAACACAGATGGATGAATGTTCAGATATTTGTATTCATATAGGATGGAATATTTACAAGGTAAACACAATCACTTTGTAACTAACATATTAGATTTTAAATAATAGTGAAGAGTGACATATTTGGAGACTGCTAGATAAGACACAGGCAGCTATGTTCAAGCTGCAGTTTACTTATTTATTCTTTTTTATTTATTTGCCTTGCAGGGTAACACCTGTGAACTCTTCATGCTAATTAGTGTCACCTGGTGGTGATTGCTTAAGGAGAGCCTATGAATTAAATTCTTGATTGGATGACTGTTCAGAATCTTTTTCTTTTTCAAATATTCCTCTTCCTTTGTAAATACGCTACGTTTTTTTCTTTTTCTTTTTGGCATTCTCTTTTTCTCATTTAAAGAACTTGACAATCTGCTTTATGTTTTTCCTTTGAATCAGCACATAGCATGCTATCAGTCAAAATCATTTGGCAAAGCATGGTGTTGGCCATGGAACAGCAAGAAAGGTTTCAAGGTGAAAGAAGGCAATCACGGGGTTGTAAGCCTGGGTGCTCCTCACTCCTGTGCCCTTCACCCTCTCCGAAGCTCGGGCACTGAACCCCCTCTCACCAACTTGCAGCTCGCTCAGGGCTTATCTCACATACCCATGTGTTTTGGACATGAGGTGAGGAGGTGGAGGAGGGGGAATGAGAATGTAATAGTAGACTGGAGTGCAGGGAAACTGCAAAGCAAGAAAATAGATGAGAGCAGCAGGAGGTAGTGGGAAGGCCTGCTGAGAGCAGAGACAGGCAGCATTTATATCCCAACCTTATGTCTCCCAGGCCAGTTTTGGCTCTGTATTCTTCCTCGCCATGCTGGTGTTTCCTCTGTCTGGAATGTCCTTGTCACTTGAATGTTCATATTGCCCTCAAGACCCAACTTAAAGATCAGCTCACAGGCTCCTGTGGATGAACCCCGTTTTGTGTTCTATTCTGCTTTGACATCACTTTGTTTACAGACATTACTTCTATTTAAGTAGATGTGAGGGCTAAAAGTGAATGATTTGAGTTTATGTACATATGCATTTTAGGTAAGTGAGGGGCTTAAGGGTAGGGCTGGATAAATATTAAATGAATGAAAAAATGTTATTAAAGCCCTATTTCTTTACCCTTTCCCATTATATATGGACTCAAAATCATTTATAGGTTTAGATGGGTGACTCAAGTGATATATATTTCATTTGTTTAATGTTTTTCTGTTTCCTTTATAAATAACCTCTACACTAAAGGCTGCATGAGTCACCACCGAAAGTGAACCACACATACATTCAAATCGGCAGTCTCTGCAGAGGAGGTTGATAATTCCATTACCTCCAACCCACCAGCAACCCTGGTGCTAGGCATCAGAAACCTCCCTTCAGGTTCTTATTTTAGGGTGTTAAAGAGATCCCTCAAGAGTATAGACTATTGCTGACACCCTAGGTTGCTTTCCAGAACTTGAAAACAATACCTTATTGTGGGACATCCCACACCCTTCAGACACAGGGTTTGGAGGAATTGAGCAGGGACTTAACTAAAATTCTCCTTCCCCAGAATACTCTGTTAGTATTAGAAGGTGTTATGCAAGCAGCCAAGGGAGAAAAGCATTCAATAGTCATATGACGCTGGAAACTGACCAGAATGGCAAGGTACTCATAAAAGTACAATAGAGAACTTTAATTTGGGGAGTAACCAAGAGCTGTCTAATTGGACTTAAGGTCCACTCAGTAGCAGGGAATTCATGCTTAGTACCATAAACCCAGCTTAGATAGACAGTATTTAAGTAAAAAGCAAAGAAGTAACACTTAAAGGGGCAAAGTATAAGTGAGAGAGAAAGTATACCAGGCTGGAGGTGTAAGCTGTGGTAGAGGTACTGTTATAGAGTAAAAACGTATAAAAGATATTGTAGGTGCACAAATATAAGGGACAGTCATGAGAGTGTTTTCCGGTGAGACAGGAGTTAAAACACAGGAGCATTAAAATTAAAAAACATAGATAATATTTAAAACAAAAAAATATAGATTAAAAACTTAAAAAAATAAAAATAGACAATGATATGAAGTAGAAGTTACTCCTCTAGAAATGTTCCTCTTCATTGGGCTGTTGTGATATTTACCAAAGATTGTCAGTCTGCTCAGGGGGGAGGGAGAAGAAATAGTCTGGAGCTCGCACAAGTCAGCATGTCTATCGCTGAGGAAGAATTCTCTGAGTGCAGACTGCCTTCTGCCAGAAGTCCTGGGCTAGAGTATGGGCCCTCCCCTGCCCTCATCCTCAGAAAACTACAGTTTTTCTCCAAATGAATTAAGGATCTCATTTTTTCTACACAAGACTTTTTCTTTTTGTGGCTCAGGTTCCGAAGGGTATGAGAGGCCAGTGAACCTGAGTATCTTTATGTGCTGGGTTTTAGCAGCACACTTCTAGGGCCCTGTGTAGTTGGCCTCTGGTAATGGTTGGAGAAAGGAGTTATTTTTTTTGTTTGTCATGGGCTCATTTCTGCTTCTCCTGCTTCTCATGCTTCTCCTTCTTCTCCCTGCTCAGGTCCAACCTCTGTTTGCTTTTCAGCTGCACAATCTTCTCCCGACACTGCCAGTGCAGATCCTAGAAGCAGTTTCCTGGCAGATACTGTGATCAATGAGTTGTATGTGACTCTAGTGGCCATGCTAGTGTCACCAAGAGCAGTGGCAGTGACTGGGTCCTTAAGAGTCCAGGCCCTTACATGGGAGGTCACTAGTGCATAGCCCAAGTGCTGGTCAGGGACTTGGTGAGTTCAGCTTGGTATAGTTACACATCAGCCCTGTTCGCTCTTTTTATTGTCTTCCAACACAGCTTCTAATCTGCCATCTTCCCACAAGACCTCAAAGTTTGAAAACATGTTTCCTTGCATTTTCCCTGACCCACATCTCTGAATGAACATTCAAGAAATTGCAGGTTTAAAAGTTTCTGAAACCTCACTGTTATGCTCTGATAAGCAGTTGAGCTGGTTGGAGATATCTGGCTTTGACTTCTGTGGATTTTGGAATATATTCTACACTTTTCATTTTTGAGAAATTAGTTCCAAAAAATGAATCCATTGAATTTAATTTCTAATTTACACATACCATGTCATAGTAGACATTGTTTTTGCCTTTTAAAAACAGGAATGTTAAAACATTATCTTAATTTTTTATATGCAGGACCTTATCTGGTTCTTAATGTATGTCATTTTGAATAAGTTATTGTGAAATAGTGTAATCCTGCTTCTGGGTATCATGGTGAAATGTGTGCTCATTAAGCCAGGGCGCAGGCATGACCCTGACATGTCTACTGTCTCAGCATGCATCTCAGATGTCTGTTTCATAGGTTAGAGATTTCTATTGATCAAACAGTATGACCTAAAATATATCCTTCTCTCCTTCCCCATTACTGACCCACACACAAAGTATGCATAAGTGCAGGTGATCACTCCCTTTCTAGAAAATTTTTAAAACACATGTGATGGTTGAGAAAAGATCAAGAGGGAAAGAGAAAGAGGTAGAGAAAGAGAGAAATTTGAGTTTTGAGGGCAGAAGGTGCAGAATTGATCAACTACTAAACTGTATTTGTCCTGTAGATTCCTCATCACAACCCAGTGCTTGGCTTCCCAAACACAAGATGGGAAGCAGCTATATAAAAATAGTATGTAACAAAAGAACTATCAAAATATATGAATACTAAAATGATACAGTATGTGCTGGTACAGACGTGATTATGCCAGTATACCAATCAGCAAAAGCAGCTGTTTGGGGACCGCATTTCATTGACTTCAGATTAGCAAAGACGTGGAAAGGTATTCACTGCCTGTGTCATTGCGCCTGTCTATTTCATCCCTGAAAGACTGCTCTGTGAGACACTGTTATGATTCAAATGTCATTCACACTAGAGTAGCAAGAACAAAGCAGGATTGCCAATAGAAGAAGATCTAATTAAGAGAATAATATTTGCTTATTGTCAGTGCCTAATTAGTTTCCCCTGTATTCATGTTTATAGAGGTGGCTCTGTTATAATTACAGTTCAACAAGGAGTAGTTGTGTAATGTGTCCCAGTGCAGAAAATGCAGCTAAGAGACATGGAGGTCTTCCCCGTTCCTTCTTTATGCACACCAACACACCCGCACAATAGAGATATCAGAGGTCTACATTTCAGTCCTTTTCTTCACAGTGTGAAAAACACACTAATAAGCTCAGTGAAGGGAAGAAAGAACGTGCTACTATTTTACCATTCAATGAATCTGACTTGAGTATATTACGAGCTAGTGAATTTGAGGTGGAGTACTAGAAGTTCATGGTATTTTTCTCTTGAATTTTCAAATTAGCATTTCTTGTCTTTTTGTTTCTCATGCCCCACAAAGAGATAATAGGAGACAGGGACGACAGTCATGGATTGCAAAATGTATTCAAAAATCTCAAAATATAATTGTGTTCTGTGCTAATGGGGGTGGTACATTGGAATTAAACAAAATCCAGTAATGTTCTCTGCTTATATCTCAAAAGAGAGTATTTACCAGGCCAAGGCACTGGCATCTTTGAGAAAACCTGCTATCTGGGATCAGAAATGTAGAGAAGTCTACTCTGAGGTCTCTCCAACCTTTCAAGTCTTCTTTCCTACATGCCTTTGCTATTCTAACTGAAAACCATATACTACAGGAACAGCAGAGGATAAAACTGTGTGCCTTCATGGAATTTCAACATTTCTATAACTTAACCAAGTAGGAGTTATTAATCTATGGGGATGCTCTTACCTAGCTCATTTTTTGAGTCATTGTCACATGATGATATAGGCCCCAGGCTGATCAGAATCTCCAGGCTTTCTAATTTTGCTTTGAACCAAAATAAAGACCAGAGACAATGAAAATATATTTCCTAATATCTTTCCTCATAAGTGACATACATCACTTAAGCTTCATTTCCATCAATGCTAACTCACCAAGCATGTTTGAGAGCCAGGGTTCCTGGCTGGGTAACCTTATCCTGCTGTCAATTACAAATAATTGAGAAAACAAACTGCTAGAACACCAACCATCCTTTGTACATCATTTCAGGTAGCCTGCTGCTTGCTTTAGGCCATGTCATTTGGCAAACTCACACTGAACATTTAAGCATTATTTCTCTTTATAATTATCTATTGTCTTACAAGACAATAAGTTGCCTCTTCCTTATGGTTGACAATGCCTGTAAGTCATTCAAGAAAAAAAAATATAGACACATATATATGTAAGTATAGAAATTTAATAGTTTGGCTTAAAGGTTCTCTCTTCTCTTATTTTCATTACTCCTTCCCTCGTCCTCCTTTTCCTCCCTCCTCCTCTGACTTTTGCATCCCGGGTAGTTTCCCTTACCAACGTGGCTTAGATTATTATGCATGAATTGCTGACTTTCATTTCTGTATATCTGGCATGATACTTTTGTTAGCTCTTTAGATATGTATAGCCATTCTGGAAATATATTTAGGATGGTATTGTTCATTATTATATTTGAAACTTCCATAAAATTTAGGGCAAATCACTTTAGTTTACTGGAGAATTTGCAGGTCAGGACTTTAGGCAAAGCCCAGAAAAAGTATTTTATCTATGATCCAGGATGAAGGAGACCCTTGACTAGCTAACTCGATGTTGGGGATGACTCATTTTGAATAACTGCGCCTATTTATTTATTTATTTATTTATTTATTTATTCATTCTAGCTTCAATTGGACTGATACTTTCTCCCTTATTCTTTCCTCTGAGCCTAAAATTGTAAAGTAGGCTTCTTTACATACATATCCAATGCCTGTATAGAGAGACAGAGGATGGCCTGTTCCCTGAACATCTGCTTCTCTATCTCTTTCACTTACCTCTCCTTCCCTTGCTCCCTTCTACTCTAACTATTCCTCTCCCTACTTCTCTGTGTGTGCATGGGCCTGATTGGCTGATTATAGGGACAAAACCTATACTATTATCTTGGTCATGACTGTTTTCTTGCTTATCGGTCAATCCTGTCACACATTCTAAACCATAAAAGATTACAAGCAAAACAAAACAATACAAACAATCAATCAAACAAATAAAAACAAAAAATATGCTTTTAAAAAGATGAGTACAGCCAAAATAGCCAAAGGCATTCTAAGACTGGAAAAACACCTCAGCAGGTGAGGGATTGAGTAGTACTATCAGAAATGACTGAGTTCAGTTGCTGGTACACACACTGGGGTCTTACAACTGCTTATAACTCCAGATCCAGGCTATTGGTTGCTTCATCTAGCCTCTTCAGACACTACACACAGGAATAGATTCATATACCCACAATACACATTCACATTCACATACCCCCCCACACACACACACAAAGAAAGAGAGAGACAGAGACAGACAGACAGAAAGACAGACAATTAACAATTGAAAAAAATGGTCTTGCAACACTGTTAGATTCTAATCATTGAACCTTATCTTAACTGATGCCTGTTCTCTGCTTTTCTATTTATAAAGAATGTCATTTGGAGTCATTTGGAGGCCCATATGGCCAGAATTAGTAAAGACAACATTACAAAAGGGCCAATACTTCAGCCTCATTCTGTGATCTCAATTGATGGTTCATTGTAGCAGTTAAGAAGTCTTTCCTATCTCACTATATACATATTTCAGTATTTCCCCTAGGAGCCTGGACTTCCTTCTAACGTTTTACACTGACCAAGGAGATCTATTTGACTTCCTTGTTTGCCTTATGAAAAAGAAATTCCTAAGTAGGGGCCTCTATCATCATGGGATACCATGACATATGTCCTACTGATAAAAGGAAGTAGATTATGAATGCTCAATATATTTTAAACCATATATGATTCTTAGGTGTGCTGGCAAACAGTATATGATCTCATGGGCTATTAATTTAAATGTATTAGGTATATGTTTGTCCAGATACAAACATACATAGAACTTATCAGAGATAAAATGAAATGGGTTGATCAAAGCAAAATCCAATTTCTGAACGGAGGTGAGGAGAAAAAAGTTTAAACTAGTATAACAGTACTTGAGATCGGTCAGAAAGGGACCACAAGTTCAAATAAAAGAAAATTATGAAATCAAAAAGGTGATATCTCAATCAGACAAATGAGCAAAACTGCAACACAGGGTCATGTGACTCAGTACCTCTAATACATCAGATTCATTAGCCTGAGCTATTAGGTATACAGGCTTCCCTGATTGATTTATGACTTTTGTGTGTTAAAAGAGTCTTAGCCTATAGTTATTCTCCATACTATAAGTGAAAAAGTGAAGTGGGCTCATATCCCAATATAAGTGTAAATATATTATTTCCTAATCACTTGTTGATATGCATAGGCACATGGTTCCATGTGTGCATATAAACAGGAACAGACAATACTCACTTACATTCAATTCCATCTCTGATTTGTGGGCGAGACGGGGGAGGGGAGGGGAGAGAGAGAGAGAGAGAGAGAGAGAGAGAGAGAGAGAGAGAGAGAATCCAATTCTTATATCTTAGAAAATAATAAGGGGTTTCCAAATCAGAAGCTTTCATCTCTCCTTACAAACCCTGAAAATCAACAAGGAGAGAGAGAGTAAAACAACTCTTCTTACCCACTTGCCATGTAACTATAAAGAATCTGGCAATTATAAGGTTAATAGATGTAAAACATGTAAACAGAAAACATGCAGATTGCTTCAGAGTGTACACTCAAAGAATCAAATAGAAAACCATGAAAATAGAAAAGAGCAGATACCCTTTGCTACATAAAACAGATAAGAATCACCTTAAAAGATGCTGCACTAACTGACAAATATTGAGAACATACTTCAGGTCTAGTAGATCATGGCAAATAAGATGGAGAAGCTAGAAAATGTTGAGAACAAGAGCAACAGACAAAATTTTAGTACTGTAAAGGAGTTTTTTTCTTTCTTTTTTTTTTTTTTTTTTTTGGTTTTTCGAGACAGGGTTTCTCTGTGTAGCTTTGCGCCTTTCCTGGGACTCACTTGGTAGCCCAGGCTGGCCTCGAACTCACAGAAATCTGCCTTCCTCTGCCTCCCGAGTGCTGGGATTAAAGGCGTGCGCCACCACCGCCCCGCCCAAAGGAGAATTTTTAAACTTAGAAATTACATTAGACAGACAGACAGATACACAGAGACAGACAGAGACTTAGAAAATATACCCATCCTTCACCCAAGGGATGTAAATTTTTAAAAGATCTTAACTTTATTGTTTCCACAACATAGACAGAGATGCTTATATACTATAGACTCCTCATAAGCAATAGAGTTTTCCATTTTGTATGCACTGTATGTACTACCAGTTGTTATTACTTGAATAGAATAACATAGACACTTAAAACTTAACTAAAGATTTTCAATTTTAATGAGGTCATAAGAAATAATATCCCTATATTGAGTACCATTTTTTGAGATAAATGGCAGAGCAAGAGCCCTGGCCACTAATGATTAAAGATGAGCTTATCCACGTATTGGTCTTCCTGCCTGGATCTTACAGTTATGTCTCAATGTACATAACTTGGGGCTTTCATTTCACATTTTTGTATGGTGAAGGTGAGATAGAGAATGTCTTTCTCTTATATTTTGAGCAAAACTAAAATACACACACACATACACACACACACACACACACACACACTCATTTTTCTCTTAATATGAACAAGTGGTCAGCCCCAGCAGGCTGGAAAGCCTGTAACCTCCTGTAATATAATTAGTCATAACGCTTCAGTAAAAAGAAAAATCAGACAATAAAAGCTATTGTAAATTATTTTTTAAAATGTCACCCCTCAACGTAAAAATACTCAGTTTGTCCATGGCACTGTGCTATATCATGATTTCTTAATTTGTATTAGGTATTTCTTAATGTGTCTTCAAACTAACTAACTAAGTAACTAAAGATGTGGGTGTCAAACACTGAACTGTACAGGAGAAAAAGGCCAAAAAAATAAAGATGCAAAGTCAAAATTATAAAAACTTGCAAAATAAATTAATGAATAAAGGAAAAAAACTACAAGTAAATAATAAATTATGATTGCATCCAGAGAAAATGTGAAAGAAAGAACTGAAAAAATAATAAAACTGGCAAAGCAGTGAGACAGTCCCTTAGATGAGCAACAGCCAAGGATTATCCATCTCTGAACTTAAAAATAATCATACTTGAAAAATGATACATAAGCCAGAATCAGGAAGATCCAAGCACCATTCAAACAAATCCAAGCATGCATATTTTAAAGTATACTGTTTTAATGAGAAAACTGATCTCGAATTATGAACTCTGACAGTCTCTACTATAGAAATATACTAATCCTCAGGCATTCTGAATAATGGTGGCATTGGTGACTATCATACTTGTTCCTAAATTGTAATATATCACCAAAAAGGAAAGAAAAATGAACTGGAGAAGAAGTGAGGCCGAATAGAAATCCTGAGGACAACGGAAAGAAGCGCCTCACTTCAGAGTCTGGCATAAGCCCCTTGCCTGCAGAGAACCAAGAATTCCAACATAAGTGAGAGCATTTCCTTATTCCTCCTTCCCAGCTGAAAAATTCCCATTTCATAAAACTCTCATCATAAGACCCTTGAAGGAAAGGCATATGGTAACTTTTGGGCAAATCTAGTGTCTTTTGGTTTTAGCTAATCAGTCTGTAAACCCACCCAAGGTACCTTTAGCCATGTCACCCTACAATCTCATTTATCAAAATCTGTCAGGAGGGTGTTTTTCACAACCCTTAGAGATATAACTTGAGAACCACCAAAACATTATATATGGTTAATGCTAAGGCACTTAAGTGTCAATCTCCTTTGAGAGGCTCCCATCTGTGCTCTTAGGTATATCTTCATCTTTAACCATATTCTTAAAGTCTGTGTTAAAAAAAATGTCTTTTACTGAACTTTGCTTCACACTGGCTCATTCTGATTTTTTTTTTTTCTGCAGTGAATTCAAAGTTCTCCTTTTACCTAAGTTAAGGTCCTTAATGTTTTAAGAGAACTTCCTGGGCTACTCTGGGCCACAATGTGGAGTTATGCCTCTGTCCTTGCCTTGTCAAAAAGGAAATAAGTGCAAACACAACTACAGACAACTCACTCTTTAGTGAAAGCAAAGTCTTTTTTGTTTTATGTAGAATAAATAAAAATGGGGAACACATTATTCCATAAAGTGAGAAACATTCAAGAAAAATAGATGTGTCCAAAGGACACAGACTAGCTTGAAGAGGTTGCCCTACCATTGTCTAAATCTTGAACAATATGACCTCAATAATAATAGTGTTAGGTACACATAATCATGTTCGAATCAGTTGTCAATAAGACTAACATCCTGAAATGAGAAATCTGCTGGATATATAGGAAAGACATTTAGGAATCTGTAAGGAATCACATTCTCTGTTTCTACCCTCATACTAAATCCCTTCATTGTAAACATCCGAAAATTGAAAACCTCATTGTAGAACCATGTCATGTGAAAAAAAATACAATCACAGGACAGAAATGCCTGGCAAACATTACTTTTTAAAACCACTAATGGGCAAGATTGATGTCACAATGTACATTTAGGGTAATAAAAGTAGTTGCCAAACTTTTAAGTTATGCTGTAGATAATATATTTTACCAGTGTTGAAGCTCAATGATGTTTAGAAATAAAAAGAAGCCGGGCGGTGGTGGCGCACGCCTTTAATCCCAGCACTTGGGAGGCAGAGCCAGGCAGATCTCTGTGAGTTCGAGGCCAGCCTGGTCTCCAAAGCGAGTTCCAGGAAAGGCGCAAAGCTACACAGAGAAACCCTGTCTCGAAAAACCAAAAAAAAAAAAAAAAAGAAAAAAGAAATAAAAAGAAAATAAAGTCCCAATTGAGAAAGATCTGGGAAATAAACATGAGCTCCTCTTAGTTCCATCCAGAGTTTGCCTAGGTCAGGTCTATTTTGTGACTTTGTCAAGGCTGCTAGTAGATGAGTTATTACTGATGCTCAAATGGTCTCTTGGGGAATATAATTCAGATAATGAAAAATCTTGGGAAATGGTTTTTTTTTGCTAATTAGCCTGAGTAATATAAACTTCCATTCAGGCAAAATTAACTGAAAATCATTGTCCAATAAATAAGCACCTAGCTGACTTCCTAACCTACTGTCTGTCTTGGAGAATACAGGTTCTAAGATACAAGAGGCCAAGGGAGCAGATTTTTATATACCCTTTGACAACAATGCATAGATTTCAAGTCAATGTATCTATTGGATCACTGTGGGGATGAACTTCATCCTACTGACAGATTTTTTTCACACAAAGAGGAATCTAAACCAAATCACCTCCTACTCTCTCACACAAACTTTGTTTCTATACTTCCACTTTTTAAATGATTTCAAGATCATTATTCAGGGTTCTACTTTGAAACATAACTGGTTTATGATGTCTATATAATCATAACTTTTATTCCATCTAGTAATCGACTTTTTTTCTATATTCACTATGGACTATTTATAGTATAAAGTGCTCCTTTTTATATTTATCTAAATTTAATTGGGAGTTAAGTGTCTCTCACAAAATAACTAGCAATATTTATGAAATGTCCAAGCCTTTTTCTTTAAACTATATTTTAAGCTTTAAATCTTAATGATATGCAATACAGGCTGAGTTTCTATTGATGTAGCCAATAGAGGGGACCTGGGGAAGAACATAAATGTGAAACCCATGTTTGACATAATGATTGTACTTCACCTAGATAAACATTATTAAATCTAATCTCTTAGATGACAACCATCAAAGATTGTCAAAGATTTGGTAAATCACTTCTTTATTTTTATTTTTTCCTTGAAAATTTCATACATGTATACAATGTACTTTAGTCATATCAGTCTCTCACACCCCTTCCAAATCCACACAGGATTGCCTGTCACATTTGTCTCCCAGTTTCATCTCTTCTTTCACATGTTTTATTTGTTTATTTTAGCCCATTGATCCAATTAGTTCTGTCTGTATGTTCATAGA
Source organism: Peromyscus eremicus (assembly GCF_949786415.1). Lineage (NCBI taxonomy): Eukaryota > Metazoa > Chordata > Mammalia > Rodentia > Cricetidae > Peromyscus > Peromyscus eremicus. Next base: position 109,170,808 of record NC_081420.1, read on the forward strand.
CATGGGATCACCCACTTCGGCATGTGGTACCCACCTGTGGCCACACTTCTAAAAACAGATGATTCTTCTTTATTGTTTTAGGTAGGCTTTTATTGTTATAATGAGACAGCATGACCACAGCAACCCTTATGATGGAAAACATTTAATTGTAGGTGACTTAAAGTTCAGAAATTTTGTCCACTATGATCATAATTGGAAGCATGACACCATGCAGGCAAACATGGTGCTAGAGGGTAGTTGAGAGATATACATCTGGATCAGCAGGCAGCAGGATGTACCAGTGAACCACTCACTGGTCCTGGCTTGAGCTGCTGAAACCTCAAAGCCCACCCTCAGTGTTGTACTTCCTCCAACAAGGCTACACCCTCTAATAGTGCTACTCCTTATGAGCCTTTGGGGTCTATGTTTATTCAAACCACCATACTCCCAGCACCCATCAACTCCTAATATACCAATTCCTTCTTAATAATGTTTAAAAAAAAAAACTGGAAACTTTTCATTATGTGACAACATCACTGGTCTTTTCTTTTTTCTTTCTTTCACCTCCTTCTTTTTCTCCTTCTCCTTCTCCTTCTATTTCTTCTCCTTCTCCTTTTTTGTTCTGTTTTACTGCATCAAGTCTTGTTCACAAGGCTGACATGTTAACTTGTGACTGGACACTACCTTTGATCTTGAGTTTACCATTTCAAATTCACTATAATGTTCTTGACTTTTTGATATGTCCACATGCAAACACCCCTGCCATGTTAAGTGAATGAAATGCCTTGAGTTATTTAAGTACCTTCTTCTGCTATGTAAAATTCTAGGGCGCACACTGCAACAGACTCCTATACCCCCACTTTCTTCCTCATCCTCAGCTCAGAGGACAGCTCCTTTCCCTTCTTCATCACTCTCTTCCAAATGGTTGTAATGTCACTTTGCAACTGCATCTCTAAATGTCTGGGTCACAGTGAAGAGCAGTTGATTAGATAAATTACCAAGATAACCTTTTGCTGAGATTGTTAACATGATTGATAGGAGTCATTATGTAAGTTAGAGATTATTATATTGTATTGGTAAAATGGGATTTCTCCAAGCAGTCTCTAACTGAGACAGAAAGAAGTCTCTTTAAGGATACTAGTTAGTCTTGTGTCTGAGCTTTTGGGAGTTTCAGTATCTAATCCTAAAGTCAAAACGTCATGGGCTGGGGTCACAAATTGCTTCTGTAGAGGAGTCTTTTTCAGATGGGAGTGGACATTCCAATATTACCTGGAGGGTTCTTTTTTTTTTTTTTTTTTTTTTTTTGGTTTTTTGAGACAGGGTTTCTCTGTGTAGCTTTGCGCCTTTCCTGGAACTCACTTGGTAGTCCAGGCTGGCCTCGAACTCACAGAGATCCGCCTGGCTCTGCCTCCCGAGTGCTGGGATTAAAGGCGTGCGCCACCACCGCCCGGCATACCTGGAGGGTTCTTAAAGCAGGAAGCTTGGCTATTCTGAATCAGCAGGTGAACCTGAAAAGGTGCATTTCTAGCAAATTCACAGAGACTGTTCCTGCTGGGATCTGGGTCTATACTCTGAGGAAGCATCTTTAAATGATGTTTTGTTTATACTACAGGCTCTAAAACAACACGACATCCCCAAGTCCAGCTCTTCCAAGGGATTCAAATACAGTTTGTTCGGTACTTGGAGGTGAAACTCCTTGTCTAATGAATACAAATAAAAATAGTGTATGTGATAACAATCATAATGCCAGCTCCATATAAAGAATTTTATATTCAATGGCCAGTGCCCCAATCTCCTCTGGCAAGCCTTGACTTCTCTTCTCCACATTCAGGAATGCTACGCACTCATACACTACAATCTCAGTGTCTCTTCAGAAACAAGCCTGCAAGAAGTTCCTTTCAACAATCTCCACCCAGCATTAGGGCTCACACCCTTTGTTTTCCACATTAATAGAAGTGCTGGTCCTTTGCTTTCCAACTCGATTCCTGTAAACCCAGAAAACAGGGACTATCACATATCATGTCAGCCCCATATTCACACAGCATTAAGTCCTCTAACAACAAGATATCTCTGCCTTCTCAGATATTCCCACTACACCAGGATCAAATGCTTGGGCCATTTAGTAAGACATGCAAGAGTATCCTAAGTTAGTTATAGGCCAGGACTAGTTCATTTTGTGTCTGAAGCTTTTCTTCTCACAAGTATATTGAGATGAGCACCTTATTAAACTCCCATATCTGGATTGCCGCACAGATTAGCCCATGGGCCTTTCTGCTTAAGAAATATAGATCTTTTCCTAGGGGAAAAGTAAGAGTTAAAATACCAGAATTACAATGAATTAATGAAAGTTATAAAGCTTTCACACATTTTCAAAGTTGGACTTTTAAATGGATATATTTAAACCCTAGTGTTTGTTTTTAATAACTTACTTGCCCTGGATATAAGATCTTCTTTCCAGTGAAAGGAACCAGTTCCTCTACATTATCTTTATAAAGTGAGACATTCTGGGTCTATGAGAGAGCTCAGTGAGTAAGAGAGCTTGCTCCAAGACTGAAGACCAGAATTCAATTTTGGGAACCAACATGACAGAGAGGGAGAAAGAACACCTGCAAGTTGTGCTCTGACCTACATAGGTGCAGATAGATAGATAGATAGATAGATAGATAGATAGATAGATAGATAGATAGATAGACAGATAGATAGATAGATGGATAGACAGACGGACGGACAGACAGACAGACAGACAGACAGACAGATAGATAGATAGATAGATAGATAGATAGATAGATAAATGGATAGACAGACGGATGGATAGATAGATAGATAGATAGATAGATAGATAGATAGATAGAGATAGATAGATAGATAGATAGATAGATAGATAGATAGATAGAGCAAATAAATACAAAGAATAATATTTTTAAGAAAGACTTTACAGGAAATGTTAGACCACTTTTAAAGATTAAAGTTGAAAGACTTAGTGTTGTTTTCAAAGACCTGATGGATGGCATATTTTTCAGGAATTTTTTCCTCCTGAGGGATTGAACACTACAGAAAAAGGACAGTGAAATGAAGGGATTAAAAATGACAAGGAGAAAAGAGTTTTGATATAATGAATGACCTGACCTCATTTCTAACTTGAATGAGCTAAAATGACTGTAAAGTAAAGGAAAAAAATTATGAAAACCAAGTGTATAATTTTGTCTTATGAGACTAATAAAATACTGATTAGAGTATTTGTCACTTCCTAAGCAAGTGAATCAGAAACTTCTCAGTATCAGCTTTTTTGGCATCCCTTAGAAATTTAGATTAGTGTCCCATTATGGCAAAAATATTATTAAAAAGTATTTTATTTGCCAATTAATTAGTTTTTGAAGAAAAATGACATGGTTTTCCTGTTTTTTACATTTTATTCATTGTTAGTGAAACATTTTCTCTCAATTAATCAAACTGCAACATTATCAAAATTTTCCCATACAGAATGAGACATTCCCACACATCTCAATAACTATTTTGGACACTTGCAGTTAAGCACATTAAGATGCTTATTAGTGGAGAGTTGTGGAATGAGCCTCAATTAGTGAATTAGACTGTATTCATTACACTTCACCAAATGCTCATTAACAGATTGTTTGATTTTTTTTTTCCTTTCTAAGCAAGGAGGGGGAAAAAAAAGAAGCAGTACTGGAGAGCTAGCCTGTCTTAGCAGCAATATGGAAATGAAGTCACATGGAAGTCTTTTGCTTACAGCTGCCTGGATTAGAGAAAGTTTGGAGCTTTTATTAGTAAGCCATTGTTGGAAACTTGACACTCAATGAATAGGCTAATTCTTCCATGTCACTAGAGGGGCCGTTTTTATTGTTTTTATGAAACAACGATTTTTCTTCTATTAAAAAATAGATCTAAATGAAATCATCCTTATTTCTGTGGAAAAATGAAATCATTTGATTACTGATTTTAGTTCAAGGACACATAATAGTCTTCAGCAAACCCATTTGTGCATAAACTGCCATCCAGGATGCTTCTATTCTGCCTTCCCTGAGTCCCTTTTATCTTGGGGACAGAGCCCTCTATGCTCTCTGGTCTTCTCACCTTACTTCTGTCTTTGGTGACGCTGACTAGAGGATGGAAAAATAGATGCAAGAGTTGGACAAGTCAAATGGATTGTTTGTGCTCCGACTGAGCCATTTTACAAAGCGGTAACTACTAGATTCTCCTTATAACTGGGGACTTAGTCTAGGCTTCATACAGAAAGCCTCCATCTATCACTTTACTGTACTCTAGTGAGCACTGCTTTGTCTACCTCTTATCTCTAGGTCTAATTTTAGTGTTTCAGTAATTATATTCTTTATTTTTAAGAGAATGTACTCAGTCAACATGAAATAATTTTCTGTTCATTTTCTATCCACCCAATAAATGAGAATGTCTGTTGTTTGAATCTTAGATGATCTTTTAATAAAAAAAAACAAACCTGGAGCCAGATATTAGGATGAAAGCTGAAAGATCAGAGAGGCAGAGCAAGGCACAGCCAATCTCACCTCACCAACTTCATGAATTCTCTGACTGAAAGCTTCTGAGTCCTCACCCGAAAGGGTTTCCACTGAACTGCTTTAGTTCATGTTTCCTCATGCCTTATATACCTTTCTCAGCCCAGCCATGTCACTTCCTGGGATTAAAGACCTGTGTGCTTTCCAGTACTGGGATTAAAGGTGTTGGCCACCATTGTCTGGTTCTGTTCCCAGTGTGGCCTTGAACTCACAGAGATCCAGAGGGATCTCTGCCTCTGGAATGATAGGATTAAGGGTGCATGCAACCATTGTCTGACCTCTGTCTAATCTAGTTGCTGCCTCTGTCCTCCAACCCACAGGCAAGTTTATTAGTGTACAAAATATATCACTACAAATGTCTTTCAAATGTCACATATAAACAGTACAAAAATAAGCTTATGCTATGAAAACCCTATCTTAACAGAAGAAACATTAGTACTGCAGGCATATGTTGTGCATTTCCTAGTGGCCCAACTGTGTGATATGTGTGTGTGTGTGTGTGTGTGTGTGTGTGTGTGTGTGTGTAATTTTATATGTACTATCATTTCACTTTTAAAACTCTATCAATTGCTCCTGTTTTGTTAATCAGAATAATAGAACTAAGGGAATTTAAGAAATTTTCCAATCAACTCCAGAACACATGCAGATTGGACCAACCCATATTGTCTTTTATTTTCTACCAATAATAAAATCATCAAAGCCTATCTCAACTCACCCGAACATCCATGTTTATTGTGGCACTATTAACAAGAGTCTAATCACAGAATCAGCCAATATGCTGATGACTGGATGAATGGGAAAATAATATATACACAATAGACTATCAACCATAATGAAGAACAAACTAGTCATTTAGAACAGAGATGAAACTGGAGCTACTCCTACCAAACAAGTGAAAGGAGTGAGTCTCAGAATGATAAGTGTCACATGTTTTTTCTCATATGTGTGAGGCACAGGGAGACTGCTACCAAAGTAGGAAGGCACTGTGAGGGAAGCAAATTAAGCAACAGAGAGGAAGAAGGTAGAGGGAGTGGGAAAAAAACGCAATCCAAGTGCATTAGATGCGTCTCTGAGGCCTCAGGGCTACAAAAATGTCAAAATGAAGCCTATTGCTTTGAACATTTAATACGCACTAACAAAACTTGAACAAAAATCATTTCATGTGACAATCTAAGTCATGCTTCACCCCTTTTCCTTATTGTGTACAAACTTGTACAAACACCATTGTAATAGCATGTTTTTATTTTCTATACTTATCTGCCTGTAGAACACCATTATCTAAACTATACTTCATAGCAATCTGTATCCAAAAGATCCTTATAATTAAAATAAAACATTCACCTGAATTTTGAATGAGGATGGTACCTTACATTGTATAATTCCTCACCCTGAATGCTAAGTATCCACTTCCTCGAACTCACAGAGATCTGCCTGGCTCTGCCTCTCCGAGTGCTGGGACTAAAGGCGCCACCACCGCCCAGCCTAAATGCCCACTTTTAATGGACTAGTAGATTATTACAGATTTACCAAATTGCTTTCTTCTTCTGTCTTAACTTAATCCCTGTTATGTCATAAAGACATTCAATTAGTAATTTAACATTCAAAAACATTCCACAATAAAATTTTTCTGGTTGGAATTGATATCCAGAGATCTACATCTTAAAAAAAAAATAAAAAGTGTCTTCAAGAATTTTCTTGTCTTCTTCTCATCACTCCACCTGCGTATTAACTAGGCATTTGATGAGAAGATTTCATTAAGTCAAGTCACAGGGGTCTAGAAATTCCATCTCCAACTATCACTAATTAAATTGTCTTAATCCTACTGAAGCTGTCAGTTGCGCATGGAGCTATTTCCTATGGACTCCATGAGCCTGCTATTTAAACATCATGCTTCTTTATTATTGTTTATTTATATCTAATTTATTAGCTGAACGTGTTGCTGTAGCCCCAGGATATGGGTATCTTTAAATATAATTAAGAAACCCATTCTGAGTATTATCACCACCAAATAAATGTGGGAACTGAGAATAGAAGATAATACACAAGTACATAGACATGCTCACTCTTAGGTGATACAGTCTCCAGACAGTTCATAAACTCAGAGGAACTAGAAAAGACACATGACAGGAATTCCTTAATTAAAAGATTAAGATCATGTCTACATGGTTTTCTCCTAGTTGTTCTGGAATTTTCACAGCGACAAAACCATAATCCTATTGGCTGTGACATTTTTTCATCACACAGTCATCGCCTCTGGTACAAGCAAATGCCCTGTTAAAATACTGGAAAGAGATGAGTTGAGAACAAACTCTTATTTTATGTATGTATATATTAAACAAAATTAAATTAAAAATATTTAGGGATCATTGCACAGGTCGTGGAAATTGTTTTATAAAGCTTAGCTTTTCAACAGGTTCAATATTGTGTTTCATTGAAAATTACAATAATAATCACATCTACAGTGCCAGCACCATTTTCATTATGGACTCCATTGACTTAGGCCACATGTAGAGTTCAAAAGAACTTGAATATCTACTGTCTCACCAGGTGGTCATAGAAAGGTTGCATATTATCAATGTATTTCTTTAAGCCTGATTAGCAACAAAACAGAAGTGTAGTTGGAGTTTACCAGCTGACTTTCTTGTATAATTTAAGAGGAAAACTATCATTTAGAATTATCTTTGCTAGCTATTTAATAATCCTTATAACTTTACTTTGGAACACTGGTAATAAGACTCTTTTGCCTGCTTTTGAGACTCATTTTCTCCTATTGGGTTGCCTTGTCTAGCCTCAATATGAGGGTTTTACCTTGTCTTATTCTATCTTGTGTCCTCCTTAATTGTCCTCTCTTGGAGGCCTCCTTTTTTTTCTGAAGAGGAAACAGAGTAGGAGGGGTGGATTTAGGAGAGAGGAAAGGTATGAGGAGGAGCTAGGAGAAGTGGAGGGACGGAAACTGTGGTTGGGATGTATTATGTGAGAGAATAATATGTTTTCAATTTAAAAAGAAAAAGAAAAAAAAGATACACTCAAGTAGCTTCAATATGTTTATTATGCGAGATGAACATTAACTCCAATATGTTAGCTGACAATCATTTTTATGATTTCAATCCATGTTTGATGGTTCATAAGGTTGGAGAGTAAACACATGTGTGGGGAAGGGTATATCTATTTTCAGTCCAGAAGAGGACATTGATTTTCCTGCTTTATTCACTTGAGAGAGGATAGCTTACTCACTTTGGAGCTAGATTGGTACCCACCAAGTCCTGGAAACCCTCCAGTCTCCATCTCCACAGCACTGAGGTTACAGAAGCATATTACCACCCAGCTTTGTATGTGAGTGCTGAGATCTAAACTGAGGCTCTGGTGCTTGCTATACAATCAGTCTTACCTACTGAGTCATCTCTCTAAGCCTCCGTGTTTGTATTTTTTAATTATATTTGTATTTATTGATTCAATCTGATACAAGAGTCTCCACACTTACCTCATTTTTGGAAAACTGCCCATTCAATGGGCTCTATTTTAAAACAAGTAGTTTTATGTTCTATTTAGAGCCAATCTACTTCCCTTTCCTTTGATCAGGAGCAGTGAAAACAAAGTGTCAATAGACTCAAAGGAATAAAAAGAACATCTGTTTTGTGTGTCTTCCATCATAGGGCCATTTGAAGTGTGAGGTTTTTTTTTCTGAACGATCCACACTTTAAAATTCGATGTGATGACAAACTGTGCCTACTTCCAGATCATGTGGCAGGAAAACACTATTACATAGCTCATCACACTGGGGATGAAATGTCGGTGGCAGAACATGATTTATGTGCATATTCAACATTTGTTTGTGGAGCCAAACTGACTCCTCTCTTAATTCCTTGTGATTAAAATAGTCTCTACTTAATTTTACACAGTCATCAACTCTTCATTCTGTCTAATAATGCCATTTTATAGAAAGCATTACCCCCACCTTGTATTTCTGCAAGAATCCCCCTCAGTGCCCTTAATTTTGCACTGACATTGCTATGCTGTGGTTGTGGACTTTTACATGGTGCTGTGTACAGCATGGCTCATAGAACCTAATGAGAATAAGTTCATCAAATTAATCCCAATAATGAAGAAATTTGCTGCCGGCTTCTCAAATGTCTAATTTGTGACACCAAGTTGGCAAACATTTTCAACTGTGGAAGAACAGTTGAAGCCAAAAAGCCTTTCTGAATAATGAAAAGTCATCTTTATTAGAAGTTCTTCATCAAATACATCAATACAATGTGTTGATGTATCTTAAGGAAAAAAATAACTAATTAGAAATAAAAACATTTATAGAATAAAATAAAATGTTGATCAAATGAGAGACAGTTCCTGGTCAATTTTCTCTTGTGGGAAGTTCTTAAGAGAGAAAAATAATCTTGTTTTTGTCACAGATAGTCCATTTTTCTGAAGTATGACTTAACCCTGTCTATGCTCAGTGAACACTTACTCTGTATTGCTGTGCAAATATTTTCCAAAATGTTGTATGTTTCTATCCCAAGCATTTGTGATATAAGTAGACATGATGGCCAGCCTTTAATGGTTAATGCACTCAATACTTGAGGGTAAAAATTATACCTCCTATGACTCTAAAATTTTGTGAATATCCTTGTAATACACAGCAGGTTCTGAGGATACATGGTAAATGTTCAATCAAGCTGATTGGATGAATCAGGAGGTGTATTTGTAATGTTTATGAAGATGAACATACACTACTAATTTATTACTTATTTACCTTGAGGCAGAGTCTAAGATATATCAGGCTACCTTCCAACTACTATGTAGCCATGGAATGCCTTGAACTTCTGATCTTCCTAAAATGGAATTTCAGTCACAGAATTAGAATTAATTGAATAAACATACAACACCCAGTGTATGCAGTTCTAAGAATAAACCACATATATATTGTATGTGCTAGGCTAGCACTCTATAAACTAAACTACATCCAAATCATATATTTGCTTTTTCAATGGGTAATTTTTTAAAAATTTTCTCTGTCCTTCTCTCCATCTCTCTCCCCTCCTCACCCCACCCTCACACACACCTTATATGCTTTATCTTCCTCTAACCCACTACTCTTCTGGTTCACAATAGTAATTGGGCTTAATGAGAATTTTCTCCTGAGCTGTCTTGTTTTATTGCTGTGGTTGTTGTTTTTCTTAATCCAGTAGGGATGCATATCAGACATGCTTACAGCAAGGAATTCTTGATGGGTTTTACTCTTTGAAGAGACCTATGAAACAAATCAATGAAAATATCAAGTAATAGAGCAGCATGGAGATGTTTATAGTGATATCATATTTATTATAAGCTCTTGTAAAGACAAAGCTATTGCTTCTGTTTACTAATTTGCATTTTGAAATCTAGCTTTGCATGACTGCTTTAGACTTGAAATTTCCCCTGAGGTCTTTATCTGATATTTGCCAGGTGAATTCCCATAAAAATTAATATGGGGTGGTATTTAATAATAGAGATTTTGTCATTGAAGATATACACGTTTGAATCCTGGATACTATATGCAGGCTGTGTTACCTACACTCAGTACTTCAGATTTTTCATCAAAAATGAAAATATGAAGAGTATGCAGGAATAATTTGAAAGTTACTATAACAATACTTATATGAAAGTGATGAAGATATTTTAGCAATTTTTATTAAAAGAGGGACTGTTTAAGAGTGAATCACAGCTGGTCTTAAAAGAATGAAGATGATAGTGAGTTGTGGGGACAGCTGATATGGATTGATCCATATTTGATGATGAGATGGAAAGGCATGTGTAACACAGTTTTTGATGTACAGGTTTTAGTTTCATATTAATCAAGAAATTGCCTACCATATTCTTTAGACATTACAGTCTCATCATTGGTTAGATTCACTATAGACAAACTATAGAAACTTGTTGACCTGTGATATTTAAGGAAACTGACTTTATGAAAGCATATGTTCAGATGTAATGCATGACTGTCACATAGGCAGGTGTAGTGGAGTGTATGAAGTAGGAACTTTAAAATTCATATAACCTGGATTAATACTTTATATCTAAAGTAGAAAGCCCAAACCTTGTACAAGTTACCCACTATCTGAGATTCTAAGATACCATTTCTTGGATGTTAGAGTAGAGGGCATTAATTCTGGTGAAGTGTTTAATAGCAGCAAAAATGTCTTCAACTTTAAGGGACACTTTTATTTGGCAAACCTTATTTATAACTTATTGCTGGTTCCAATATTAAATCACAGCTAATCAAAGTTCCAAAAAATTAAAAGTTGTTAACAACACTTTTTCAAATATCTTACTTCACATGTTTTACTATCTTAAACTTTTTAAAAAACAGCATAGTTATTCTCAGTGGAAATCCTAGCTCTAAGGACATTTGACAATATCTGAGAGACAGGTGCTGGGATGTCACATTGGAGATACATGGAGACCAGTGAGCACAAGTGAGACATGCTGTGAAACATCTCACAATGAAGAGGAGAAGTCAGAACAATGGAGAATAAATAACTTAGCCAATGCTAGTGTTGATTAAGTTGACAACCCTAAGTTAGATGAACAGCACTCTTCTAAGCAATGTCCTACTTGCACACAATCGATTTATAAACAACATTTTTTTGTGGCACACACCTGGCATTGAATAGAAAAATTTTTTCCTCATTGGTTCACTTGTCTGAACTGATTTCATAATAGCTATGGAGTTATTTTATTGATGGACTACAAGCTCTGGTAGTAGGGTGTTTGTTTTGAGTTGACTGGTTTATGGCTTCCCAGATTAACCAGTGTTTCTGGATACAACTACCCAAGTATTTCAGAATAGCACTAGCCTTTGAATCTGAGTATTCAGTATAGTATAGGGTAGGGTATCCTTCTGCATGATAATGACATCATCTAAGTCATCTTAAGTCACAAAAAAAAAGGCAGAGGAGGGATGATTTCACTTCCTTTGTACTTCTTAAATAGGGTTTTTGTCTGGTCCTGTCTTCAGAGTCAGCTACATACCATTGGCATTCCCAGATCCCAGACCTTCACACATAGACTAGAATAATATCTCCAGTTTTCTTTAGCTTCAGCTGATAGAAAGCAGAATGTAGATTTTCTCAGCCTCCAGGATATTGAGTCCATGTGTGTGTGTGTGTGTGTGTGTGTGTGTGTGTGTGTGTGTGTGTGTGTGTGAGAGAGAGAGACTGTGTATGTGTAACTGTGTGTATGACTGTGCGTGTGAGAGAGAGAAAGAGAGAGAGAGGGAGAAAGTTAATATACACTATACTTAGCAAAGTGACAAACAACCACTTATCTGAATACAGACTGGGGAGAGAGCCTCTGGAAACAGAAAGTAGTAGATAAACAGTTGCACACAAGACTTAAAAAGGAACCAAAAGCACATATTGACAGGCTGTTAGTACTACAAGGAGCTAGCAGTTGAGTCAGCCAGTTGAGGAAGTAAAAGGGGGTGGTGGATATAGGAGGGAGAACAAACAGTTTGTCCTCAGAACTTTGGTGAAGGAAGAATGATGCTAGGCATATTCAAAGGTTTTGTGGCATAAGAACATCACATAGAAAAGTCTGCCGTTTTTCAAAAGTATAAAGGAGATGAAGCTGAAACCAGAGCAGTGGAGAGGAGAAAACCAACATCCTGAAATGTTTTAATCTAGAATTCTTAGTGGAAAAACAGATACTCTTCAATATGAAATGATTGCATTTAAAGTAAATAATTCTATTGTTGCAGTGGACCTGGAAGTTGGACTTGAATCAGACTATTGCAATTTCACTTTTTGTAACCATTGATATTACTATCAAATGTCTAATATTCACAAAGTATTTTTTTTGTTTTCCTTTAAAGCTGTTGATAGTCCTGGATTGCAAAGACATTTGAGACTTACCAGACCTTCTTTTCACAGACGGTCAATGATAAACAGGATGACTACAGGAAGGGGAAAATAAGCTGTTGTGTCTATATGTTTGGCAAAGAGAGATAGCATTGATTAAATTATTGCAGTTGAACAGAATATTAACAAAGATTCTCTGACTCATTTAGAGTATATGGAATGAATTCATAAAGGATAGTGTAGCTATAAGCAAAATGCCATGGACAAAGACACAAAATGCAGACATGGTTTAAAAAAAATTAACTAGTGAATAGGATGTTAACCTCCGACTGGGGAAGTAATTGTATTATAATGGTGATGGGAAAAACTATCAACCAAAGAAATGAACCTGAACTGAAATGCTTCTAGATGCCAGGAATCTTGGTTACCTTTTAGTGTTTTTGTGTGTCTCATTATTAATGTCAGTGCCCTGTGCTCCAAGACCTCATCTGTGCTAGCTATGAGAATTCTGAAAAATTTAGCCTGTACTGAATAAAGTTTTATCTACAAAGAACTTAGAGATACTCAAATGATGATTCTGCTACATATGAATGCCTGCTTTCTAGGGTAACTTCAAACCTAAATATGACACTTGTTGACTCAAAGATCAAAAAGGACAATTTCCATCTATCTAGTAGTTATATTGCCTCACATACTGCAAAAATATGTTGCCTGGTACACATGGGAATTTGCAAAGTATGTCTTCATATCTATTTTTCTGAGTTAGTGAAAGACAGTATTGGTTAATGAATCTGAGATATGAGAAACCTTCTGATACTAAGAAATTCAAAGAAAGAAGTTCCTCAATTATAAACATAGTGATTATATTAGGTAGGTGGCTAGATATTAGCAGTCTTGGAGGTCATTAAGGATTGATCCCTTCTTCACACGCTGCAACAACTTATGGTATAAGAACTCTAGCTTCAAGCCCTTGACCACTATAAAATCAATGGAATCTGATTCCTTACTGTTGTCCTGAGTGAAACACGACATTCTAAACTTCCAAAGTATAGACTACTGTCTAGCAGGAGGATTTTGAGTAAGGAACAATGATACAGCATTGTCTTTTCTCTTAAGATTTAATACATTTGGTAGCCTACAAGTATCTGGAAAAGACATCACCTCCCACCTAGTTTAGAGTAACTACATTTAAACATTTGTGTGTGTGTGTGTGTGTGTGTGTGTGTGTGTGTGTGTGTGTGTGTGTGTGTGTGTTTAGTAAGCTTCTACAATAGGAGGTTCCCATACAGCTGTTTCAAAGATGTTTAGTTTTGGTTATTTCTCTTCATACCCCCTTTGCTTTTTTAATTTCCCATCTTCATCTTTTTAAATCTGCCTATTTCACTTTTCTTTTTTGTACTGCCTGCATTCTATTGCTCCTTCCTTGAAATCCTCCCAACACAGCTCCTTACTGGTTTCCTCTCATGCATGAGAATTCCAATTTAAGCTCATATATCTAAAATTGTAAGCTATCATCTCTATATAAGGGAAGACACGGAGCATCTGTCCTTCTGGGTCTGGATTACCTCACTCAGAATGATTGTTTCCAGCTTGATCAATTTCCCTGCAAAATTCCTTTTCCTTTAAAGCTGAATAAAAATCCAATGTTTTTACATATTACATTTCATTATCTATTCATCAGTAGATGGATATCTATGGTATTTTCATTGGATATTGTAAGTACATCACTGATGAACATGGATAGGAAAATATCTCTATAGTAGGATTTAGAGCCTTTGAGTATAAGCCTAGAAGTAGTATAGTTGATCATATGATAAATTTATCTCTGGCTTTTCAAGGACCCTTCCCACTGATTCCACACTTTTTGCTTTCCAGTCTGTACTTTCACCAACAATGAACAAATGATCCCCATTCACCTTATCCACACTGCATTTGTTGTCCTTTCTCATCCTATCCCCTTTTTTTGAGGTAAGATAAAAGCTCATCATAGTTTTAAGCTATACTTCCCTAATGGCTAAGACTGTTGAAAATTTTTTAAAGGATTTCAGAAATTTATATTTTTTGAGAACTTTCTTCTTAGTTACATGCTTCATTTTTTTAATTTGGTTGTTTGTTTGCTTAGGTTTTAGGGAGTTTTGTTCTTCTTCTTTTTGTGTTCTAGACAGTAACTGGCAGTCACATGCATAGATGAAAAACATTTTATTCCATTATGTAGGCAACCACTTCACTTGATTGATGGTGTCTTTGGTTACACAGAAGCATCTTAGTTCAATGAGGTCTCATCTTCCCATTTTTGACCTTCATTCATGTTCTACTTAAGTCCTATTCAGAAAGTCTTTTACTGAGGCTATAAGTTAAAATATATGTTCTACTTTCTCCTCTAAGAAATTCTGCATATGAGGTTCTGTGTTGAGAGAGTACTTGATCCATTTGAAGTTGAGTTTTGTTCAGGGTGAGTTACAAGAATCTAGTTTCATTTTTCTGTATGTATACATTCACTCTGACCATCACCATTAGTTGAACATGATATCTTGTACAAAGTGTATGTTTGGCCTCATTATCAAAAATCATTTGACTGTAGGAACATGGGCTTGTGTCTGGGTTCTCAATTCCACTCTGTCAATGGATGCATCTGTTTTTACATTAGTACCATATTCTTTGTATTAGTATGGCTTTGAAGTATAACTTGAAATATAGGATGGTGATACTTTCAGCAGTATCCGTGTTAAGTTACCTTTTTCAAGTTCTTGGTCACTGGGATCATGTTGACCTCCCCAAATATTACAGCCTATTTCCACTGTTCTTGGTGACCTTGCAGAAGTGGCTGTATTATCCTACTGCTGAAGAAACCACATACGTGAGTCCTAGAATATGGAGAAATAAAACTGATAAATACCTGATGACCTTCATCACTCCTGGATATCTTTCACAGATCTGGAAGATGCTACACACACCACTGGGAGAGAAATAATCAACAGGCTTAAATAATTATAAACCTGGTGAGCTGTAATAAAAACTGGCCTGGCAAGATAGCTGAAGTGTCTTCAGCTATGACATATTACCATTTGGTTATGATAGACAGCTAGAAGCATTTGCAACAGGGTATTTTGTTTGAACACCCTCTGTGTCTTTCCTATAGGCTTTATTTTTTAAAAATGGTTCTACATCAGGAAATCTGTAGAAGTGTCATGTGTCTAGATAGTTCCAGGCTCCAGGTGCTCCATTATCAATATGTCCTGCCATGATAGACCACTGACTAAAATCAATGAATAAATATTGAAATATGACCAGTTTTCAGATCTTAGAAGATTTAGTAATACATTTTGCATTTATTTCTGGAATCCTGAGGCATTTCCCATTTGTGAAATAATCAAAATCAGGATACAGGAAAGTAAATCAGAATATGACTTAATTCCTAAAGAACTCTTTCATACTGTCCTTTCACAAATGCAGTCTCTCATCCTTAACCCTTAACAATCACTAATCTAGTCTGTATTATAATAGTTTGGATTTCTCAAAAAGATAAAATATATATGATCACAAAGAATGAAACATGTCAAGACTGAATTATTTTATTCATTATAATTCCTGTGTGACAAAAATTTTGTTTGTGTACTTATTGAATTTTACTATTAAGTAGTATTCTATTATATGAATATACCATAATTTGTTAACTCATCAAATAACATTTAAATTATTTCCTGATTGAGTAGTTACCAATAGAGCAACTGCGATTTACCTGTTTCTATGTAGATAAATTTCTATTTCTCTAAAGTAAATAATATGAAATATCATCCCTGGAAATGTATGCTTTCACTTTGCAGCAATTCCCATCAGTTACTGATCTATGCCTTGTTAGAATCATAGACATGATAACAAAGAGATGCTTACACAGTGAAGAAGGCTTATTTTTTTTTTTTGATCAGAGAAAAAGGAATAATAGAGAACAGCTTCTTTCAATCAGCTTCTAAAATGCAAAATAGAAGACTTTAAAGGTCAGAGAAAAAATAAAGGGGGAGATTTTTGGTAATGAGTAAGTGACTATTAATCAACACTTTTTAGTTATTATTTAATGAAGAAATGAGTAGCAGGTCTACATAATGTGTGTGTGTTAGGCGGGGGTGGGGGGGACTGGTTTTCCCTCATCTCTTCCTGTATCACAGAATTACAACCACTCAAATTGTCTAAAGAAGAGAAAGTGAAGGGAGGAATTTTCTGATATCTTAATGATGGGATGTTTTAAACTTTTAAAAGAGAGAAGGGATTGAAACATTTCTTGTTTTGAAATACATGTATAAAGGTGACTAATGGTTGTCAGATATTATCTAACACCAAAGACAATTCAGAATGAAGATCTTTATATATTAAAAAACAAACCTGTGATTTCAAAAAAGTATGACAATGAATTAGAAACAAACACTTGATGCTACTCAGTCATATAACAAAGAGGCAACTTGCATTTGACTTTATTTTGCACAATGAAAGTTGTGTTTAGAATATTTAAGTCACATAAAGGTATGCATTTGTTTTGTGTCTTGCTAATATTTGAAAGTCCTACCTGACAAGCACTGAACTAATTATTAGAAATTAAGAAACATGAAAATTTACCCTAGTATATTATATTAAAAACTTGCCCTTGTAAATCTTCAAGAATACTTTGTGTTTTGATTTGCAACAAACAGATGCAAAGGATTATGACTCAACTGCCTTTCACAATTGTTATTCACTCTATTTTTTGTTTTGTTTTGTTTTTGATGCAAGGTTTCTCTGTGTGGCTTTGGAGCCTTTCCTGGAACTCATTCTGTAGCCCAGGCTGGCCTCAAACTCACAGAGATCCACCCACCTCTGCCTCCCGAGTGCTGGGATTAAAGGCATGCACCACCACTGCCCGGCATTACTCTATTTCTAAAACAAGTGAAAAATAAAAGATCTTACTCACTACTAGTTATTTGAAGTAAGTTAATTAAGTTATATGACTTATTTTAGGGAAGCATTCACAGGACTTTCCAAGCATCTTATCAAATACAAGCCCATTGTGAAGGCAAGCTGCATTATGTTCTTGTGCACCAATCATTCAGTTTGCAATTGCTCTGAACTGAGCCTCCTAGCCTGTGCTATCTTTTAGGCACTGAATGCTATTCAGAGTCTCTTCCAACTTCCTTAACTAGATAGCTGTTGAGCAGGGATTACAGTCCATCTTTGACCAGCAAAACAATCTGTGAGTCCTTTCTTACTCTTAGAATGTTGAATGAATCAGTTAAAAAGAAAGACTTTGTGTGGGAACTCCAGTGTTCTGTACTTTTATTTTCTTTCAGTGAGATATGACAGAGGCATGTGCTACTTACTTTTCACTAGTATGCTTACACTTTTATTTCCATGCTATAATAAAGTTTAATATTTCTATTTTAAAATGCACCTGTGCCCGGGGTATGGGTATGAGCTGACACCCGTGGCCATGCTGGAATCTGAGAGAAATGTCTCTGCCAGGACCATGCCAACCTTAGTGGCCTGCCCTGCCATCTATGGCCATGGTGTCCTCCAAATCCAAATTGCTGCTGAGGGCCATGTCTGAGTCTATGGCTCCACCTCAGCCAGGGCCTGCATCAATATCTAAGGCTCCACTTACCATGAAAGGCAGTGCAGGTTCCCCTTGCCACAGGGACCATGCAGGTTGGGGTGGCTTGCACTGACACCAGAGTCCATACTGATGCTCAGGCTGAGCTGTGGCTCAGGCCATTTCTGGGGTTGTGGCCCAATAGCAGCCAGAGTTAACCTTCATGCCTCCTGTTGTCATCAGGGCCACATGCATGCCCAGAGTCTAAACTGACACATGGGGCCAGGTTGGAGCCTGGGGACCATGCTGCTGCTGGGCCTATCCAGATCTAAGAGGCCCTGTGCTGCCACCTGGAGCCATGGTGACAGAGACCCCAAACTGCTGCCCATGACCATATCTAGGTCCATGGTCCTGGAGCAGCTGGGTCTGTGTAAATGTTCGTTGCCCATGTTACCACAGAGGCCCATGCAAACCATGTGCTGAACCATGTGTTGAAGTACTGCTGAGCTGGTCCCACCCTGCAGAGTGACCTGTGCCCCTTTCACAGAAGAGCTGACCGCAAAGCTCCTGGCCCTAGGATAAAGGACGCTGATGACCCCACAAAGGGAAGCTGTCCCAGCTCCCTAATAGGAAAGCTGACCCCCCACACTTGGGAAAGCTCATACATCCCTTACTTCAAACCTTGGAGATCTGGTTTCTTCCCTCACCTAACAGGAGTGGTCCTAGCAGCCCAACTCAGCTGCCACTCCAGCACACATTCAGGGCTTGGAGTAGGCACACCTCAGCATCTACCCTGTATATGATCTGCTGGAGTGTGTGAGGGGACACATGATATGGAACCATAGCCACAGGATCTCCATGACTCAGGGGCAACAGCAGGATTTCAGAAAGGAATGTTGGTGGGTGTCCAATATTGATGGCGCACCAAAGCCAAATGCCTTGAACCTGACCGACAACTCATTACACAATGAACATTTGCAAGTAAGCTGTTTTGACAAGAGGGTCTACTAAATGATACACAGCAGCTCCCAATGCCACTAAGATGAATGAAGAAGCAATGGAGAGGTGGGAAAGATGGAGAAGTGAAGTGTTTTTCTTCTTCTTTTATTATTATTACTATTGTTGTTGCTGATTTTTATCTTATTTTATTCTTTTTTAGCTTTCTTTTGGGGGGCCACTACAAGAGGAAAAGGGTGGATACAGAGTGGAAATGGGGTACATAACATGAAATTCCCAAAGAATAAATAAAAAATGCACCTGTCAAATATCATTAGAGTGGTAAATCTTTACAAACTTAAAATATTGGTCTAATATTCAAATTAAGAGACAAAACATTGGAAGCACTGCATGAGATTTCTCCAAGCTCCTGCCCAACATTCATGTCCCATCCTCAGAGTAAATATAATCAGACTCACAGTAGTATAGTCTAGTTACATGAGCTTTCATTCTTCTTTAATCAAAGTCACAGAGTATATGATTTCTCTTTAGCATATTGCCAAGAATCATGAATATGTATGTGTAGCTGTATAATATTAATACCTATGTTGTATCTGATAGTATAAAATTAATGCTTATATGACATTCAGCTGGAGGTCTGTAGATGTATACACAAATGTGGATGCATATACAAACATACACACATTGAACTGCATGTATGTTTATATACAGCATATATATTGTGTATATACATGCCAATTTATCCAGTCTACAGTTAATGGGGAGTTCAGTAATTTCCAACATTTAGCAGCTGTGAAGTTTTATCTTGAACGTTACAATGCACTTTTTAAATGAAAATGTCTGCTCATTTGCATTGGATGTACAAAGACCAAAATTTCTCTGTCACAGAGAAAGCATATGCTTAGTCTTAGCACGCATTGTAAATGACTTCCTTTCAAATTGCCTTCCTTCCTGTTTTGAGTGTAATGACTTTTTCTCACAGCCTGGCTCTCAATTGCATACAATTCATTCCTGTGAGGCCAGGTTCATAGTTTTAGACTTTCAAAAGGTTTCAATTCTACTGTTTCCCATATCATTGAGTATTTTTCTTATATTGCTTTGACTGTGTGTATACATAAAGAATTTGCCTTCTCTTCCAATAATTTCGTGTGATAGGAGGTATTATGTGATTGAACAGCAGCAGTAAGACTAGAAAAAGTTAGAGTCCTGAATTATGTACTTTTCTTCACTGTAAAAAATAACATCAACTCATTTCCCAGAATTTCTTGTATCTTTATTCTTTGCTGGTCAGTAGTCACTAAGTCTCAATAGGAATACAGCCTGCTAGGTACACTACAAAATTTTATGCTGGGTTGTATCCCTATAGACTAGGATAAAAACAACAAACAACAAAAACAAAACAAAACAAAACAAAGCAAAAAAATATCTAAATATCCTAAATACCAGCTACTTGAGTATTCATAAAATTGAACTTGAAAAGAAATGTGTTTGAAAGCATGCACTAAAGGGCATCTCATTGGAAGCTGCCTTGTATCATGTTCAAGGAAGGGGTATACCTGGGCAGACAGTTAAAAGCACTACAGAGTAAATGAGCTAATTTTAAAACATTAAACTGTGAATATAAATAGTTGCAACTCACATTATTTTTAATTATATTTTTCTCAGTCCACGTCTTAGTAAGAAAAAAAAAAAAACATAAAGCAAGTGTCTAGGCTTAGCAGTTAAAATATGTACAAAGATATAAACCTTTACTAACAACTTGATATTAAATACAGAGTAAAATAGCTAAAGTTACTTTTAAGGAAAATGGGGATGAATGAAACACCTTCAGAATTCTTAGATTATGTAAGACTTTAGCTCTGCAAACTCAAAGATCAGGTGTTGATGTAACAAAGACTTTGAGGCCAGTCACTGGGAACCCCCACCCAACTCTGCCCCAGTTTCAGGAAGCCCCCCACTACCACCAAAATCCCCCATCTGACCCAGCAATATACAAGTCCCATACCCTGCCCCACCACCCATCTACCTGTGGCCCCAGTAACTCCCTGCGGCTCAGAAACCAAACCATCAGCTCTCATTGAACCAAGAGCCTGCACTCATTGGACCAAGAACTCTCATTGGACCAAGAGTAACTTCCAGAGACAGGAAATTCACAAGACCTCATTGGATCAAGAGTGGCTTTCTGAAACGTAGAATCTGCCAGCTCTCATTGGACAGTTAGAGCTAACAGTTCCTGAGACACAGAAACTGTTAGCTCTAACTGGACCAAGAGCCCTGATAAGACCAAAAGTGGTTCCAAGAGTCACAGAATCAACTAGCTTGGGTTGGTTCAAGAGCAGCTCCCTTAGATACAGAATCTGCCAGCTCCAAATAGACCAAGAGCTAAGATTGGACCCAGAGGTGCCCTCTGAGACACAGACAGAACAAGCACAGAGTGGACCAATAGCAACTCACTTAGACACAGGCACCTCTTATACCTATTAGAGGAGGAAATGAGCATATATCAATGCAAAAAAAATACAACATAAAGAGCAATATGACATCACCAGAACCTAGACCTCCTCCAACAGCAAGACCTGAACATCACAATATAGCAGAAGCAAAAGAAAGCAACCTTAAAAATAGCTTCATGAAGATGCTAGAGGCCTCTCAAGAAAAGAAAATGAAAAATTCCCATAAAGAAATTGAGTAAAAGGCAAACAAAAATTGGAAGAAATTGATAATCCCTTAAAGAAAGCCAAAAAATCATGAAAAAACAATTAAAAATGTGAAGGACACAGTTCAAGACCTGAAAAGTGAAATAGAAACAATGAAGAAGGCACAAACAGAGGGAATGCTGGAAATAGAAAATCTGAGTAACAAACAAGAAAAACAGATGCAAGCATAACCAACAGAATACAAGAGATGGAAGAGAGAATAGAATCTCTGGTGCAGAGGATACAATAGAGGAAATAGATTCGTCAGTCAAAGAAAATATCAAAGCCAAAGATGTCATAACACAAAATGTCCAAGAAATCTGGGACACCATGAAAAGGCAAAACCCATGAATAATAGGAATAGAATAAGGAGAAGAATATCAGCTCAAAGGCACAGAAAATATACTCAACAAGATTATAGAAGAAAACTTTACCAACTTAAGGAAGAAAATACCTATGAGGATACAAGAAGCCTATAGAACACCAAACAGATTAGACTCCCAAAAAAGGTCTCATCTCCAAATAATAAATAAACAACTAAACATACATAATAAAGACAAATATTAAGAGCAGGAAAGGAAAAAGGCCAAGTGACTTATAAAGGCAGACTCATCAGAATAATACCTGACTTCTCAATGGAGTTTGTGAAAGCCAGAAGGACCTGGACAGATGGAGTGCATACACTAAGAGACCATGGATGCCAGTCTAGACTAATATATCAAGCAAAACTTTCAATCATCATAGATGGAGTGAAAAAGACATTCCAAGCCAAAACCAGATTTAAACAATATCTATCCACAAATCCAGCCCTACAGAAAGCACTAGAAGGAAAATTCCAACCCAAGGAAGTCAGACACACCCATGAAAACACAGGCAATAGAAAACCCCCCAGCAGTAAATCCCAAAGAAGAGAAGTACATACACACTACCACCAAAAGATAACAGGAATTAACAATCACTTGTCATAAATATCCCTTAATATCAATGGACTTAATTCACCTATGAAAAGACACAGGCTAACAGAATGGATAAGAAAGCAGGACTCAACTTTCTGCTGCATATAAGAAAGACACCTCAACTTCAAAGATAGACACTCCTTCAGAGTAAAAGGCTGGGAAAAGCCTTTCCAATCAAATGATCTTAAGAAGCAAGCTGGTGTATCTATCCTAATATCCAACAAAATAGACTTCAAACTGAAATCAATCAAAAGAGATCAAGAAGGACATTACATATTCATCACAGGAAAGATCCACCAAGATGAAGTTTCAATTCTGAATATTTATGCCCCAAATACAAGGGCACCCACATATGTAATGGAAAAACTACTAAAGCTTAAATCATACATAAAACCTCACACATTAATAGTGGGAGACTTACTCCCAGCAATGGACAGGTCTACCAGACAGAAATTTAACAAAGAAGTAACAGAACAGATGTTATGATTCAAATGGACTTAATAGACATCTAAAGAACACTCCACCCAAACACAAGAATATACCTTCTTCTCAGCACCCCATGCAATCTTCTCTAAAGTCGACCACATACTCGGTCACAAAGCAAATCTCAGCAGATACTCCGGGCAGTGGTGGCACATGCCTTTAATCCCAGCACTCAGGAGGCAGAGCCAGATGGATCTCTGTGAGTTCAAGGCCAGCCTGGGCTACAGAGTGAGTTCCAGGACAGGCTCCAAAGCTACACAGAGAAACCTGTCTCGAAAAAAAAAATTGCAATAATTTCCTGTATTCTATCAGACCATCATGATTTAAAGTTAGATTTCAACAACAACAAAAATTACAGAAAGTCTACAATTTTATGGAAACTGAATAATGCTCAACTTAATCACCACTGTATCAAGGAGAAATAAGAAAGAAATTTAAAACTTCCTAAAGATCAATGAAAATGAATACACCACATACCCAAGTTTATGGGACACTATGAAAGCAGTTCTAGGAGGAATATTCAGAGCACTAAATGCCCACATAAAGAAGTTGGAGAAATCTCACACTAGTGACTTAACAGCACACCTAAAACCTCTAGAACAAGAAGAAGCAAACTCACCCAGGAGGCACAGATGCCAAGAAATAATCAAATTGAGAGCTACAATCAATAACATAGAAACAAAGAGAACAATACAAAGAATCAATGAAACAAAGAGCTGATTCTTTGAGAAAATCAACAAGACAGACAAGCCCTTATCCAAACTAACCAAAAGGCAGAAAGAAAGCATCCAAATTAACAAAATCAGAAATGAAAAGGGAGACATAATAACAGACAATGAGGAAATCCAGAGACTCATCAGGTCATACTTCAAAAGCCTATACTCCATAAAATTGGAAAATCTAAAAGAAATGAACAATTTTCTGGAGAGGTACCACATACATAAGTTAAATCAAGACCAGATAAAATAAATTTAAATAGACCAATAACGCCTAAGGAAATAGAAACAGTTATTAAAAGTCTCCCAACCCCCCCCCCCAAAAAAAAGCTTAGGACCAGATAATTTCAGCACAGAATACTATCAGATTTTCAAAGAAGAGTCAATACCAATGCCCTTCAAATTTTCCACACAATAGAAACAGAAAAAACAGTGCCAAACTCCTTTTATGAGGCTACAGTTACTCTGATTCCCAAATCACACAAAGATGCAACAAAGAAAGAGAATTACAGACCAATCTCCTTCATGAACAGTGATGCAAAAATACTCAATAAAATATTGGCTAACCTAATCCAAGAACACATCAAAAAATTATCCACCATGATCAAGTAGGCTTCATCCCAGAGATGCAAGTTTGGTTCAACATACAAAAGTCTGTCAATGTAATACACCATATAAACAAACTGAAAGAAAAGGCACAATATCATTTCCTTAGATGCTGAGAAAGCTTTTGACAAAATCCAACACCCCTTTATGATAAAGGTCGAGGAGAGATCACGAATACAGGAAACATACCTAAACACAATAAAAGCAATTTACAGCAAGCCAACAGCCAACATCAAGTTAAATGGAGAGAAACTCAGAGCAATTCCATTAAAATCAGGAACAACACAAGGCTGTCTACTCTCCTCATATTTATTCAATATAGTACTTGAAGTTCTAGCTAGAGCAATAAGACAACAAAAGGAGATCAAAGGGAATACAAATTGGAAAGGAAGAAGTTAAACTTTCACTATTTGCAGATGATATGATAGCATACATAAGTGACCACAAAAATTCAAACAAGGAACTCCTACAGCTGATAAACACCTTCAGTAATGTGGCAGGATTCAAGAGTAACTGAAAAAAATATCTGTAGCCCTCCTATATACAAATGACAAACAGGCTAAGAAAGAAATCAGAGAAACATCACCCTTTACAATAGCCACAAATAACATAAAATACCTTGGTTAACTCTAACTAAGCAACTGAAGGACCTATATGATAAGAATTTTAACTTTGTGAAGAGAGAAAATGAAGAAGATATCAGAAAATGGAATGATCATCCATGCTGATGGATAGGTAGGATTAACATTGTAAAAATGGCAATCTTACCAAAAACAATCTACAGATTCAATGTAATGTCCATCAAAATCCCAACACAATTCTTCACAGACCTGGAAAGAACAATACTCAACTTCATATGGAAAAACAAAAACCCAGGATAGTCAAAACAATCCTGTACAGTAAAGCAACCTCTGGAGGCATCACGATCCTTAACTTCAAGCTCTACTATAGAGCTACAGTAATAAAAACAGCTTGGTACTGGCATAAAAACCGACAGGTGGACCAATGCAATTGAATTGAAGACCCTGACATTAATCTGCACATGTATGAACACCTAATTTTTGACAAAGAAACCAAAACTGTACAATGGAAAAAAGAAAGTATCTTCAACAAATGGTGCTAGCATAATTGCATGTCAACAATATAGAAGATTGCAAATAGATCCATAACTGTCACCATGAACAAAATTTAAGTCCAAGTGGATCAAAGACCTCAACATAAATCCAGTTACTCTGAACCTGATAGAAGAGAAAGTAGGAAGTAGTCTTGAACATATTGGCATCAGAGATCACTTCCTAAATATAGCACCAGTAGCACAGATACTGAGAACATCAATGGGACCTCTTGAAACTGAGAAGCTTTTGTAGGGCAAAGACAAAATGACACCCTACAGAATGGGAAAAGATCTTCACCAACCCGACATCTGACAGAGGGCTGATCTCCAAAATATATAAAGAACTCAAGAATCTAAACATCAAAATACCTAACAATCCACTTAAAAATGGCCTATAGAGCTAAACAGAGAATTCTCAAGAGAAGAATCTCAAACGGCTGGAAGTCATTTAAGGAATTGCTCAACATCCTTAATTATCAGGGAAATGCAAATCAAAACGACTCTGAGATACCATCTTACACCTGTAACAATGGCAATGATCAAATTCACTGAAGATACCTTATGTTGGAGAGGATATGGAGCTAGGGGAACACTTCTACACTGTTGGTTGGAATGCAAACTTGTATAGCTACTTTGGAAATCAGTATGATGGCTTCTCAGAAAATTGGGAATCAATCTTCCTCAAGACCCAGCTATACCACTCTTGGGCATATACCCAAGGAATGCTCAATCATACCACAAGGACACATGCTCAACTATGTTCATAGCAGCATTATTTGTAATAGCCAGAACCTGGAAACAACCTAGATGCCCCTCAACTTAAGAATGGATAAAGAAAATGTGGTACATATACACAATGAATTACTACTCCACAGAGAAAAGCAATGACATCATGAGGTTTGCAGGCAACAACTAGAAAATATCATCCTGAGTGAGGTAATCCAGACTCAGAAAGACAAACATGATATGAACTCATTCATAAGTGGATACTACATGTAAAGCAAAGAATAACCAGACTGCAACCCACACCTCCAGGGAGACTAGATAGTAAGGAGGACCCTAGGAAAGACACAAGGATCACTCAGCAATGGAGAAATGGATGAGATCTACATGAGCAAGATGGAGTTTGGGGGGTGTGGGAAATGGAAGGCAAGTGATGGAGGAATGAGAGCTTATGGGAGTGGGAGGTTTGAGCTGGATCAAGAATTGAGTGGGAGAACAAGGAAAGAGATAGCATGATAAATGAAGGCACCATGGAATAAGGAGAAGAAGAGTACTAGGAAGGTTCCCAGGAATCCACAAAGATGAGTACACCATAGACTACTGGCAATGGTCGAGAGGGTGCCTGAGCTGACCTACTCTGGTGATTGGATTGCTGAACACCCTAACTGTCATCATAGAACCCTCATCTAGTGACTGATGGAAGCAGATGCAGAGATCCATGGCCAGGTCCCAGGTAGAGCTCCAGGATTCCAATTGAAGAGAGATAGGAAGGATTTTATGAGCAAGAGATATTGAGACCATGATTAGAAAGAGTACAGAGACAACTAGCCAAACTAGTGGAGGCACATGAACTGTGGACCAACAGCTGAGGAGCCCCCATGGTACTGGACTAGCCCATCTAGATAAGTGAGACAGTTGTTTGGTTTGAACTGTTTGGGGGGGTTCCCAGGCAATGGGACTGGGATCTGTCCCTGGTGCATGAGCTGCCTTTTTTGAGCCTGGTGCCTATGGTGAGACACTTTGTGCAACCTTGGTGCAGGGTGAAGGGGCTTGGACCTGCCTCAAAGAGTGTACCAGGCTCTGCTGACTCCCCATGGGAGACTTTTCCTTGGAGGAGGTGGAAATGGGGGGTGGGTTGGGTGGGAAGGCTTGGGGGTGGGAGGAGGGAGGATGGGGGGACCTGTGGTTGATATGTAAAATGAATAGAAAATCTCTTAGTTTAAAAAAAGGAAAAAAGAAAAAGAGACAAATATTAAAAAAAAAAAGACTTTGAGATGAGAGGTGAGGTATAGATGAATAGTAAAAAAGTAAAGTAGCATTCCTTCCATTTTTAAAAGCCCTAGAGACGAAAGCACTGAAAATGTGTATAATTAATAAGCAGTCTTCTTTAAGTCTAGAGGCAGAATATTTATGCCACAGGTCTAATGTCATATGTCTAGATTAAAATTGCAATTCTTTCACCTCAGTTTGCTCATATATACTGGGAAGAACGCAATCTTCCTAATCCGTGTGTTTGGTGTGCAAATGGCTTGTTCATACAGTATTAATCTGTTGGTTATAACAAAGTTAACATATATGTCCATTCAACATTTGATATTGAGTTTCTTAATGTTTAGGTTAAATATGAATAATTCTCCTCTTAAAATTCAAATAAAGATTGTTGTATGCACATGGCTTTTATTCCTTATGTGAATATACATTATAAACTACGTAAGGCTACATGTGATTTAACTTAAAAGACATTTTGGAATACACATGTTAATAAATAAAAACAAATTGGTGATTGCTAGGGTACTAATAAAGAACTGAGAACAAAGACACAGAAACAAGTATAATCTTGGGGAATGGAATCATTAAAAATCTTATTGGATTATAGTAAGAATTAAACTTGAATATGCACTTACTAAAATACTTAGAACTGAATATGGAGAAAAATTAAATTTTATGATGTATGTAAATTTTACAATCAGTGAGTAACTAAATAAATATCTTACCAAAAATGCACCACTAGAAATGTCAAAAACAACAGGAAAACTCTGGAGATGTACCTTACTAGCTCATGTTCTTTCCATTGAGAATAAAATTCTTCCATCAGATGTTGTCTTGCTTGTGGTGATATATTGTATACCTTAATATAATTTGCCTAAAGATCAGAGAACAGAACAAGCCACTAGATTAAACATAGATGACGGGCGGTGGTGGCACACACCTTTAATCCTAGCACTTGGGAGGCAGAGATCTGTCTGGATCTCTGTGAGTTCAAAGCCACCCTGGACTATATGAGGTTGACTCAGTCTAGGAGAGAAACAGAGCCAGGCAGTGGTGGCATACACCTTTAATCCCAGTATTTGGGAATCACATGCCATTAATCCCAGCACTAGGAAGGAAGTGATATCTGGGCAGATAAAATTATATAAGTTGTGAGGAGACAGAAACTAAAGCCTTTTCAAGCTGAGGAGTTCTAAAGGTAAGATGTGGCAGTGGCTTGATCCTTTGTCTCTCTCATCTCTCAGCATTTACCCCAATATCTGGCTTCGGGTTTTTATTAAAAGACCATTTAAGATTTGATGTATTGAGTTTAGCATTAAATGAGCTTTTATTAGAAGTTACCACTATTTGTATTATAACATCTAAAGGGAAATATTTACCCTATGTATGATCATATAGAGTTTGCCTCAGTGAGACACTATATCTCCAAGGTCATTCTGTAATCCAAATTTGAGTTAACTGAGGTTGTTACCAAGGGGCTGAATAAATCAATTCTTTGGATTTGTTAATTGTTTTTAGAATCATATTTTTAATATTTAAAAATTTTAATTACATCTATTCTAGTATTCCCATCTGTTCCCCATCATGTCCTTAAGATAGCAATGAAGGTTCTAACTCGACAAGGCGTCTTTCCAAGAATACAGGTTGATATATGTACCCTCCCTCCTTACAGTCAATTAATCAATAAGTGCGTGCAGGCAGTAAAGTAACAGTGATGAGGAGTCCCGCCAATGCTAAAAAAGTTAATGGTCCTTTTCATCGAACGCTGAATAATCAGGAAATTATTCCTCCCTGTAATTGATAACTATTATTATAATTCCCTCGAGATTTACTGAAATTAAGAGAATGGAATTCCTCTATTATGTTGGACAGCAATTTCAAAACCTAAATGATAAAATCAAAACATGAGATCAGAATGTAGCAATGTTTTCTATCACAAATTGTTTAGAAAATGAACATGCAGATTATTCTGGGCTCACATTGCTTACTTGGATATTTAAAACCACTTAAAAATTCAGTACTTACAAATTATCTATAAATACATTAAACTCTCAGAGAACCTGAAATATTAATTGCTAGCTGGGGATTTCATCGGGCAAACAAATTATGCAGACAGAATAATGTGTGTCCTTGTTTGCTGTATTTCCCCAGGAGGTAAAACAATAAATTCC
The DNA here is from genome assembly GCF_949786415.1 of Peromyscus eremicus. NCBI lineage: Eukaryota > Metazoa > Chordata > Mammalia > Rodentia > Cricetidae > Peromyscus > Peromyscus eremicus. Next base: position 109,200,414 of record NC_081420.1, read on the forward strand.
AAACCTTAAAGTCATCAGATTTATTTATCTTCTGCAATAAGTACTTTTTCTCCCCTGATCCACAATAAACCCACATGAACAGCACAAAATAAAGTGTTTTAGAGTATGTTGTTTTAAACAAAAGAAACTTTCTTCATTAGAATTGGAATGTTATGGTACAATGATCTAGAATGGGTCTAGAATGGAAAGAAAATGCTTATCATTTTCTGAATTTCTGCTGTGGAAAGCAGAGTGGGTTTCTAATATCCACTGCTTGTTTGGGCTTTCCAGAGAGATTTCTGATTATACATTGTAAATAGGGTGCCTTCAAGAGAGCCAAAGCCTCTTGGGAAAATGAGCTATAAATTGTCAACAGAGAAGGTGAGGGAACCAGGGCACATTATTTCCAAGTCCCTGGCCCTCTCATTGTTAATGTACAAACTGGGATTGGAACCCTTTTTTCTCTAGCAATGTTCCATATAGCACATTGTTGCCTCAAATGAGTAACTTAATTCATTCTAATAATGACAGTTTTTCTTAGAGAGTTCAGTGCATTAGCTGATAATTTGCTGACTTCCAAATTTCTTTATGGGCTGAAATATCAAAGTTAGCATTGTTAGTCTGCTTTGGACTAAGGGCTGCTACATCAAAAACCAAGTAAAGGCTTGAGGATTAGACAGAATAATTACAATGAACATAGAGAAAGACATCAGAATTTTGCGATTTTAACTAGCATCAGGAGTGGCAATGGCATTTGAATTAGTCTTGTATTTTAATCCAAATTGGTTTGGGGCAAGTTGTTTAACATGCATAGCAGCCCCTTTGTGCTTGTTGAGTTTTGTCTGTCAACGAGGCAGCTAGAGACATATGAGACATGTTGGCTTCATCAAATTGACTTGTAGATATGTCTATGGGAAATTTTCTTCATATCAATTGAATGATATAGGAGGGCCAAGGCTACAGTAGGCTTTGCCACCCCTGGGCAGGTGGACCTAGGCTATATAAGAAAGCCGACTGAGTAAGCCATGGAGAACAAGCCAGGAAGCAGACCTCTACCTTGGTTCCTGTCTCTGTTTCTACTTGTGTTTCTGGCCTGACTTCCTTCAATGGTCAGGATATATAAGCCTAAGCCTTTCCTTCCCAAGAGTTTTGGGGGTCAGTGTTTTATCATAGCAAACAACAGCAAACTAGGACAGAAATCTGTGCCAGAGGGTAGGATAGTACTGTGATGAAACTCACCATGCTGTTTTGTAGGAGCATTATGGAAGCATTTAGAATGTTGGGCTGTAAAACCCATTGAGTGCTAAGAGCTTGATAAGCTATTTTGATAGTTTAGAAAATAGGAATATATGAAGAGATGCTGATGAATAAGTGGTGTTTCTGAATGAAGCAAAGTCTCTGTTGGGGCATTTGTGTAATATTTTGGATTTAGAATTGGTGGAAGTGAACCTTTTGCTTTACTAGTTAACTATGGCTAAAAATTGCTACGATTAATAAGAAACTAGCAACATTGAGGTGGCATCTTATGGACAGGATTTATTCAGGGTCACTACACCAAAGCTGTAGTTTAGAGTGTCTGAGGTTACATCTAAACTGACATATGAACTTGGTAATTTATAAATATTGCCCATATGCTGCAGGTTTTGGGGTCATGAGAGTTCTATGATTGAAGGAGTCATGGAGAAGAGCTGAGGCTAGGCACTGAGAGGTCTCATAAGAGGACATTGGTAAAAGTGAAGACTCAGTTGCAGTTGAAATCTCAAGACTGGCACCATCATGGAGAGAAGTTGAGACTTGCCACCATGTTGTAAGGTCAGAGTTTCTAAAGAGTTCCCAGGAGGCCACTGGTAAAGTTAAAGCCTCTATTGAAAAGGAGATTCCCAGCATATTGGAAATGCCAAGCCTGGGGAGGAAGATCCAAGATCAAAAGCATGTATGGAAGCAATAATGATCCCAGGAGATAAGCAATGTGTTGCAGATGGCAGAGCGGGAGAATTTGGGCTACCGAAGCCCCTTTAACCCCTAAGTTAGGGAATAAGTCACAAACATTGGCCACTGAGCAGTTTACAAGTCAAATTTTAGTTTTGTTTATGATTATTATTATTATTGCAATTATTATTATCTCATATTTTTTATGTTTTCCCTCTTGGAATAATAAAGTATATAATTTATGATAAATATTATAGGAGCTCACAGTTAAGAGAGTTTAGATAGTAAAAAAAAAAATAGACACTGAACTTGTAAATTGGTATTTTACAAAGACTTTGGGACTTTCAAACATGTACTACATTTTATATTGTGATATTAATATGAGATCTTGGAGATACACAAGAAAGGAAAAATTATGGTTTAATAGTGATATGTTTATTTGTAAAGTTGACAATGAGTCAGTCACACTGGTTAGTTTCTGTCAAGTTTGACACAAACTAGCGACACCTGGGAAGAGAGAAACAAAATTGAAGGATTGCAGCCATCACATTGGCCTGTTGGCATATCTTTGAGGCATTTTCTTGATGAATGATTAATGTGAGCAGGTCCAGGTAATGTGATGCAGGTGGTCCTTGGTTGTATAAGAATGCAGGCTAAGCAAGCCATGGAGAAGAAGCCAGAAAGCTGATTCTTTCCTCTGGTCTTGTCCTAACTTCCCTCAACGATGGGCTGTGATCATATTCAAAGAAACCCTGATCTCTCCAAGTACATTTTGGTCTATAATTTACTACAGAAACAAACAGCAAACTAGGACATCCCTCCTCTCGAAAATGAAAGTAAAATAATAGTAAAAGTTTCATGAATGTTGTTTCTATATATTAGGTGTAATAATCAACATCTTATATGAATTTCACACACTTATATGTTAAGTAGATGCTGTCATTATCCCTGTATTTTATTTTTGATGCTGAAATTGACACTTCATCAGGTCTCAAAACTGATGAAGCTCTAAGCAATAGAGGTAAGATTAGAAGCTAGGCACCCTGAACCTGTAGACAAAAGTGTTGTCCTGTAGGACAGAATATATAAAATGAGATAATAGGTAATGCTCTCTAGTAATCCTTCTGCAATGTCTAGTGCACAACAACTCAGTTGTATAATAAGTTTAACAGTCAAGGTAGTCAGTCATCTGTAAGCGTGGTGTAAAAGAAAGTGTAAATTTGGCTTTAAGAACCAATATGGGAACCAGATGCAGAGATCCACGGCCAGACCCCAGGTGGAGCTCCAGGAGTCCAATTGGTGAGAAAGAGGAGGGTTTGTATGAGCGAGAATTGTTGAGACCAAGGTTGGATAAAGCACAGGGACAAATAGCCAAATGAATGGAAACACATGAACTATGAACCAATAGCTGAGGAGCCCCCAACTGGATCAGGCCCTCTGGATAAGTGAGACAGTTGATTAGCTTGATCTGTTTGGGAGGCATCCAGGCAGTGGGACTGGGTCCTGTACTCAGTGCATGAGTTGGCTGTTTGAAACCTGAGGCTTATACAAGGACACTTTGCTCAGCTTGGGAGGAGGGGACTGGACCTGCCTGGACTGAATCTACCAGGTTGAACTCAATCCTCAGGGGAGTCTTTGCCCTGGAGGAGATGGGAATTGGGGGTGGGCTGGAAGGAAGGTGGGGGGAGGGGGGCGGGAGGGGGAGAACAAGGGAATCCGTGGCTGATATGTAAAATTAAATTCAATTATAAAATTTAAAAAAAGAACCAATATGCTGCAAAACTGCCTCTGAATGTTTGGGACTCCATGGATCCTTTCTTTAAATTTATTAATATTACTGATACTCAACAGGCAATTTTGTCCTCATCCCTTGTGACATTTGATAGTATGCAGGGGTAATCTTGACTGTCATGAGTAGAGAAATATTATTAACTTCAAATATACAGGGTCCAACTATCACTGCCCATGAAAAAAATGTAAGAATGAAATATTAGTAACACCGATGTTGAAAAACACCGCTATGTCTCAGAACACAGTTTTAATCTATTATATTCATAAAGGAGCAGGTCCTGTCTAAAGAAAGGTTGGTTAATATTTGTGTTTATTAGGAATTCCGATTTGGAAGACACAAATTCATCCTGAAATTCTCCATCTTCAACAAGTCTCACACAGCTAATTCTGATGTGTTGGTGAGGAGAAGGTTCTTCATATTGCTGTTTTACCAAGAAAATCTCCAGCTATACCAGCTTCATCTGATACTGAGGATTAGAGAGCACACAGAAGAAGCCAGCTTAATGATAACTATCTATCGCCTTAAACTCTTAGCATGTTTATACTCTGTGCCTTGTTCTCAGCCAGCTACCATATTAGATTTGCACCCTGTGGCCAGGAGCAGAGACATATTACAGGCAAGGATGTGTGAGATATGGCCTGACAAGGAGGTGCTAATAACTCTGCTGAAACTCCAAATTATTGCCTTCTCCCTGTGCCCAAAGGGGAGGGGAGAGAGTGAAACAGGTGCTAAAAGAATTCAGTGTGAAGTCAAAGCCTGTAGGAAAGCCAAGACAATATGTGTTCTGCGAAGAAGGGACAGCAAAGACAGTGAAAAAGAACTGGGGTTGGAATTTTATCCAGCCTTTAGAAGTAAGAATTGTTACATGCATTTCGAGAAGGATTACAGTTCTGTCAATGCAGGGAGCTTTCAACAGGTTTTTGAACGTCTCTAAGGCAGAGGTGATGCAAGAGAGAATCACCTGGGAGACTGAAATAGCATTCCTGGTCCCTGATGTAGCTAGTTAACCCTGAATGTTGAGATGGGTGCAGATTGGCAACAATTTGTTGTAGCCTTGTTCTAACTCCAATATGTAGCTGGGGTTGAGAACCACTGGTTTAAATATTGTTTTTGTCTTTACGGTAGAATAATTAGACAATCAAAAGACTTTATATGTAAGTATTTTAATGAGGTAACTAGCATGTAGTAAGTGTGACTAATTTGTTAGCTGCTGTTGTTGTTATTACTATTATCTTTATTTTTTTTATTTGATATCCAAATTTTGTCTCTTGTCTTATGGCGTCATACAACTAGAAGTTTAAGTAAAGACTAAGAAGGTCATACCCGTTGAACTGGTTGTTTTCTTTAAGCTATAAACATAAATAGTTATTCTCTAATCCTAGCCCTTTGGAGACAGAGGCAGGCAGATTTCTCTGAGTTTGAGGTCAGCCTAGTCTGTGTATCAACTTCCTGGCAAGGCAATACTTGTTTCAATTTCTATTAATCTCTGTGCATCTGGAGGCCATCTTCTCACTAATTAACACTGAGATGTCTTTTTTTAAAACACACTATAAATATGATTTTATAATCTAATCAAATTAAAATAATATTACTATTAGAAATGTTTGGAATTGGTACCCCATTATTCTGTCATAAATACTATCCTAGTGTTAAATCCACAGATAACATTTACAAGACCTAGAAACAAAACAGCTCTTCCAGGATTCTCTCATACTAGGCAGTCACATGCAACTCCTCAATAAATTTCCCTCCTCTTGAGCTCAAACCCTTCTTCTCTTCTGCTTAATTCTCTCTTACTTCCATGCTTTCTTTCTGTGTGTGGCCCACTGAGTGTAATGTTTTTACCCAAGCATTGTGGCTATTGTACTCGTGAACTCAGTGCTTAGCTTCTTAAGTGGGTCATGGGATCTGAACTTGGGTCCTCATGCTTCTCCAGCAGGAAGTTCAGTGACTGGACCATCTGTCCAACCCTCCACATTCATCACACAGCAAAGCCTCAAAAAGATGATAGTGCACTAAGCTGCCTACTCTCTGCTACCTTAAAGGATATCACCCTACTTATAAAAATCTATCCATAATAAGAGAAGATTCAGCATTAAATAACTATGTTCACCTATGTATTCTGCTTGCTTGAACAATTATCTACATCCATAATTGAAACTTCTACCCCATAGATAGATTGCAAGATGAATAAGACAAAGCCCAACACACATAACTCATTGTATAGAAAAAATAACAAGGGGAATAACAGTTCACTTTATGAAATATCGTACAGAAATAAGATGTATATTATTGGGTTTTGGATACTGAAAATATTATCTTTACTTTGTGTGTGTTCCTGTGTTGATGTGAGTAGGTGTCTGTGTGCCATAGGTGCACATAGCAAGTCAGAGAACAACCTTTGGGTGTCAATTCTCTTCTTTCCAGTCTGAGAAAGGAATTTTTTCTGGGTAAGCACAGGTGGTCCATGAGCTTCTGAAGAGTCTCCTGTTTCTGTATCACATTTCCCATTATAGATGCTTTCAGTACTGTGTCGAGCTTGTGTGTGAGGTCTGGGAATCAGAACTCAGGTCTTTGGGTTTGTGCAACAAGCTACCTTACCTAAAGACTCAACTCCTTGTCCTGAGAATAGAGATGTAACAGAGACTTTCAAATTCCACCTTATTTTTCTTTATTTAGTTGTTGTTTGAGCCAGAGTCTCACTATGTGGTCACTATGCTATACTTAAGGTCCAGGATATGACTCTATATGTAATGCCTCCCTCATCAACAGTTTTTTTTTTTTTGATCCTTACAACAACTCTTGGAAAAGGATAGGTCAGAAGCCTAATTCCTTAGATAATGGAAATTGAGGTTCCAAGAGGATATTGATTTGTTGAAGTCATTGAACTCAGAGGAAAAAAGCACAAGAAAATAATATTTACTCTACATATGGAAACATGATTTCTTAAAGTGGTAAAGCAATGATCTACCAGTTGCATGCAAATCTGTATTTATTATTGTCATGAAATGGGCAGTGTGAATAAACTGCCTTCCTCCGACCTAAGAGAAAGAAAGGTGACAAAGGCTGCTTAGCTATATGTCGATCTATTATCCATTATTGCTTTTTCCTCAAAAAGGATGACACATTATGCAAAATGAATAGAATCTCAGAGTCCAGGTGCAAACAAAAGATATTAAGTTCTGATTTCTACTATTTTGAAATTGCCTTTCCTGGCTCCAAATAGATGTGTATAGATGTTTGCAGTTTAAACCTTCCCCTTCTTGAAATGTTACAATGTTATAGCCAAACTGTCATAAGCAGCTCTGGAAAAGGAAAAAGAACACACACACCAAACCTAATAATTTCATCTCTTAAACCACACCTGAGGAACAGTTACATAGTGGATTGTGTTGATCGCCAAAAATGATTAATGAACCTTCCTAGTAAACCAATTGTGTCACAAAATTAAAGTGGGGAGTAGGAAAAACATGAAGTAATCACAGGAAGAAGCAGCCTTCACTTTGAACTTTTTCATGATGGACTTTTCTTCAGCATCTAATAAATATTATTTCTTTCATAGCATCTTACAGTTTTTCTCACTGGCATAAGGTTTTCTACTTATTTTGGATGTTCTCATTTATTTTAATTTTCACTATACACTGAAGTGTATAGTTTACCTAAATTGTGCTAGTATTAATAAAAACTTGAGAGTCAGAAATTGAAATAAAAAGCTTATAAATCCAAAGAACAATAGAGGATTGATCGGCTGACCCTACTCTCCATCCATATTTTCCTGACCCCAAGGCCCCAAAACTCCCCCTCAGGCCCTTCTCTCTTCCTGTCCCTCTCACTCCAACTTCCTCACTCCTCCAACAACTCTACAGCTAATCCCAGTTAACCAATCACCAACTCCATCTTTGAATCAAGGGGACTTTACTGACACAGTGTAGTGTCTCCCACAACATTTCCCCCTTTTTATCTAAATAAAAAAGAGACAGATTGGACCAAGAGGTGAGTCTTTGTTCTCCAACTGATCAAACCAACCTCTGGCCTTTAGGCCCAGGGGCACAACCAGTGTCCCCAAACCCCTACCAGTTGCAGGCCAGCAGGCAGGACTCCTGTAACCTACAAGGCTCACTCCATCCACAAACTCACCCATCTTCCAGGACAGCAGCTACTCCTTGAGATACAGACTCCACCAGCTCTAAGTGGACCAAGAGCTCTGATTGGACCAACAGTGTTCACTGGACCAAGAGTGGATCCCTGAAACACAGACACCATTTGCACTGATTGGAGGAAGAGACCAGTAAAGGCTAATGCAAGAATACATTCAATAACATAAAGAGAAATAGGGTAGTACCAGAACCTGTGGTCCTACTTCAGCAAGACCTGAACATCCCAATGTAGAAGAAGCAGAAGAAAATGACCTTAAATATTATTTTAAGATGACAATACATGCATTTAAAGAAAAAAAATGAAAAATTCCCTTAAATAAATAAAGGAAAACACAAACAAAAATTTGGGAGAAATTAATAAGTCCCTTCAAAAAAACCAAGAAAAAGCAATCAAACAAATGAAGGAAACAGTTCAAGACTTGAAAACTGAAATAGAGGCAATAAAGAAGACACAAACTGAGGGAATGCTGGAAATGGAAAATCTGAGTTAACAAACAGAAACTACAGATGCAAGCATAACCAACAGAATGCAGGAGATGGAAGAGAGAATCTCTGGCATTGAAGATATGATAGAGGAAATAGAAAACACTAAAGTAAATAAAGTCATAACACAAAATGTCCAGGAAATCTAGGACACTATGAAAATACCAAACCTAAGAATAATGGAGATAGAAAAAGGAAAAGAATACCAGCTTGAAGACAAGATGAATATATTCAACAAAATCATAGAAGAAAACTTTCCCAACCTAAGGAAGAAAATGCCCATGAAGATACAAGAAGCTTACAGAACAACAAATAGACTGGACCCAAAAAAGAAGTCCCTTTGCCACATAATAATCAAACCACTAACATAGAGAATAAAGAAAAAAAATATTAAGAGCTACAAAGGAAAAAGGCCAAGTAACATATAAAGGTAGACTCATCAGAATAACACCTGAATTTTCAGTGGAGACTCTAAAATCCAGAAGGTCCTGGACAGACTTTATGCAGACACTAAGAGACCATGGATGTCAGCCCAGACTCTTATACCCAGCAAAACTCTCAATCGCCATAGACAGAGTAAAGAAAATATTCCATGATAAAACTAGATTTAAACAATACCTATAGACAATCCAGCCCCATAGAAAGCACTAGAGAAAAAAATCCAACCTAAGGAAGTTAAATTCACCCATGAAAACACAGGTAATAGATAATCCCACACCAACAAATACCTGTAGCTGCCAAGCCCTGTCAGTCCAACAGTCTACTTATAATATAAACACATAGACGCTTATATTATTTAAACTGTTTGGCCTAATGGCTCAGGCTTCTTGCTAGCTGTTCTTATATCTTAAATTAACCCATCTCTATTAGTCTATAAGTTGCCACATGGCTCGTGGCTTACTAGTACTTTACATCTCGCTTGTCATGGTGGCGGCTGGCAGTGTCTCTCTGACTCAGCCTTCCTGTTCCCCGGATACTCTTCTCTCCTTGTCCTGCCTATACTTCCTGCCTGGCTACTGGCCAATCAGTATTTTATTTACTAACCAATCAGAGCAACACATTTAACATACAGAACATCCCACAGCAAATACCAAAGAAGGGAAGCATACAACACTACCACCAAAAAATAACAGGAATTAATAATCACTAGTCATTGGTGTCCCTTAACATTAATGGACTCAATTTTCCTATAAAAAGAAACAGGTTAACAGAATAGATATGAAAAGAGAATCCATCCTTCTGCTGCATACAAGAAACACATCTCAACTTCAAAGACAGACATTACCTCAGAATAAATGGCTGGGAAAAGTCTTTCCAGACAAATGACCTTAAGAAGCAAGCTCGTGTAGCTATCCTAATGTCTAACAAAATAGTTTTCAAACTAAAATTATTCAAAAGAGATCAAGAAGGACATTACATATTCTTCACAGGAAAAATCCATCAAGATTAAGTCTCAATTCCAAACATTTATGCCCCAAATACAAAGGTACCAACATATGTAAAAGAAAAAAAAAGCTTAACTTACACATCAAACCCAACAAACTAATAGTGGGAGACTTCAACAGCCCACTCACAACAATGGACAGGTCTACCAGACAGAAACTTAACAGAGAAATAAGGGAACAGACGTTATGACTCAAATGGACTTAATAGATATCTACAAAACATTCCACCCAAACAAAAGCAAATATACCTTCTTCTCAGCACCCCATGGAACCTTCTCTAAAATTGAACACATACTTGGTCACAAAGCAAACCTCCACATTTATTAAAAAAAAAAAAGTTGTAATAACCTCTTGTATTTTATTGGAGCACCATGCGTTAAAGTTAGAATTCAAAAACAACACAAATTACAGAAAGCCTACAAATTTATGGAAATTGAATAATGTTCAAGAGAATCACCAATGCATCAAGGAAGAAATAAAGAAATTAAAGACTTCCTAGAGTTCAATGAAAATGAATGTACAACATACCCAAACTTATGGGACACTATAAAAGCAGTACTAAGAGGAAAGTTCAAAGCTCTAAATGCTACAAAAAGAAGTTAGATCTCATATTAGCAATTTAACAGCACACCTGAAAGCTCTAGAAGAAAAAGAAGCAAACTCACTCAAGAGAACTAGATACCAGGAAATAACCAAATTGAGGGCTGAAATCAATAAAATAGAAACAAGGAGAATAGTACAAAGAATCAATGAAACAAAGAGTTGGTTCTTTGAGAAAATCAACAAGATAGACAAGCCCTTATCCAAACTAACCAAAATGCAGAGAGGGAATATCCAAATTAACAAAATCAGAAACCAAAAGTGAGATGTAACAACAGACAATGAGGAGATCCAGAGAATCATCAGGTCACACTTCAAAAACCTGTACTCCACAAAACTGGAAAATCTAAAAGAAACGGACAATTTTCTGGATAGGTACCATATACCCAAATTAAATCAAGACAAGATAAACAATTTAAATAGACCTACAACTTCTATGGGAATGGAAGCAGTCATTAAAATCTCCCAACAACAACAACAAAGAGAGCTAGATGGTTACAGTGCAGAATTCTACCAAAATTTTAAAGAAGAATTAATACCAATACTCCTCAAATTGTTCCACACAATAGAAAGAGAAGGAACTTTGTCAAACTCTTTCTATGAGATTACAGTTACCCTGATACTCAAACCACAAAAAGATACAACAAAGAAAGAGAATTGCAGACCAATCTCCCTTATGAACATTGATGCACAAATACTCAATAGTGGCAAACCGAATCCAAGAACACATCCAAAAAAAAAAAAAATCATTCATCATGTCAAATAGGCTTCATCCTAGAGATGCAAGAATGGTTCAACATATGAAAATCAGTCACTGTAATCCATCATATAAATAAACTGAAAGAAAAAAAAGACCATGTCATTAGATACTGAAAAAGCCTTTGACAAAATCCAACACCCCTTCATGACAAAGGTCCTGGAGAGATCAGGAATACAAGGAACATACCTAAACGTAATAAAGGCAATTTACAGCAAGCCAACAGCCTACATCAAATTATCTAAATAAAAAGGAGGGGTTTAACTCTAACACAGTAAAACTATATATAATAAGAACAATTATCGAGTAATAAGTACATTCAAAATATCCAGTCCATTACTATTGGAAAATTCAAAGGAAATACTCCATTATCTATTCTATCCTGGAGAATCCAAAGTTTTGTATTTGATTTACTTTCTATCAAAAATAAGGAAATCTGTAACTATAACTATCTAATACTCAACCCTATCAAAGACCTGAGACGAATATAATACCTGATTAAACAGAAAGTACACAGCAAGCAACTTCCAAAACTAAGAAACAGTAGAGACATCTGGTTTTCATTCTTGTATGGTAACTGGATAAACTAAAGTTGATTATCTAATAACTGTGTGCTGTTACTCTTCAATTTCTTAATGCAATGGTGTGGTAGGTTCTGTTTTAAATTCCTCTGTGTGTGTCTGAATATTTTTCTTATCTTCATTAGCATGTCTAAGACTTTTATTTTATCTGTCAAGTTTTCATTATTTTCATTAGTAAGTCTTTCCAATGCTTGTATCTTATAGGTAATTTTTGTTATTTTCTTTGGTAAGTTTTTCTAAAGCTTGCATATTATCAGTAGTAAGTCTCTCTAAGATTTGTATCTTATCAGTTAAATTTTATCAGTAAGTCTTTCTAAGGCTTGTATCTTATCAGTAGAAAGTCTTTCTAAAGCTTGCATCTAATCAAGAGTAAGTCTTTCTAAGTTTTGCATCTTAACAGTCAAATTTTTCATAAAATTTTAAAAATGGTTATCAAACCATTTTTAAAGATAAAATATGAACTACCAAACTGGTAGTAATTAAATCAGTATTATGTCAGTCCCAGCTAAGTGATATATCCCCTCATTTACTTTTTTTCCATTTGCAAGTCATCTGTAGTAGCAGTAAACAGGTTCCTGACTCCCTGCATTAGGATATTTCTGATTTTTTTTTTTTTTTTTTTTTTTTTGGTTTTTCGAGACAGGGTTTCTCTGTGTAGCTTTGCGCCTTTCCTGGAACTCACTTGGTAGCCCAGGCTGGCCTTGAACTCACAGAGATCCGCCTGCCTCTGCCTCCCAAGTGCTGGGGCTGAGATTAAAGGCGTGCGCTACCACCGCCCGGCAATATTTCTGATTTTTAACATGAGAAATATTTTCCCTTTTTAAAATAAAACCAAATTCCACTTTTTTTTTTTTTTTTACAGGGTTTCTCTGTGTAGCTTTGTGCCTTTCCTGGAACTCGCTTTGGAGTCCAGGCTGGCATCGAACTCACAGAGATCTGCCTGGCTTTGCCTCCCGAGTGCTGGGCCCAATTCCACATTTAAGAATTCCCCGGTATCTCACCAGATCTGATGACTTTTTCCTTTGTCCACAGCAGAGACTATGGTGACAATACAGGGGGCACGGCGAGGGGGGGGGGGCGGTGGTAGCCAGCTACAGCAGCAGTGCTGTGGTGGATTGCCCAGGCAGTCAGACTATTGCCACAGTGGTGGGGTGACATCAGGCTACCATTTTCCAGAGGAGCCAGGCTGAGGGCACCTGCAGCTGCTTGTGAATAGCGGGGTTCGGGGGCGGGGGTTGGAGGTGGGGGGAAGAGGGCTGAGGGTGTGCAGTGGTGGCATTAGCAGCAGAATCCCAAGTGGGTGTAAGCAGGTGTCAAGGTAGCTCAGCTGGTCTGGGTTGGTAGCCTATGGACGGGGTCGGGGAAAGCGCTCATGGTGGAAGTGAGAGCAAGGGTAGATGGTGGCTCACCCCAGGGGCGTTTGGGTCCATCGGCAGGCAACTGCTGGAGGCTTCTGTGGAAAGACTGCAATGGAAAAAACCCTGTACTCGCACAGGGGATCTATGGGAAGGAAGACAAAGCCAGCACGCAGCATGGTTTAATAATTCCATGCATTGGATGCCAGATGTATTGTTTACCTAAATTGTGCTAGTATTAGTAAAAACTTAGGAGTTAGAAGTTGAGATCAAATTTGATAAAACCAAGAAACGGGGGATGGGCGATCAGTTGACCCTGCTCTCTACATTTTTCTGATCCAAAAGCCTGGAAGTCCCCCTCAGCCCTTCTTTCTCTCTTCCTGTCCCTCTCTCCAACTTCCTCAGTCATCCAACACTTCTACTGCTAGTCCTGGTCAGGCAATTGCTGACTCTATTCTTGATTCAAAGCGTCTTTATTGGCAACAGAGAGTGGCCATGTGAACAATTCTCCTGAAACACTAAATGTCATTGAGTTATTATCAGAGAAGGAAGTATTTGTAATTCACATTTTTGCAGAGAAGGGAATATTGAAATTCACAGTTGGTAGTGGGCTATTTGCATTTTGTTCCTGTTACTGTTTATACAATAGACTGACCTACAGGAAAACTCAGTAGCTTGTATACTTCATGTTGCTTGTGTTTTCTGCATATTAATGTATTTTATATGGTTTAATTATAAGCCTCTGAAGTATGCATCTTGGTTATAGACAGATAGATAGATAGATAGATAGATAGATAGATAGATAGATAGATAATAGATTATAACTCATTTCAAAGACAGAACAAAAGCATTTGAGGTTCTTCATGTTGCTAGTGTTTTCTGCATATTAATGTATTTTATATGGTTTAATTATAAGCTTCTGAAGTATGCATCTTGGTTATAGATAGATAGATAGATAGATAGATAGATAGATAGATAGATAATAGATTATAACTCATTTCAAAGACAGAACAAAAGCATTTGAGGTTGCAATTTTATAGCCATTTTTATCTGTTCCTTATAAAATATTCATTTTATTCACATTAGTCAGTATGTTGAGTCATGGTAAAACTAAACAACTGTATTTTTTAATTTCTCTATTTATATAATCATCTCTTTAAAACATGGAACATCATTTAACTCCTCCCAACCCCAACTCACCTACCCCCCCACCCCCACTCCCCTACCTTTCCATTTCCCCACCCCATCTATGAACTGCTGGAGCATGTGAAGGGGCCAATCCTGCAGATCCAAAGCAGCAGGATCTCCATAATACAGGGCAAAAGCAAAATATCCAAGATGAGTCCCAGTGAAGATCCAGTATCAAGAGTATAGCACAAGTCAAAGGTGTTGAACAAGATCAATGATTCATTACAATGAATATTTGCAAATAATTTGTATGGATGTGACTAACTCTGTCACACTACAGCTTCCATGACAAGATGTTTTTCTCTCAATTTTTATTTTATTTTATTTGGGGGGAGGTTGCAAGAGCAGAGGGCAGATATGAGGAGATGGGGAGATGAATGGGATCAGGATGCTTGATGTGAAATCCAGAAAACAAATCAATAAAATGTTAAAAATAAATAAATAAATAAATCATGGAATATGTAAAACTCGTTCCCAAAGAAACATCACTTATCTATCTAGCACACAAATGAAATAGGATGTTTTATAGGTAAAACTTGGGGATTATGTTTATTTCCATATGATTAGACAGAAACATTTTGTAATTGTGTAGGTAGAGAGGTATGAAGATGTCTGTAAGTACATTATTGTATTTCATGTGATCATCTGTTTCTTAAAATGTAATATAAAAAATGAAAACAGCACTTTAAATGAATCAGATGATGATGGTGATGAAGGAAATAAAGATACAGAGGTATTTCCCGACAGAGCAGGTGTTAGGAAAGAAAAGATAACTGCTAAGTTAAGTAGTTACTTTTGAAGAATGTCCTTCTCAGGTGTGGCAAGCAATGCCAGCATCAACTTGACAGTCACAATGAGGAAGTCTTCTTTCTCACACCACTCACTTAAAAGGATCCTGGAATAGGGGTCAGCAACTTTCACTTTGACAAGCTTTGAAGTTCTTACGCGGTTTTATGAAATCAGGGATTCATGGTTATCATGTTACACATTACTCCTGGAATTTTTGGATGAGATTTACAATTCTTATCAGTGGACCTAGCGACATACCATCTCCAAATATACTAGCATCAGTGGAGTCCCTAAAAAGAAAAGAAAAACAAAATAAGCAAAAGGTAGCAAGGGAGAGAGGGTCTGTCCTTTATTTTGCTGACCATTTTGTATCCTCTTCTACCTGTAAAGGTGACTTCTGCCACTGTCTTATGTGTTGTCCTCGGGCTTACAGCTTCGCATTGAACTCTACTGCTGTTTTTCTGAGTCTCCACATTTTCAGATGGCAGATGGTGGGAATTTTTCATGGGATGCCTCTGTGAAAAAAACTTCAGCGACTTGAGATAAATTCCTTATGGTGAGAGTACAAGTGATGATTTGGATCAGGTGACTTAGGATAAGTAGAAAATAAGAATGGTATGGGGTTATCCATTCATTAAATAGTGTTTGAATTTAAAATAGGGACCACATCATATCTAATCATTTGCTTTATGAAATGCCAATCAGAACAAAGACTGACTCTAATGGGGCCCTGTATGATCAGTTTGAGAAGATTATTCTAGATCTTCTCATCATGTTAAATACGTAGGACTAAAAAGAATAATGCTCTGCTTTAATATAGTGTCAAATTATTATTTATTTATTTTTCCAAAGCCAAGATACAAATATTTCTACATAATTGACTCTAAACTCTCTAGATAAAGGGCTAATCTTTATAATTTAGTATATAAGGCAAATCGTTAGGACAATAATCTATTTAAAAAACTTGAAGATTTTAATGGAAAATTGCTAGTTTTCAAAACTTCTTTTTCCTTACACAGAAATAACCCTTTCACAGGGAACAAACACTACTTGTTTTCTTTCTTAAGTATTTTCTTGATTTTATTGAGTGAAAATGTGTATGTTTTCTCTGTGGTGACAGTAAGAGTTACTTTTTATTTATAAACTCAAGAGAACCTGCATTTGCAATTTGTTTTGATGTCTGAGATAAATAAGAACTGCAGAAAATGTAAAAAAATACTATAACTTTATTAACAGAACCATTGTTGTTAATAATCAAGGCGGAAACTTGGAAGAAATACATTTGTAGAACCATTTTTACTTCATTTAGAAAATATTGATTAGTATACTTTCTGAAATGTGCTTTGCAAAATCCCAAGTGTTGTTAATATTCTCATAATATGGACTCTTCATTAGTCAAGTTCATACATGAAATGCTTTGTATGTGATTTGAATGGAAGGCAGAAAGTAAGGAAAGAAAGGATTGTGAAAAGAAAGGCTTGTTGGTAAGCATTCTGGATCATATGGACCTTTAGGCTTATGTTTTCAAACTGTTATTACAGCAAAGATTACTATGATGTGAAATTTACTCTGAGTCAGTTTGAGGAGGCCATGGAGCCTCTTCTACTCTGCCTTTCATCATTCTTGTGTTTGTGATGATCCTTCAGGATAGAATTCAATATTCATAGCAGTACACTGATACCTCCCTGTTGTCAGAGGGTCCGTGACACTCAGTTGAAAGCATGAAGAAAATAAAAAGCTGACCTCCTCCAACTCCATTTCCCAATGAATGAAGATCTGAGCTGGGACAGTAGGGAGTAGTTTTGTTTTTGCATTTGAAATTTGAAAGACCAGCTCTTCCTGAGTCTCTAGGCAGAAGCCTCTGGATTAGAAACAGTGTCTTTGGATCTCCTGATCCTCAAATTTTTGACTCTGCAGGTGGCCATGGTATCACCTCTTCTAAGTCTCCAGTTGCTGGTAAATTATTTTAGGACTTGTTATCTCCTAATCTCCTGAGAAAACTCCTTATGGCTTATGACTATTCTTAGCTATATCTATATCTGTATATAATCTACATGGACTAATATTGACTATCTATCTATCTACTTGCCTGCCTATACATAAACAATTCTATTGGTTTTATTTCTGGGTGTCACTACAAGTAGTTTGCAGAGCTAAGAAGCTCATGTTTAATAGTGTATAGCATTAACATCAACATACACACATAAAACTGTGTGCTGCATGATTTATGATTATTTCTTCAATTTTCTCAGAGGCCAGAGAAAGGACAAACACCATGTCTCAGGTTATTCTTTTGTCCTTCCCCTCCCTAATTTTCCTCACTACTGTTCTCTCTCTACTCCCTCCTGTAACACCAATCTTATATGGTCCCCAGAAATCCACAAAGATACCTCCACAATAGACTGCTGGCAATGGTCGAGAGACAGCCTGAACTGACCTACTCTGGTGATAGGATGTCCAAACACCTTAACTGTCATGCTAGAAATCTCATCCAATGACTGATGGAAGCGGTCACAGAGATCGACGGCCAGGCCCCAGGTGGACCTCCAGGAATCCAATCAGCGAGAAAGAGGAGGGATTGTATGAGCAAGAATTGTTGAGAACAAGATTGGAAAAAGCACAGGGACAAAGAGCCAAACTAGTGGAAACACATGAACTATGAACCAATAGCTGAGGAGCCCCCAACTGGATCAGGCCCTCTGGATAAGTGAGACAGTTGATTAACTTGATCTTTTTGGGAAGCATCTAGGCAGTGGGACCAGGACCTGTCCTTAGTGCATGAGCTGGCTGTTTGGAACCTGGGGCCTATGCAGGGACATTTTGCTCAGCTTGGGAGGAGGGGACTGGACCTGCCTGGACTGAATCTACCAGGTTGGGCTGAATCCCCAGGGGAGTCCTTGCCCTGGAGGAGATGGGAATAGGGGGGTGAGCTGGGGGAAGGGTGGGGAGGGGGGGCCTGGGAGGAGGGAGAACACTGGAATCCGTGGCTGATATGTAAAATTAAATGAAATTATAAAATAATAATAATAATAATAATAATAATAATAATAATAATAATAAATGTAAACAAAAAAATTTGAGAGCCAGGTATTGGGGTGAATTCTGAAAGATCAGAGAAGCAGAACAAGCCACAGGTATCCTCACCTTGACAAATCCTCATCGGATTCTGTTTCCACGAATCTTCAGACTGAAAGTTTCTGAGTTCTCACCTGAATGGATCTCAGCTGAACTGCTGCTAACTTTTCAGTGTGGCCTTGAACTCACAGAGATCCAGATGGATCCCTGCCTGCCAAGTGATAGGATTAAAGGTGTGTGCTACCATTGTCTGACTTCTATATAGTGGCTGGCTTTTTCCTCTAATCTCCAGGCAAGTTTTATTTTATTAGGAGACACTATATTGGGGGACACAATATATCACCACATCATACACAATTCTTTGCTAAACAATTGTTCTCTTTGTGTTATTTGTAACATGGAAACCTTGTTCTGTTATGGTTTTGACTTAAACTTTTTAAGGAAAGATCTAATGACTTTATTGCTCTATTCTGATTAAAAATTCCTCAATGTTATAATGAAAGGATACATATCTGATTTCATGGCTTGTTCAGCATAAAATTTGACAGTGTAAGCAAGTGCACATATGTGTTGGGGGTGGATCTTAGTCTGGTCTTTCTTATTCTAGTACTTTTATCTCCCTTGAATCTGAAAATTCTAGAGAATATAAAGTTTAAATGAACTTATGTACTCATTTCAGCAAGTTTTATCTGCTACTAACTCACTTTAACCTGCAGGGAGGTTCTGCTTTGCATAGTTTCACAGGCAAGTACAACCTTGGCTATACTATCACAATAAGAATTCACGTGGTACTTGTGGTAGTTTGAATGTAATTGGCCCCCATAGCTCATAGGGAATGGTATTACTAGTAGATGTGGCCTTGTTGGAAGAAGTGTATGACTGTGGGGTGAGCTTTGAAGTCTACTATGCTCAAGCTGCAGTGTGGACACAGATTCCTTTTGCTGCCTGCAGATCATGATGTAGAACTATCAGCTCCTTCTCCAGGACCTTGTCTGCCTGCATGCTGTCATTTCTCACTATTATCACTGTCTAGTAGACCAGCCTCTTGAAAGCTCAGGGTTTGGAGGGAATCCACGGTGCTAACAAAGATAAGACTTTTCTATCTGAGGGAGTTAGGAAAAAAAAATACTCACACGTTCACTTGATCATTTCCTTCTTTTTTTCATCAGCCTCTTCTGATGGACTGACTGGGCTGGACTCAGCTGGCATGGGTTTGTCTGGCTTCGAGTGTTGAATAGCCACACAAAAGTGTATTTACAGATTGTTACATAAAGTATTTCCTCATACCAAGGTCCCTAAACTTAATTTACATGTCTTATTGAAGGGGACCTTCACCTGCCTCCATGACTCTAGTGCTTCATTCAGCATTGTGTACAATACACAATAATGTAAGAGCCCCATGTGCGCCTGAGGTATCTTGTGACCAAGGTCATGGGATGGCTGCAAGGCCCCCTCAGTAAAACAATCATTGTTTTCCACAAGGATTCTTCAAAGTCAAGGTCCTTCTAAAAAGACATCTGTTCATTCTAATCTCTAGCCCATACAGTAATTTTGCTAAATTCCCACAAAGTACCAGTAACAAGTTTTTCATCTCCCTTACATGATTACAAACAAAGTCATTCCAATATCACATAAACATTTTCATCTAAGTAACTTATTGTAGATCAACAGAACATGAGCAGACAGAAAGCATCTTTTTTTAAAGAAAAATTTTCCATTCATTTTACACACCAATCAAAGATCCCCCTCTTCCCTCTTCCTGCCCCTCAGCCTGCCCCTCCCAACCCAACACCCACTCCTCCCCACAAGAAGACAAGGTCTCCCATGGGGAAGTACATCAAGTAGAGGCAAGTCCAAGCCCCTCCCCCTGCCTCAAGGCTGCACAAGGTGTACCATCATAGGTAGTGGGCTCCAAAAAGCCCACTCATGCACCAGGGATGAATTCTGATCCTACCGCCAGGGGGCCCCCAAGCAGATCAGGCTATAAACTGTCTCACCATGCAGAGGGCCTAGGGCAGTCCCATGCAGGCTTCACAGCCATTGATCCAACTTCATATGAGTTCCCACTAGTTTGGTTTGGTTGTCTCTGTAGGTTTCCCCATCATGATCCTGATGCACTTGCCCATAGAATCCCTCCTCTCTCTTTGACTAGACTCCTGGAGCTCTGCCTGGTGTTTGGCTGTGGATCTCTGCATCTGCTTCCATCAGTCACTGGAGAATAGTTCTGTGATGACAGTTAGGGTATTCACCGATCTGGTCACTGGGGTAAGCCAGTTCAGTTCAGGCACTCTCTCCACTATTTCAAGTAGTCCAAGCTGTGGTCATCCTTGGGGATTTGTGGGAACTTCCCTAGCTCCTATCCCTATGATCTCTCCCTCTATCATGGTATCTCTTTCATTGCTTTCCCACTCCATCCCTGTTCCAGCTCGACCATTCTGTTCCCTTATGTTCTCATCCCCTATTCCCTACCCTCCATTGCCCACCCCTCATCCCGGGTTTACTTATGGCGATTTCATCAATTTCCCCTTCCCAGGGCGATCCACGCATCCCTCTTTGAGTCTTCCTTGTTAGCTAGCTTTTCTGGAGTTGCGAGTCGCAGATAGGTTATCCCTTTCTTTACATTAAGTATCCACTTATGAGTGAATGCATACCATGTTTGTCCTCTGAGTCTGGGTTACCTCACTCAGGATGATATTTTCTAGTTTCATCCATTTGCCTTCAAATTTCATGATGTCATTGTTTTTCTCTGCCAAGTAGTACTCCATTGTGTATATGTACCACATTTTCTTTATCCATTCTTCAGTTGAGGGGCATCTAGGTTGTTTCCACATTCTGGCAATTACTAATAATGCTGCTATGAACATAGTTGAGCATGTGTCCTTGTGGTATGATTGAGCATTCCTTGGGTATATGCCAAGAGTGGAATAGCTGGGTCCTGATGAAAACTGATTTCCAATTTTCTGAGAAACTACCATACCGATTTCCAAAGTGGCTGTATAAGTTTGCATTCCCACCAATAGTGGAGGAGTGTTCCCCTTGCTCCATATTGTCTCCAACATAAGCTGTCTTCAGTGTTTTTTTTTTTATTTTAGCCATGCTGACAGGTGTAAGATGGTATCTCAGAGTCTTTTGATTTGCAGTTCCCTGATAACTAAGGATGTTGAGCAATTCCTTAAATGACTTTCAGCCATTTGAGATTGTTCTCTTGAGAATTCTGTTTATCTCAGTAGCCCATTTTTAAATTGGATTGTTTGTTATTTTGATGTCAAGTTTCTTGAGTTCTTTATATATTTTGGAGATCAGTACGCTGTCAGATGTGGGGCTGGTGAAGATCTTTTCCCATTTGGTAGGCTGTCATTTTGTCTTATTTACTGTGTCCTTTGCCTTACAGAAGCTTCTCAGTTTCAGGAGGCCACATTTATTAATTGTTGCTCTCATTTATTAATTGTCTGAACTACTGGCATTATATTTAGAAAGTAGTCTCTCGTGCCAATGCATTCAAGACTGCTTCTTACTTTCTCTTCTATTAGGCTCAGTGTAACTGGTTTTATATTGAGGTCTTTGATCCACTTGGACTTGAGCTTTGTGCATGGTGATAGATATGGATCTATTTGGAATCTTCTACATGTTGACATCCAGTTATGCCAGCATCATTTGTTAAAGATGCTTTAGTTTTTCCATTTTACAGTTTTGGCTTCTCTGTCAAAAATCAGGTGCTCACAAGTGTGTGGGTTCATGTTATTGTCTTCAGTTCGATTCCCTTAGTCCACATGTTGGTTTTTATGCTAATACCAAGCTGTTTTTATTACTTTAGCTCTATAGTAGAGCTTGAAATCAGAGAAGGTGATGCCTCCAGAGGAGGCTTTTTTGTACAGGATTCTTTTAGCTATCCTGTGTTTTCTGTTTTTCCAAATAAAATTGAGTATTATTCTTTCCAAGTCTGTGAAGAATTGTGTTGGGATTTTGATGGGAATTGCATTGAATCTGTAGATTGCTTTTGGTAAGATTGCCATTTTTATGATGTTAACCCTACCTGTCCATGAGCATGGGAAATCTTTCTATTTTCTGATACCTTTTTTAATTTCTTTCTGCAGAGATTTAAAGTTCTTGTCATACAGGTCTTTCACTTGCTTATTTAGAGTTACCCCAAGGTATTTTATATTATTTGTGGCTATTGTAAAGGGTGATGTTTCTCTGATTTCTTTCTTAGCCCTTTTATCATTTGTATATAGGAGGGCAACATATTTTTTTGAGTTAATCTTGTATCCTGCCACATTACTGAAGGTGTTTATCAACTGTAGAAGTTACCTGGTAGAATTTTTAGGGTCAGTTATGTATACTATCATATCATCTGCAAATAGTGAAAGATTAACTTCTTCCTTTCCAATTTGTATCCCCTTGATCTCCTTTTGTTGTCTTATTGCTCTAGCTAGAACTTCAAGTACTATATTGAATCGATATGGGAAGAGTGGATAGCCTTGTCTTGTTCCTGATTTTAATGGAATCGGTTTGAGTTTCTCTCCATTTAATTTGAATTTGGCTGTTAGCTTGCTGTAAATTGCCTTTATTGTGTTCCTTATATTCCTGATCTCTCCACGACCTTTATTATGAAGGTATGTTGGAGTTTGTCAAAGGCTTTTTCAGCATCTAAGGAAATGATCATGTGTCTTTTCTTTCAGTTTGTTTATATGGTGTATTACATTGACAGACTTTCGTATGTTGAACCAAACTTGCATCTCTGGGATGAAGCCTACTTGATCATGGTGGATAATTTTTTTGATGTGTTCTTGGATTCGGTTAGCCAATATTTTATTGAGTATTTTTGCATCACTGTTCATGAAGAAGATTGGTCTGTAATTCTCTTTCTTTGTTACATCTTTGTGTGGTTTGGGAATCAGAGTAACTGTAGCCTCATAAAAGGATTTGGCATTGTTCCTTCTGTTTCTATTGTGTGGAACAATTTGAAGAGCATTGGTATTGACTCTTCTTTGAAAATCTGGTAGTATTCTGTGTTGAAACCATCTGGTCCCAGGCTTTTTTTTTTTTTTAGTTGGGAGACTTTTAATGACTGTTTCTATTTCCTTAGGCATTATTGGTCTATTTAAATTTTTTATCTGGTCTTTATTTAACTTATTTATGTGGTACCTTTCCAGAAAATTGTGCATTTCTTTTAGATTTTCCAATTTTGTGGAGTACAGGTTTTTGGAGTATGACCTGATGATTCTCTGGATTTCCTCATTGTCTGTTATTATGTCTCCCTTTTCATTTCTGATTTTGTTAATTTGAATGCTCTCTTTCTGCCTTTTGGTTAATTTGGATAAGGGCTTTTCTATCTTGTTGATTTTCTCAAAGAACCAACTCTTTGTTTCGTTGATTCTTTGTATTGTTCTCCTTGTTTCTATTTTATTGATCTCAGCTCTCAATTTGATTATTTCCTGGTGTCTATTCCCTCTGCATGACTTTGCTTCTTCTTGTTCTAGAGCTTTTAGGTGTACTGTTAAGTCACTAGTGTGAGATTTCTCCAACTTCTTTATGTGGGCATTTAGTGCTATGAATTTTCTTCTTAGCACTGCTTTCATAGTGTCCCATATGTTTGGCTATATAGTACATTCATTTTCATTAAATTCTAGGAAGTCTTTAATTTCTTTATTTCTTCCTTGTTGCAGTGGTGATTCACTTGAGCATTATTTAGTTTCCATGAGATTGTGGGATTTCTGTAATTTTTGTTGTTCTTGAAATCTAACTTTAAGCCATAGAATACAGGAGGTTATTCTATTTTTTTTTTGAATCTGTTGAGATTTGCTTTGTGACCAAGTATGTGGTCAATTTTAGAGAAGGTTTCATAGGGTGCTGAGAAGAAAGTATATTTTTTTGTTATGATAGAATGTTCTATATTTATCTATTAAGTCCATTTGAGTCTTAATATCTGTTAGGTCCCTTATTTCTCTATTAAGTTTCAGTCTGGCAGATCTGTCCAGTGGTGAGAGTGGGGTGTTGAAATCTCCCACTATTAATGTGTGGGGTTTGATGTGTTTAAGTTTTAGTAATGTTTCTTTTACATATGTGGCTGCCCTTGTATTTGGGGCATAAATGTTCAGAATTGAACCTTCATCTTGGTGGATCTTTCCTGTGATGAGTATGTAATGATCTTCTTGATCTCTTTTGATTGATTTTAGTTTGAAGTTTATTTTGTTAGATATTAGGATAGCTACACAAGCTTGGTTCTTAAGGCAATTTGATTGGAAAGGCTTTTCCCAGCCTTTTACTCTGGGGTAGTGTCTGTCTTTGAAGATGAGGTTTGTTTCTTGTATGCAGCAGAAGGATAGATCCTGATTGTGTATCCACTCTGTAAGCCTCTGTCTATTTATAGATGAATTGAGTCCATTGATATTAAGGGATATTAATGACCAGTAATTGTTAATCTCTGCTATCTTTAGGTGCTAGTGTGTGTGTATTTCCCTTCTTTGGAATTTACTGCTGTGGGGTTATCTATTGCCTGTGTTTTCATGGGTGTGTCTGACTTCCTTAGGTTGGAAGTTTCCTTCTAGTGCTTTCTGTAGGGCTGGATTTGTGATTAGGTATTTTTTAAATCTGGTTTTGTCTTAGAATGTTTGATTCACTCAGTCTACAGTGATTGAAAGTTTTGATGGGTATATTAGTATAGGCTGGCATCCATGGTCTCTCTGTGTTTACATTATATCTGCTCAGGACCTTCTGGCTTTCAAAGTTTGATTGAAAATTCGGGTGATATTTTGATTGGTCTACCTTTATAAGTCACTTGGCGTTTTTCCTTTGCTGATATTAATATTCTTTTTTATTCTGTATGTTTAGTGGTTTAATTATTGTGTGGCAAGGGCATGTTTTTGTGGGGTCTAGTCTATTTAGTGTTCTATAAGTTTCTTGTATCTTCATAGGTATTTCCTTTTTTAAGTTGGTAAAGTTTTCTTCCATGATTTTGTTGAATATATTTTCTGTACCTTTGAGTTGGTATTCTTCTCCTTCTTCTATCCCTATTATTCTTAGGTTTGGCCTTTTCATGGTGTCCCAGATTTCCTGGACATTTTGAGTTATGACATCTTTAGCTTTGATGTTTTCTTTGACTGACAAATCTGTTTCCTCTATTGTATCCTCTACACCAAAGATTCTCTCTTCCATCTCTTGTATTCTGTCGGTTATGCTTACATCTGTGTTTCCTGTTTGGTTACTCAGATTTTCTATTTCCAGCATTTTCTTCTTCATTGCTTCTATTTCACTTTTCAGGTCTTGAACTGTTTCCTTCATATTTTTAATTGCTTTTGCATGGTTTTCTTGTCTTTCTTTAAGGGATTTATTCCAATATTTTGTTTGTCGTGTCCTCAATTTCTTTAAGGGAATTTTTCATTTCCTCTTTAGAGACCTCTAGCATCTTCATGAAGTTTTTTTAAGGTAGTTTTCTTCTGCTTTTTCTACATTTTGATGTTTGAGTCTTGCTATTGTAGAATGGCTAAGTTCTGGTGATGCCATATTGCTCTTTATGTTGTTGTATGTATTTTTGCAGTGGTGTCTACCCATCTCTTCCTCCAGTAAGTGCAAGAGGTGCTTGTGTCTGAGCAAGCTGCTATTTCGTCAATCTGTGCTTGCTGTGTCTGTGTCTCAAGGGGCTCCTCTGGGTCCAATATTAACTCTTAGTCTAATTGGAGCTGGCAGATTCTGAATCTCAGGGAGCTTCTCTTGGTTCAATCGAAGACAGCTGATTCTGTGGCTCAGGGAGCCACTGTTGGTCTTATCAGGGCTCTTGGTTCAGTCAAAGCTGGCAGATTCTGTGTCTCAGGAAGACACTGGGGTAGCAGGGGAGTGGGTATTGGAGTAGAGCATGGATCTTGTAGATTACAGCATCTGATGGGATATTTTGTTGTAGGAGCCTGTCCACAGGAGCTTCCCTGATGGCTGGCAACTGGGGCAGAGATGGGTGGTGATTCCCAGGAACCAGTTGTGTCCAGAAAGCATCTTTTTATAGCCAACTCCTTTGCTGGCAGGCGGCATGCCAAGGATACTGAGAAATAATTCTGCTGTCTATCTTGAAAGTTAATCTTACCAGGAATCCTAAAGGAATCACAAGCCTAAACTTTTGTACATAAAAGACAATCAGTCGGCTGTGCTTTAGATCCTCAGTCTGTATACCTGTTTATCAATAGCCTCTTAGATCAAGATATTGAGGGCAGGAATGGGTACAAGGAGTTAATCATCAGAGTTAATCATCACCTTTAATCAACAACCAGCCTTAACAGTTGGCTGTTTTGTATTTCTTAACCTCAGCTGTGTATACTTATGGACATCATGTTGTTCTCTGTGGTTTCTTTATCTTAAAGTTATTGTCAAAACATCTGATCTAACCTGAAGTTATTATAAGGCTTTGTATTGGCTAAATGATGCACAACGAAAACTCATGACTGCATCCTTTTAGGGTTAAAAGAATTAGAGTCAGTTTGGCTGCTGAGGAATTTAAATTGTTCTCCTTAATCATTAATCTGAGCTGTGATCTAAAGCAGCTCCTTAGGTGGAACTCATGGGCCTAGCTCTGAAACATATACTTGTATATACTTTTACTCATCAAAGCTCTGCTCTGTGTAAGCTAACATTATTATCACTTAGATGGTACAGTTTAGGGAGGAAGTCATCTTCATAATAATTTGCAGGTAAAACTGGCCAGGAGAACAGGATGTTTCCATGAGATAAATACATTACCTTATAGGCAGTGGGGAATTTCCCTCCATCCAATTCATCCATGCCAGATATCAAAGAGAGTTAGCAACAGCAAAGATGCAAAGTCATAGCGGAAGGAAGAGACATTCCAGGGTCTGTGGTATTGGGGACCTTACCGACTGGAGAATTATCCAGCAGGGTGTTGTCTCTTGGTGGGCTGACAACCTGAAACTCAATCATCGCCTGCCACCCCCCTGACATAGCTGCTGGCATACCATGATGATAATGGACTAAACTTCTGATGCTGTAAGCCACCACAATTAAATGTCTTACTTTATAAGACTTCCCATGGCCACAGTGTCTCTTAACAGCAATAGAAACCCTAACAATGACAATGCTGAAGTTACTAGGAATGTTCAGACCACTTCCTACATTAGGGGAAAACAAGTTTTTAAAAGATCAGAGATTGACTCTGAAAATAAGACAATTGGGAACAATTCTGAGCAATATCTTCAGTTGCTATGGGAAAGACCACTGGAGCCTTCTGTATTTTTAACTCTAATCTTCATTAATATTCTATCAAATAAAGGATCAATGTTCTATAGTTACAGAAGTTTAGTGCACAAGGTCACACTGTGACACTAAAGCCATAATAGGAGCTCTTATTTCTGCTTCTCTCATACTTTCTTTTGCTCAGTCTCACAGTTACAAAAATTTTGTAAGCACTTACTGCATTTATAACCTTTTTTTAATAAATTTTATAAATTTATAAAGATTGGTTTGCAAACAATGCCTTTCCTTAATTTTCTGAGGCAAAAAATATTATTACCTCATTTTCATACAGTCTGTTACTAATTACAGTGTTAGAAACATTTAGTATGTCTTCTATGGTTCTCTTAAACATTACTCCAAGGTTAAATAATCTATATCTGGCAATATTCAACTTCCATCACATTGCAGACATTGTGTTCTAGACCCAGTGGCATAATTTGCCTCTAGATTATGCGTATTTCAAGTATTCTATATTAAAATTTCAGATCATAAAATACAAATAATCAACATGAGTCATTTTATCTGGCTTCCCCTAAAAAAAAATCACTTAATGATATATTTTGATGAAAATTTCCTTTTCCTTTCTTGAAATATTTGAAGTTCTGACAATAATAAGCTTATGGTTTTCCTAGAATATGACATTGAAATTGAGTAGATATTAAATCCACCTTCCCTTAGCTGCAAATCTTCTCAAGTTTAACATAATCCATACTATTCCCCATTTTCAGAATATAGTAAAAGAGATAATGGGCAGTTGCTGGAGTGTGTGTCTTACATGCAGGAGGCTTTGGGGTCATCCCCTTAATGTAAGGGATAGGGTAGGGCACACTAGAACTTGGTATGTGGAGGAAGAAAGACCAGATTTTAAGGACAGCCCCAGCTATGTACTGTGATCTAGAATGACCTGGGTCAGAGACTGTCACAAAAATAAGAAAAATTTTAAAAAAAGATAGTTACCATTAAATATCATTAAATTCTTAGATTCTAAAATGAACCTCTCTTCTGTACTGATGAAAAATGTAACATTCAAAAATACACTAGAAAAAGGAGAGAGAAAGTACCCTCCTATTTAAATTGTGTCAATTGTCTGATCACTGCAGATATTTACACTGGGTGAGGGACAACCTTTGTTTCATCCATGCACGAGTATTTAACTGCCTTGATGAAATCTGTACCGATTTCAGGTAAAATAATTTTGGAGTGAGTTTCAAATTATAAGATTCAGGTGGATAAAGTGAATGTTAATTCTCACATCGAGGCACTGGGAGAAGAAGAAATATGTTTTTCAAATGTCCAAGTGTAGTTATGCTTTATCTTAGCACATTTTAAACTCAACTTTAAATTTTAATGTTAAGCTTAAATTACTAAGAACTCACTTCAAGTGAGTCTATGATGATACTTTTCATTTCTTTCCACAATAACATTTTGTGTGGATTACTCATTGCCCCTATGTACTTGCCTTTATTCAGAACACTCACATTTAATCATCTTTGCTTTGCTTCCTACAAAGCATTTGCCCATGAAATTCAAACCACATTTGGGGAAAACAGAACTAGTAACCCAGTGGAAATCAGTAGGCTTTATGCCTCAGGAGCCCACGCATTTGTGTTAGATAAATGTCTCCCTACCTGGTTTTTGTTCAGCTGTCCACCCATATAAAGGCTCACAGCAGCCACATCTGTATTCAGCCACAACTCTTTGTGAAAGGGACAGCTTGAAAACCTATTAAAAATACATTGTTACTATGAGTATTTTGTTCCTTTTGCTATATAATAAGCTGAAAACTACAGTACGTGAGCATTCTATGGGGAAGACTGCTGTTTCTTTTATTGACTTTATAGCCACACAAACTAATGGAAAATGCAATTTATACCATGCAGGTGAGCTCAATCACACTGGACTCAACAGGATGGAATATTTTCCCTGCATTTAAGTTGTAAATGGCAGATTGGTTTACAATAAATATCTGGGAAAATAAAATGTCACTTCTTTATAGAATTTTATTATAAGAAATATCCCTGTTGTAAATGATATATTAAATTTCTGCCTATGAAGCTAATGTTCATTACAGGCATTTTGCAAGTTCTTAAGAAATAAAAAAAAGTAAATATAGGGCCACAATTTCATCATTTAGAGATAGCTATCAGTATATGGGAAATGTAAATTTCTTTTTTCATATTAACTTTGCAGAGGCAAAGGTATTTCTGCTATTATTACTTTTCCATACAAATTCACTGTCCATGAGCACAAGTTTTAATGATTTGTTATAAATTTATTCAATAATTCTATTTGAGACTAGTTTTATCTGTAGTTCAGCAGACTTCTTTTTCTCTGTGTGTCTATCTTTTTTTTTTCTTTTCTCTCACTCACTTTCCTTTTTAATAAATATTTACTGTGGTTTACATTTTCTCTTAAGACTACCCAAGCAAGGCTTCAGTTACCCATGAAAAACTATGGCTAATTGCTAATCCCAGGCTGTAATTATCATGACTATTTCTGTGATGTAGTAGCATTGCACCTTGTAAATAAATAGTATCCCACATGTGGAGAAGTTTTTTGGGAAAGATTTTGAAGCATGCTGTTATATTGTAAGTATAACCATGCCTCTGAAACAAGAGAATTTAAATGCATCATTTCTCAACAATGATGTCATTAAAATCTCCACAGTACTGACCACTGAGCACCAATAAGCTAGCATAAAAAGTAATTATAAAACTAAACTAAGTAGAGCCTGGAGAGAGTACTCATTGTTTAGGGGTGTTCTTGTAGAAGATTCAAATTTGGTTTCCAGGAGCCACATCAGGTAGCTAACAACTCTGTGAACCTCCCTCTAGTCCCAGGGTATCTGACACTCTTTTCTGGTCTCCAAGGTAACCTGTATACACACACACACACACACACACACACACACACACACACACACAATTTGTAAAAGCTAAAAAAGAATTTAAAGTTAAATCTGTGAGTGTCTGCTTTCTATGTTGAGCCCCCTTGCATATGAGTTTTCTCAGTTAGACCTTAATGTGCCCAGGACACAGAAGTGTATTAATGCTAACTGACCCTCGTTGTTCTAACTGCTTCATGCTGTTCCTTGCTTCTCACAATTAACTCCAGACTAAAATACACTAAATTGTAACACATCAAACTGATATAGTGAAATATGGGTTGTAGTGAATATGAGAAGGATGTTCAAGTTGAATTGCATGTCAAACAATTTAGAGGTAATCACTCAAGACGAAGTCAATTGAAAAAAATAACTTCAAATTTAAGATTCCTTCTGAATTAGATTGTTATGTATATATCTTTATACATTTGGTGCTCTTATCTTTAACATTAAAACCATATTCTCACATATATAGAATCTTTACATTCTATTTTGCTCTATGTCAGTCTTAGTATCATTTTCTGTCCCTGTCATAAAATACCATAACAAAATCAATTTTAAGAATAAAGTGTTCATGTTAGCTCACAATTCCAGATTATATTATGTTGTAGCAGGGAAACAAAGACAGCAGAAATTTGAAATAACCAGTAACATTACATTTATAATCAAGATCAGAGAGAGAGAGAAAGTGACTTCATGTGGACTAATGCTCAGCTCATTCTTCATTCATAAAATTCATAATCATCTGCAGAGGGGTGATGCCAGCCCCAGTGGATGGGTTTTCACAACTCAAATAATATAATCAAAATTACCCCCCAGTGACACTCTCACAGACAATCCTGATCTGGCAGTTTTATCGTTTTTGAGGTGATTCTATGTTGATTTGGTAATTAAAACTAATAATCATGATTTTAAAATATTCTAAATAGTTGATGAACTACATGCTGATGCATAATTGGTAATTGGAGATATTTTGAGAATGAGAAGAACCAATATTATCAATTGGGAAAATGCACATCAACCAGAACTATTCCAAGACAAACAATAAGAACTCATACAAAAAAATCATAGCATAATGTTGTCATTGAAAGCTTCTATTTTTCATTATTAGCAAATGCAATGAAAAAGCCACAAAGAACCATTTTGGCATCCACTTCCCTACTTTACCTCAAATCGTAGAGGCTGAATTTCTTCATTGTAAAAGTGATTTTTGAAAAAGGAAGTAAATTAAATTATTTTATGCTCAGGACATAAACAATCCTTAACTTCATTATCATTTAATTCATTAAAAATATTTGGATAAACAAAAAGTACTCATTTAGAAAATAAGCAATAAATGGTCAGGGACCTAAGGATAGTACTTATAATTTTATATGATTTTAACCACAGAAGTGTTTGTAGCTGAAATATAGAGACATTTGTCTTGCCAGCATTGCAGGATGTGGATATTTCAAACTCTGGACTAAAGTAGCACGTGGCTTATAGGTGAAGTACTTAAAACTCAAGCACCATAAAAAACAAAGCAAAACAAACAACAACAACAACAAAAAACCCTCAGGCACCACCAATGTTTCCAAATTTGTCATTCATTTCTGAGAACTCGAATCTTGAACTTCAGTCCAATTATCTATACTTTTACCTGCTTCCTCTTGTAGCCCTTCGTAACTTCTAGTTACCAAATCCAAGTTTTGAACAAAGGTAATTTTCTCATTGGGGCTTTCTACTCTTTCTTTAATTTCTTCTATAAAACTTCTGTATCCAGACACACACAGAAGAGCACTAGCTATCCAAAATACAATATTTAGAGCCAACCATATTTTCTGTACAAGCTCATTATAATATATGAGATAAAATAACAATAACAATTTGGCCTACTATTACATTTTCTTTATTTGCTTCTTCTGTTTCTTTCTATTCTAAGCTACTTTTAGGAAATGGGATGGAAATAACTAGGTAGAAAAGTAGAAAAAACTATTTCTCTCTCTCATAAACACTGAGATATGTAATTCGGAAAGAATTACTGGAAAGTCCTGGCATTTACCTTTAGTTCATACACTACAGAATCTTTATGAAACCAGCTGTGTTTTTTCTCCTTTGGGTTTAGAGATACTCTGGCAAGGAGCGACAATCAGACATAGAATGTCTCCCCATTTTATGCTCTAGGTTAACATCTTAATTTCAAATAGCCTAAGTTGCCTGAAATGTTTACCATCTGCCAGTTAACATTCTGTAACTAAAATGAATGAAAGCCTTTGAAACATTCACTATAAATGCTTTTGGAGGAGGGTCTGGGTGTGGTTGGGTGGCGAATGCTGGAAGGGAGCAGGAGGAGGGATGAGAAGGGGATCTGTGGTTGGTATGTAAAATGAATTAAAAAAATTCTTAAATAAAAAAATTCTGAAAAAAAAATAAATGCTTTCCATTCACCATTTTTGTCCTTCACAGGATTGTCAATGTGTATTTTTATTCTGAGAACAAGAAATAAAAAAAAGGGTGGCATCTATTATTTGTGCTAAACTATATGTACTATTGTACATGTTGCTGTGATAATGTGCATGACCAACAGAATCTACTTAAGAGAGTTAGGATTTATTATGGTTCCAGAAGATTTCTCATGGTAAGGAAGGGTTGAGAGGGCAGCTCCATGGCATCTGGGCACCTAGGGTATCTGGGACCTGTGTTGTGCACTGCCTCATGTCTTAGTAACAACAAGCTCAGGTCAGAAGCAGAAGTGGATATTACCTTTAAGTCCCTCCCCCAGTGTCCCCACTTTCTCCAACTGGGCTCTAACCCCTGAAGGTTCCTCAAGCTCTCAAAATAGAGCCAACAAGTAGACACCAAGTGTGAAAACACACGGCCCTGTAGAGAATGGTTCACATTCAAACCAGAGTATTGTTGCCATTTCAAAATGCACGAATGTTAGAAACACCTTCATTTAAAAATTACTCAAGGTTGTGATTAAAGAACTAAGGTTAAAAAAAAAAAAAAAAAAAAAAAGAACTAAGGTTACTCTTAACAATTCCATTTGAATCTTTCCTCTCCACAAGCATTCCTTAACCTGTATCAGGTGAATCATCAATTAAATAGTTGAATTCAGTACTTCTAATCAGTGTTGATTTGCTAGTTTTCATTTATTTTTTTCCTGGATAGTGTTATATTGACATGGTTTTCAAAGTGATTAAAGAGTTCAGACATATATATATATATATATATATATATATATATATATATATATGCTCACCACCATAGTATATGGGTCAAATTTGGACTGTAGAGAGAATTTGGGATCCAAACTTTTGTACCAGAATAATTTGAAAAATTATTTCATTATTTTCTGGCCTCTAGTAGTAGAGACAAAAGACTGAAGCAAGATCCATCTCCTATCTTGAATTAGATATTCTTATCATGATGTAAACATGTAATGGTATATTTCCTTAGTGGTCCTCAATATCCAGGATGAACTTCCAGTCTGTAAATGTCAGCTATTTTGTAGCTAAGGGATGAATTTTAATGTAAATGGAAACTAATTATTACTCACATTTCTAATCACAAAAATTTTTTAATAAGACAAATTTACAATACTTTCAATTTTTTAAAATTTCTAATTATTTTCTCTGTACTTGAGATCCTTCATCAAAGTTTTTCTATGTTCTTAAATTAAATATTTGGAGATATTGTGCTCAGAATAAGAAGTTATAGATATACCTAATATTATAATAACGTTCCAATTGCTTTTTTTGATTCTACAAATGCCCCACTTGCTGTTTATGTTTTTTATCTCAAAAATCCCATAATACCATATATTATCTTCCAAGGTTTTTATATTGTTACTTTTTGTTTTGTTTTACTTCTGAGACAGGGTCTCACTATGTAGCTTTGACTTGCCTAGAAATCGCTATGTGTAAAAGGCTAGCCTTGAACTCAGAGATCAGCCTGCCTAGGCTCCATCTTCTTGAGTGCTAAGATTGAAGCATGTGCTACTGTGTCTGGATAGCTTTCAACTGAGCAAAACTATGTTTTTCTGTACCTTTTTTTCCTCTGGTATTGGGGACCTACCATCAGATTTGTACATACTAGGCAAGAACTCATTTTTGTGGACATCCCTCCTTCTTTATATGTCTCAATTTAGAATAGTTACAGAAATAAAGAAATTTGTTATATTTTTAATTATTTGTTTCCCTCTATGTTTTTTTTTTCAGAATTCATATCATATTAATTAACCAGCAAAGAGACATTATGCAAGGAACAGGATGCTAATGCTGGAAACCAAGCACAGTTTAATTTACATTTATTTATTGTTTATTCATCTGTTTATCATGATCATTATTATTAGTTTGTGGATAAAAGCAGGTAGAAAGGATTATCTTCATTGTCCATCAAAATATAAATATCTCTTTTGTCTTGTTAACCCTCTGCTTGTGAGTTGTCTGTGCCAGACACCAGAACTAATAGGCCAAAATGACTTTTCTGATATTTAGACAATATTGCTTTTCAGATACTGTTTTTACAACATTGGACTTTAATATTTTTTCAGTTAATTTTGTGAATCAATTTTTCATCCTAGTGAAAAATGCCAGATATGTACATGCTATGTGATGTTGTTCTGTATTCTGTGAATATGTGTTGCTCTGATTGGTTGATAAGTAAAACACTGATTGGTCAGTAGCCAGGCAGGAAGTATAGGTAGGATAAGCAGACAAGGAGAATTCTGGGAAAAGAAAAGGCTGAGTGAGGAGTCTCCAGACACAGAGGAAGCAAGATGTGAAGGCAGAACTGAGAAAAAGTACCAAGCCACATGGCTAAGCATAAATAGGAAATATGGGTTAATTTAAGTGTAAGAGCTAGTCAGTAATAAGCTTGAGCTAATGGCCATACAGTTCATAAATAATATAAGTCTGTATGTTTGCTTGGGTCCAAGCAGCTATGGGACTGGCGGGTGAGAGAAATTTCTCCTGACCACAGGCCAGGCAGGACACAGGAAAACTTCAGCTATATATACAACTTAAGTGAAGATGGTGTTTGGGGTTTATGTCCATTTTGGCTGGCTCAGTTGCTTCTGGACATGTGTTGAGGAAGACCATCCTGGTATATAAATGTTGTGATGCAAAGTTGCTCACCTCACAGGCAGACAGAAAGTGGAGAGAATGATAGAGCCCTGTCTGTGGCAAGAAATACTCTCCTGCACACCCATTGACCCACTTCTTCAACTAGATCTCACCTTTAATGTTTCTATCACTTTCACAAATACCATCCACCAGGTGGGAACAAAGACTTATGACACGTGTCTGTGGGCACATTTTATATACAAACCACAATTGTTGTCTCAAATTATTCTACCTAAAAGAAGTCCCACAGTTTTGATACTTAACACAAACAATTCACAAAAAGAATATTCAATGTTAACAACATGTCTTTGAGAAACCCCTTTGTCGTATCTCTTGTCACTGATCATTTCCAGCTTTTGGTGACAGCTGATAGCCCAGTAATTCATGGCCCTATTTCCTGAGGCAGTCACTGCACATATAAGAGCACTTGGCACCAAGTCCTACTTTATTATGGTCATCTGAGACTCCAAATATCTGTATTGACTAAAGAAGAATCAAATCAATTAAATGTTCTACCATGCTCACCTGTAGTCATCACTTTCCTGTGGCTGTGTGTTATGGCAAATTATACAAATTATCTTGTTTACACTAAAGTGCCCAAGACTCACTTTTGTAGAAGATATATAGTTTCTTGTTGATCTTTTTGTCATTCATTTAATCAGAATGAAACAGAGCTATTCAAAGGTTTCCAAAATAGTTGAAAAAGTTCAACTTATTTTTTAGGTTAAAAAAATCATTAAAAACTACTAACAGAGCAAAAGTACAATGTATATTTCTAGTTCCTTGGAGAAATGATTCAAATTTTCTGCTACATGTTTGTCTATATGCATGTGTGTACAGATATTTGTGATTATTATTGATTTGTTAGCTTGAAAAGTACTCAAAATGTTTTAATTTTATGAAAGTACTCTATACTCAGTGTTGTTTATGATTCATATTAGTTTTGAAACCCTCATTCCCAAAAGAGTTAAACGACAAATGTATTCTGGAAATCTGATTTTTCTAATGTTTGTCTTCCGTTAATAGTTTTACATTCCTATTTTTAACCATTAAATCTACCATATATGTTTCATTATGTTTGTGTAGACAATTATGTGTCTTCCAATTACTTATGTTTATGAGGTCCTCAATTGAAAAATTAATATCTAAGTAGCATATCTTAATTAAAAGAATATTGTGATACTGAGAAAAAGCTTAGTTCATAAAGAGATCCTTAGTGTGGTGGGGGAGCAATAGAGAGGGAAAGAATAGGGTACAAGTGATCTGAAATAGGAAATGGGGAAATCAGGGAGGAGGGGTAATTAGGGGGAGGAATAGAAATACAGAAGAAGGAGGGAGGAGGGTAAAGATCACTGTAAGGATGTCTGTTGTGATTTTTTTTTTGTGCTTTAATAAATAAAACTTCCCTGAAGATTAGAGGAAAAAAAAACAAGCCATTATATGTAAATAAATAACTCAGGCAACAATAGCACACCCCCTTAATCCTATCACTTGGCAGGTAGGGATCTGTCTGGATCTATGTGAGTTCAAGGGAAACAGAACCAGGTGTGGTGGCACACACCTTAAATTCCAACACTAGTTAACCATGGAGGTCTGGAGGTCTGTGCAAACAGACATTAAGTAACAGAGTTTGGCAGGAAGAGGAAGAAGAAGTGATGTAGCTGGATGGAGAGAGCAAATCAGACATCAGAACAGCAAGGCATATAGGCATAGGTAGACAAGAAGTAACTCACATTTGGAAGCTGCAAAGTTGGTGAGGTAAGGTTAGCTGTGGCTTTCCCCATTTCCCTGATCTCTCTCAGGCTTTCACCCCTGTATCTGGCTCCTTGTTTTTTATTTAGTCAGACCATGTAGAAATTCATCTGGGGCTAGTCAGTAATAAGCCTGAGCTAATGGTCAAGCAGTTATAATTAATATAAGCTTCTGAATGATTGTTTTATAAGTGGCTGTGGGACTTAGGGGCCAGGTGGGGCTATGGGACAAGGTAGGACCAGAGAAAACTTCTAGCTCCAGATGTCTGAAACAGTCACAGGGAATCATGCTATTGACTATCTACCTAAGAATATCAATACCATATGTCAGTTGGTGTATAAATATATATCACAGTTTTATTGTTGTTTTTTAGACTGGCAAAGTCCCCATTGCAGAGGATACCATGCACTTCAGAAAACCAGTCCAGATTCTTCTGAGATAGAACTGACCTAAATACCCCT
Source organism: Peromyscus eremicus (assembly GCF_949786415.1). Lineage (NCBI taxonomy): Eukaryota > Metazoa > Chordata > Mammalia > Rodentia > Cricetidae > Peromyscus > Peromyscus eremicus. The sequence continues at coordinate 109,237,980 of NC_081420.1, forward strand.
TTTTTCTGAGGACTAGCTTTCCTTGTGCCATAAAGCATCATGAAAACTTCCAAAGGAGGGATGCAACCAGCAGTCCTCCCATCTGTGATGCCTTTGAACCACATCAACCAACATGGTACGATAACCTTAATGGTACAGTAGTGTCACTTATAATTGTGGCTAACCAATAGCTCTCCAGTGTGTTAAAAAATTCACTCAACAAGAGGGAAAGCATGTCTGGTACTGGAAATCTAGCTAACTATTCAGTGCCAGTGAGTTTATGGTTATTGGATGAGAATCTACCACCTCTAATTTACTAAACCAGCATACTCACCCAAACAATCTATAAACATTTGTCCTTTCATCCACAGATAATTGTTGTCTTCACTCCTCATCAAGGAGCCTTCTCTTTACAATAGATGACCACTACAAAAAACTATAACCAATCAAATTATAGAGATGTGGAGTCCAGTCCAAATGGATACATCTACAAAGTACCCATATTCCTAAGGCTCAGGGTATATCATGGAAGAGGAGGCAGAGAGATAAGAGAGTTTGCTGAGAGACTGTGTTTCCTAGTCATATCAGAAGCTATAGCCACCCATAAATTCTCACCATCATGACTGCCCAAACAGGAACTAAAGATGTATGACATCAATAGACCTGCCAAACTGAACTTGGAAAGCCCTGTAAGGCTTCAACACTACACAAAGAACTACAGGTAACTGAGGAAACCTGGATGCTGGAAATATGGTCTTTCCCAGGGAAGAACATACTAATTGATTGCCCTGTGGCAAATGATCAACCATGAAAGCATATGTATAAGTAACACTATACAGACTAACAAGATTATATTTAGAAACACATGCATGCATGCAATAACTTAGTGAAAAAAATAGGCCATATATTTGAAGAAGAGTGGAGATGGGTATATGGAAGGGTATGGAAGGAGGAAAGAGAATGGAGAAATATTGTAATTGTAATTCCAAAACAATAACAACAACAAAACCAACAACAAAAGAACACTAGTCATGAGAAGCCATCTTTTGAATTGTTGATTGAGATTATCATAGAGACTCCCCAAACCCAAAACATTACAGGCTGTTGCTATTTTCTTTGGTTGTGCTCCAAATGTGGAAGGTGATTCCATATTGCTGATGACATTATGTATGGCGCCCAAAGTCCCCTGAGCTAGATCTGACTTGAAAGCTTCCTCCCTGAGGATTAATGTTCATGGTACAAGGTGTCATCATGCAAGCTTTCTTCCTTTTTTTTCTTTTCTTTTCTTATCTTTTTTTTTTTACATATCAACCACTGTTCCCCCTCTCTCCCCTCCTCCCTCTCCCTCCCACTACTCCAACCCACCCCATCCACTCCTCAGAAAGGGTAAGGCCTTTCATGGGGAGTCAACAAGGCCTGGCATGTTCAGTTGAGGCAGGACCAACCCCCACTCATCAAGTTTGAGCAAGGCATCCCACCATACAGAGTGGGCTTCAAAAACCAAGTCATGCACCAGAGATTGATCCTGATCCCACTGCCTAGGATCTCACAGATAGACCAGGCTACAAAACTGTCACTCACATACAGAGGTCCTAGTTGGGTCCCAAGAAGGATCCCCAGCTGTTGGTCTATGGAGGGAAGCAAACAAGAGTCTTATCCAGCTATGACACTTAGGAAACACAACAACCAGCATGACATGATAACCCTAAGGACACAGTAGCTACACTCACACTTTGGTAGTAGCCAATAGATCTCTAAGTGAACTTAAGATCCACTCAGAAAGAAAGAAATCCTATCTTATTTCCAGAACCTAGCAAACTACCTAGACCTAGTGACGTCAAGGATTATAGAGGAAAACCACGACACCACCACTTTTCTAAAATGGCATAATCTCTACCTACATTCTAAATATTTACCCTTCCATCCACAGTTAAGTTCAATTTTCACCTCCTACCTAGGAAATTTCTGCTTGCAACCAAGTGAGATCATTACAGAAAACAAATAAAAATAAAGTTGTGGAGCCCTGTTCTAATTGATGCATCATAACACAATGCCTACACTTAAGGCTCAGGGATCATGTGGAAGACAGGGTAGAAAGAATATAAGAATCACAAGAGCAGAATGTTTAGTGTGAATCTGTGTCCCCTAGAAATATAAGAGAAGCTATATCTATGATATCTCAACAAAATAGTTGCCTTAAGCAATAATTAACAATTAAAGAAAAAGGCCATACCTCAATGCCCAGAAGTAAGTGCCCAACACAAAATTAACTCAATGGTATTTTTGTATTTTTCCCCTTAATCTCTCATTGCTTTATTTGACTTTTTTTTTTATTATTCTTACTGGTCTTTGGTTGCATATTATTGGTTTTTTTTTGTTGTTGTTGTTGTTTTGTTTTGGTTTTTCAAGACAGGGTTTCTCTGTGTAGCTTTGCGCCTTTCCTGGAACTCGCTTGGTAGCCCAGGTTGGCCTCGAACTCACAGAGATCCGCCTGCCTCTGCCTCCCGAGTGCTGGGATTAAAGGCGTGCGCCACCACCGCCCGGCATATTATTGGTTTTTTAATTACGTGTTTTTATGTTTGTGCATGTGTGTTGTGCTTTTTCCTTTTTTAAAATTTTTTGTTGTTTCTTGTCATTTTGCTTTGTTTACTGTTTGCTTTCTAATGAAAGAAAGAAACAAAGAAAAAGAAACAAAGAAACAAGAAAAGAAATAAGGCATGCAGTTGTATAGGTGGGAAGGTGGGGGAGGATCTGGGAGGAGATGGGCAGGGGAAAACTCTAATCAGAATACATAGTGTGAAATTTCGGTTTAAAAAACAATAAAAAAATAAAGAGGCTATGAATGTGAAAGAGAGCAAATAGATTTGGGTACATGGGAGGGTTTGGAGGCTGGAAAGAGAAAGAGGAAATGATGTGGTTAAATTATATTAGAATTTTTTTTAAGTTCCTGCTACAAAGCATTAGGATGTGAATTCGATCCCAGCCCCCACATAAAAATGTCAGACATGGTGATATGTACTTACATACTTAGAAGTAGGAAAATAGAGAATAGGTGGGTCCCTTGACCTCAGTGGACTGCCTTCCTAGCCCAAGTAGGGGGACCTAGATTCCAGAGACAAATTTTTCTCATAAAACAAGGTGGGTGGCTTCTGATGAATGACAACCAAGGCTGACCTGCAGCCTTCACGTGCATGTGCACAATCATGCTGCCCCTCCCCTACACAGAAGGATAACATGACATTTGAATTCATAGATTGTTCTACACATGAAGGTTGGATTATTTCTTCTAATTTCAATATAATATGACTATTAAAAAATACACAATCTAAAATAAGAAATATCTTCTCTATGTCTCCTAACTTACAAACTAGACATATTAATCTTCACCACTGATCAAGTCTTCATTGTTTTACCAGACAGAACAATGATTAGAGGATTCATGATCCCAAGTAAATCTGAAATATGAATTACAGGTCAGTAGATGCTCATCATTAGGAGACCCAAACTCTTACAGATCAATCAGATAAAATGCTACATAGATAAATTGTGCAATAGCCATGTATACCTTATAATTTAAACTTCACTGTGTAACACACATGTAGAGTAAAAATAATCTTTGTTATATTTATGTTTATAAGAAGTCATATTAATCTTGTAATGTACTATCATAATGAAAGTACAGAAAATTGCACATAGGATTTATTTAGTTAATCTTTTTTTCTTTTTCTTTCTTTCTTTCTTTTTTTTTTTAGAAACAGTATTAATATGTGTCCATATCTGATCTTAGCTCAAAACCCTCCTTTCACAGCTCTCAAAGTGCCTATACCAGCATGTGTAAATATTTGATTTTAATTCCATTTTATAACGAATAATGAGTTTTCAAGCAAATAACATTATATTCTACAAGAACTTCCCTCTAACTAATTTTGGAAATAATTCACCTTTTATGCCAAAATATTAAAAGTATATTAGACTTTCAAAAATACTCTTAATTTCTGTGGCTAGTTTATTTATAAATAAGTGATATTTGAAACACACATTTTTCACAGACTGCCTTAAACCACTCGATACTAGAAAGTCCTGCTCTACTGGTGATTCTGGTATGCATAGCACAGGACATCTGCTATTTCACTGTTTTGTCTTTGTTGACATGCTGTATTCTACATTTCTAGAGCATCCCGGGGACTGTGTCTTTCTTAATTGTCTATGAATCACCAATGTTTGCATATCAATTGTGTTTCAGATTTTTGCACTGAATTGATGTGCTGCCTTTGAAAAAGAGATGCATATTTTCTGCATTCTATCATATTATCTCTGAGCTGCAGGTAGCACTTTATAATGAACCCCACTCATTTTGAAAGGGTATTTGAGTTTTGAATAAAAAAAAGAGTAATATAACATGTTCTGGGGAAAGGCAATTTCAAGGGGATTTGGGCATATCGCCATACTTTTGTAGCTCTTTTTTTTTTTTCTTTCTTGAAAAAAGAAAGGAGCTGTAGCAGGTAATTTGAATTATTTTAAGTTTGATTTCATAACCCACCCTAGAGATTGGCATTGGCTATACAACCATCAGTTACAAGGGAGGAGTCCACAGAACAACTTTGTATGTAGCAGGTGAAAACTCAATTTTCCTCATTTGTGGAGTCCTGTGCTCTCAGTGACAATTGAACACCATGGAAAGTACTAATGCTTCTTCCTCAGTCAGCATATGTACCCTGCATCCACCTTATCCTCAAATTCAACTGTGCTACGATAACTGAAAACAGGTCATCAAACTACACAATGAAAGACAAAGTTTTCAGTTACAAAACTTAACTGAATCTCTAGTTGTTTTCAACTAGGATAGCATTTCAGGTGGTTGTTAAATGCAAGCAATATATTGCACTATCTTGACATTTTTATTATGAGCGTTTGTGTGATTTCCATTGTGCGCAGGTTTCCCTCATATTTTGCCCCACATTTTTTATCTGTCAGACAGCACAGACATGATCAGAAAATATTCACAGCCATATACAATATTTACCAAACCATCGAATAATGAGTTTACTCTAGCTTCCTTTTTACACTAGCTTCCTGGTTGTGTTACTCCTTCCACTACTTATATTGAGATACATACCTTCCATATTTATAGAGTTTTACTAGGTATTTTCTTATGAGGCTTCATATTGAATCCTCAGAAATTCCATTAACTTAATGAATCATTTTGAGTGACCTGTGAGCTTAATCTTAGGCACATTCTCCAATTGTACAGTGACTATTAATATTAGAAAGGGAACAAGTAAATGACAATGGGAATCCAGTGTGATTATATTATGACCTAAAAGATAAATCAGTTGATTAAATGAAGTACAAATACTGGAACTGAAAGGAGGGGTATGCCCTTTAAGGAATTTTTATAAAGGGAAAATACTCAGGTTAACTATCTCTACAAACAAAACTCAGGTCTCTGTGTCTCTGTTTCCCTAGCTTTTTCTTTGAATCTTTTTCTTCTGTTTTTGTGATATTATGGTCTGACTGTTTTTATTTCATCTTGTTTTAATTTTTATTATATTTTAGATGCCAATTTATATTCTAGCGAGGGGGAAGGGGCTGGATTTGGTTGGATGGGAAATTGGGAGGATCTAGGAGGAGTTGGGGGAGGGAGAAACATAATTAGAGTATATTGTATGAAAAAAATTTATTGTCAATAAAAATTGTAAAAAAAAATGAATCAGGACATTATCATTACCCATCATACCTTACAGCATCACTCTATGTGGTTACATCTCTCTTTAAAGGTAATTCATTTTCAGGTCTACCATGGACCTTTTTGGCTTGATGTTGAACGTGGTTGCAATAATGGACACAGTGTATAATCTTTTTGATCTTGTGTCTTCAATTTTACTTATGAAATTTATTCACATTATTCCATAAAATAGAGGTTTGTTTATTTCTCCTCTTTGCAGTAATCAAGGACAATAGTCCCCAGTTGTACATCTATTATCTTGCTAAGAAGCACTCTTAGAAGTTTCCACTTTGGGTTTATTTGAATGTGGCAACAAATTGCCCTGACACAAGTTGCATAGGTATCTGTTTGGAATAACTGAAAGAGAAGGATAACTAAATAATAAAGTTCAATTGGTGTCTTCTTCCCTTTGTTTCTTTCCTTTTGATAATTTACCTATCTTTGCACATGAAAAATTATGTCACTGATGTTAATGAGAATGTTTTCAAAAGGTTTTTGGTTACTTGGATATTCTTTTTGAGACATTACCTACTGAAACCTTTGATGCTTAAAGAAAAATGAATTGGATCTTTAACTGAAATACAGTTACTCACAGTAGATACAACTTGGGTTACTTATTTTTTTGTGTATGTGGTGGGGTGGATTATGTGTTTGTTATCTGGTGTGTGAATGTGTGTGTGTGTGTGTGTGTGTGTGTGTGTGTGTGTGTGTGTGTGTGTTATCCTAAGCATTGGGCAGGTTTGCTACCACTTTTTGTTAATTAATTAAAATGATATCTCTACTTACATTGACCCTTATCTCTTGAATAGTTCTCATTTTCAAAACGGCATTGAACTAATTTGCAATGATGCAAAGTGTTAACTGGAATTTCTAATTCTCTAGAAATTCTTGTATAGGTTTATCATTAATTTTCCAAGATGTGTGGATGAATACATAAAGGCATTTGCATTCAAGTTTTATGCTTTTGAGAATGTTATATATTTACTTGCTATATGGTTCATTGTAATATTATATTATATATTTCATCATTCATAAAACTTTGGTGGCAGTGACATATCTCAGAATGTAAAGGGCCTTGCCACCAAATCTGATGACCTTGAGTTCATCTGCTGGAAGCCACACATTAGAGTGGAAGTCAATTTTCCTGCAAGACATCTTCTACCCTGCCCATAAGCACGGAGACATGTGAACTTCCCCATGATCACCTCACACACACTGACATGAAATAAAGAAATAAATGTAAAAAAAAAATTATATGTCTCCTTTATACAAATTCAGTAAATTATATATTTCAAGGAACTGATCAGTTTCACTAATTATAATATAAAACACAAGTTAATGTATACATGAGTTGAATGTTCTCTTCTGTTTTCAATGCCTGTAGTATTTTTAGTGAAATTTTATTTTGTTCTTCAGGTTATCTTTACTGATGTTTTCTATTGTACGAACATTTTTCATTTGATTGACCTCTGTACTTTTGTAATTAAAGCATGATTTTTTCTTTCTCTAGCTTTTTTATGTGGAATCTTAAATAATGGGCAGCCAGTTCTGGTTTTGTTTTATAAAGATGCACATTTGGGACACATGTTTCCCTTTACTCTCTCTCTGTGCTTCATGTTACTATTCTTATGTCACCTTACAAGATTGGTTAATGTCAACATATTTTCTAAATGCCACTTAAAATCTCCTTTCACTCTGTGGTGATCTTATATTAACTGTGTTCTCTTGTTGGTGGCCCTCTGTCTGAATAGTCATTCAGTTCTAAATTAATTCATGGCCTTTTCATAAACTTTATAACTATATAATATAGTATAATAATGTTCATACTCATTCCATTATATGATTCTTGTTTATTGAGAGTGAATAGAAATAATTTCATCATTGACAATATAATGTCAGGACCTCTTCACCCTTTCTTTCTCTGCATGGAGCCTTTTCCTAGCTCTAAGTTCTTTCAATCATACAACTAAGTTGTAAATTTTGTAAAATGACCATTTTATAGTTGATACTCAATAGTTGTTGCTGTTTGCTCTTTTCTGCATCCTTCTCTTTTTTCCTGTATTTCTACATACACATCCAATCTATCTGAAGAACTGCCCTTAATAATTATTTTTAATCTTTATTTTCTTGAAAAAAATGTAAATTCAGGGATGTTGGGAAATAATTTTTTATGTTGCATCTTCTCTAGGCAGACATTTTTCTGTGTGTACAGTTATAAACTGCCAGCTACTCTTCTAAGTTAAAATTTTTGCATCCCATTGTACCTGGGAAACACCATCTTTTGTACTAAATGTTGAAGGCTGGTTTTACTGTTTGTTGGAAGGCATTGCTGGCTGGTCAAGGTTGCAGTCTCTCATGGTCTGGCACCTTTTCCACAAAGTTTGGCAAGAAGGAAAGTCCCTCCCTCCTCAGCAAAACTACCTGCCCTTATCTGGAAAATGTCCCTGGGCCTGGAGGATTGACTTTAACTGACAGCTATCTCTAGGGAAGACGCCTGATTTGTCTTTAGCTTGAACCTTGGCACAGCTTCCAACTAGAGTCCTTGTACTAAGAGCTCTGCTCTAGGACCCTACTGCCACACAGGAAGCCTTTTGATAGAAGCCACTTAATGCAAATTAGGGTTTGTCCCCAGGCTCCTGAATCTTATATGTTTCTTATACGCTGGAATGAAGTTGAGCTGTTTCACCAAGAGTGGTATCCTGAAGGGCTGTCTCCCTTCAGGCTCACAGCTCTGTACAAAGATTCCTGTTGCCACTTCTGCCCCTTTGCCCTTGCAGACTGGGTGGCCAACAGGCTGAGAGGGGAAAAGCCACCCCCACAACTGTCGCTCTACATTTCTCTGTTGTGCTGGCTTGTCAGTCTTTAGGATTTACTTTTTGTCTTTGGTGCTTACCCATATGACTAGGAGTAGTTCTCCTGTTCACACCACTTCAATTATCCAAGTTTCTTTAAGCAGTCTATGAAAATGTTGTGGGTGTTAATTCTTAAAATTTGCCTTCTTTATGTACTCTCTCCATATGGGCTTCCAGTGATGCCTAATAGGACTTTTTACCACGTATGATAGATGTCACATAAATTCCTGAAATTTGCTATAGTCTTTTATTTTTATTTTTACTTTATCTGAAACTGTATCTATTTAAATTCTAAAATTTACCCTTCTAGTTCAAGCTCCCTCCTTGTTTGGCTCTACTATGCTGTTTTATTGATTTTTGTGGTAGTGGTATAATGGTGGTACCTAAGTTTAATACTAGGCTGTTCATTCCTGGAATTTCAATTTTATTCCTTATTACTCAGTTTTTTTTTTTTAACTTATCTCCACCTTAACCTTTTCTTGAATATTCTAATTAATTTCAAAGTTCATTATCTAGGTTGTATGAGTGCCCATTTTTTCCCCTTCTCTCATCTTGGTCTTATTTTCGTTAAGCCTCGTGAGTTTTGATGGAGTGCCAGACATAACGTTTAAAATATTGCACAGGCTTTGAATGATGTTGTCTTTCTCAAAGAGGATTCGATTATCCTCTGACTATCCTCTGGCAAGCAGGGTCAAATCAATACAGTCTAATGAGGGACTGAGTTGACTGGAGGCAGCATTTCAGACTTGAAAGGAAAACATGTCTGTTAAATGCTGGTTTGCTCCATCTCTCTGAGTATTTTTCTGAGCTCCTCTTTATTGACAGATACTAAACTCCAATGGTTGTCTTTCCAGTGTACTAAGACTACTACAAGTTATACTATGCTCCCAGGCTCTCTTGGCTTAGTTTCTTAGCTAGCATAGTCTCCAGGTGAAACCTGTGTGAGCATCATTAATATAAATGCAAATGGGAGTGTTCTGATCCTTATTCTGTGCCTTCCATCTCAATTGAATTTTTATCTCTCAAATCCTAGGAATGTCCAATGTCTAAAGATATTTTTGTCATTGTTGTTACCGATAACTGTGATCTACCTTTGCCAGATGAAACTACTGACATTCATGGCATACTCTGATAGTCAACTAAAGAAGCCCATGGTCCAGTATTCATTAAAGATGTTAATTGATTTTGTATTTTTTCTGTCTTTCTTTTTTTTTCTTTTTTCTTTTTTTAGGATAAATGAGTATCTACTTGTTCCATTGGCTACTTGTTTGAATTTGGGCTTCTCTCATAAAAAGTAAATTTCACACAAGTGTGCCTATCTCTGCATGAGGTTATGATTGTAATCAGTGTTTTCCTGAACAGTCCATCTCTGTTTTTGTTTTTGTTGTTTTTGGTTTTTAGGCTGAGTTTGAATTGGGGATTTTTAAATGTAATTGTTAACTTTAGTTAAGTTCTAAAACACTGCCACTGTGTGGTAGCTCTTTGACATAGCAACACCTGTATTTCTAGAGACAAGGTTGTCCATAGCAAGTTGATTTTCCCTTCACATCTATTCACATCACCACAGTGTCTCTGTTTACTCTAAGAACTCAGCTCACCACATTTAGCCCCCACACCTCCATTCCTGTTCAGTTTTTCAGAGTCTGAAGTCTGTACTTGCCTCTCCTACTGAACCTGAAACAAAGTGATAACATTCTAAAGACAAAGGAGGTCACATTTAAGGTTTGTCTCTTGTGGCTGAAGAGAGTCTAAACTCATCTACCTTCTTGTGGCATTGGTTTCATCATCTAAAGAAACTTTCAAAAATGTTTATGCACTTTGTGTAAATTTGTTGAGCTATACAAATTTTACACAAAGAGCTTAATATAATTAAGCTTTAGTGAGATTAATAATGCACATTTAAATGCATCATTAAAGAATTATTCTGAGCATTTGAATATATAAGGTCATCTATTCAGAGTTTATACTGACATTCAAAATTTGAATCTTCCCTCTTCACCCCCCCCACCTCCACCCATATCCACAAGCCCCATCTACTCTACTGTGTCCTGATTTCTACTGTTTTTTTTAAAGCACTTAGCACATTTGAAAATATAACTGACAGATGATGAACTTTGTCTCTTATTTTTTATCAATTGTAGATTCTTTAATGAATAGGTCTTTCTTGTTATTGTCATTGTATTATTTTATTTTTATTTAAGACAAGGTCTCCTGTGTACCCTGGGCTGGCCTCAATCTGAGAGTATAGTCAAGGATGGCCTTCTGTCTGACTTTTCTGTCTCTATTTTCTGTGTTAGGATTAGAAACTTACGTCTCCACATCCAGCTTTGGAGAACTTTCTTTGAACCATCAGTTTTTAGGCACCTGGTAAAGAACAATTAGTTTGAATACATGAAAACAGTAATTTAGCATTGTTGGTGGTACATGATTCTCATGGCTTTCTCATCTTGCAACATGGCAGATGAAATGTTAGGAAGCCAGAAGGTAAGAAAAAGAATTCGGAAGTCCAGAGGTCTGATGCCAATAGCAAAGTTAAAATAAAGTAAATTCAAAGCTGGAAAGCTCTAAAAGGGGAAGCAAAATGTAGTTCACACGTCCACATCAGAGAGATTTGCAGACTCTGCAGATCTGCCAAGTGTTTTAGAAAGGACAGATCCAAGATGATGTATTTAGTTGATGTCTCTTAGACTGCAAAGTAAACAGAGAAGATTTTTGATTGTGCATAAAATAAGTTAGTAGGAACGATCACAGTGGAATCTGGTGCATAAGCATTACAGAACAATAGATATTATCCTACTGAAGATGTGCTTTGGAGTCTGAGCTGAGGAGCCCAGAAAAAAAATGCCTACCATCACTAGTGGGATGGGTGAGAGAAGGCATCATTTCCTGGACCAGTCTGTAGGTCCTAATTGCAACAGAGAGCCATGAGGGCAGTGATGTGCTACCTAGATTTGGGTCTACCTTATCAGCCAAGACACTCTTTATAAAATACCTCAGAATCTGTCATTTCTACTTCTAGAAAAATCAACATTAGTATATGGCTGTAACTTGAAGTGTTTCCTTTGTATTTCCTTCCAGCAATTTCAAATTTTCAGGCTTTCCGTTAAGGTCTTTGGTCAAAGTATGTTAGGTACATGTATGAAATGTCTGATGAAACCCATTTAATGTATGCAAATAAAAATATGACATTAGCCACATGAAAATTCTAGAATTGCTCACTGATGCTTAACTTCAAGAAGAGAGAAGCTAAGAAAATGGAAGCAGTACTGAGCTGGGAAATTCTAACATGGCAGAGATGAAAAGAAGACATTTCAAAGAGAGAAGAGCAGTTTTACCAAAAACTGAAGCTGTTCCACAGACATAGGACTTTGTGTTATCTCCTCTCTAAAAAATGGTAGTCAACATTACAATTGATGATATATTCTTTCTCAAGAACCTAATTAAACAATGAATACATTTAAGCAAAATGAAGATCACAGACTATCATCTTATGGCCATCAGTGGTTCTCCTAGAAGCTTTTTTTTTTTTTTTTCAAAAAATCTTAGCTGTGTCCTTTGGGAAAGTAGGATACTGATAAGTAGGTGTCAAACTCTTAGAAACTGCCAGGAAGGGAGAGTTAAAATTACTGAGTTTTGTGTTACAAGATACCGGTAAAGCATATTCTTTAAAAAGGTGGATTTGATGATATGTAAATTGTGTCTCAAAAAAGAAAAGATGTTACTGCCAAAACTAAAAAGTAGATGATTAGCTCTTCAGAAGGAGAAAAAAAACATTGAACTCCGGGTAATGAAACAAACTTACTTCTGATTTTGTGAGGATATTTCCCTCTTGTCCTTAGTCCTCTTCTCATATATAAATCAAACGTATTGATTAGCTCAATTCTAAAGATCATTCTAGCTACAATATTCTTCCTTTGAAAAAAAAGAGACTTCTGTTGAGATAGACAATAAAAAAGATAAATGATTCTGTACTTCCACATTGTTCTGAGGTGGCTTTGGTGACTGAACTATTTTTTCTTCTATAGAGGTATATACAAGTGTGTAAATCCATATAGATTCACATGGGTTTGTGAAATGATTAATTGCCTTAAGTTTATTATGGAACAAGAAAAGATGTTTTGAGTCTTTAGCTTCTAAATAGTCCTTCCAAGAAAATCGGTGTCTACCTCAAAAAAGTCTACAAAGGATTAGAAAGGCATGCGTTTCTTTCCCTGCAGAGAAGGCTGCACTTTAGGAATCTCTTGGAATCTCAATGCTTAAAAAAAAAAAAATTGGGTCATAATTTGAGTGAGTTAGACAACTTCTGTCATAGGATACAAAGTTCCTGTTACTTGATTAACAGGGCTTAATCAAAAGCTATCAGATAGTAAAGTCATTTGGACACCCAGTCGGGTAGACGATGTGTATCACAGGTCAAACAGGTCTACTTGTCATTGTTAATGGTTACTTTTCACTACCCCCAGTTTTCACATGAGCCCACTCCAAAATACCTTCCCTGAGTTTTGATGAGTTTTGTGTATGTGGAGCTGAAGAAAGACTTTCAGAAGCAGAGCTACCCTGTACTGGACACATGCTTGCTGTCCAGTGGTTAACCCCTGTTGCTACTTCTTCAGGTGCCTTTCTGTTGACTCCTTTAACATTGCAAGTCACCTGATGGATAGCTGTGGCACCTGGCTCTTGGTGTCAGTGTGGTGCTTTGATTAATCTTCATTGAAAAAAAATATTTTTTCTTTTTTCAATAGTATTTTTATTTTATAATTAACTTAATTTCACATATCAGCCATGATTCCCCCGTCCTCCCTCCTCCCACCCTCCAGCCCTCCCCCCCCCCAATCTACCCCCCACTCCCACCTCCTCCAAGGCAAGGTCTCCTCTGGGGAGTCAGCGCAGCCTGGCAGACTCAGCCAACAAGAAAAGAGAACATGTATATTTTCCTCATTAATTCAACAGGCAAGTTCTGTGTTAAATGATGTCAAAAGTCCATTCACATGCTACATGAAAAATCATGCATGGATATTTCAAAATTATTACAAAGTTTCTTTCTTTACTACCTTATTGCAAGGGTGAATTTTACTTTCCTCTCTGTGTTCCATGCTTTGGGAATAATGCAGACACCAAGGAAACTGGACTGTCCAGAGAGTCAGATCACCTCTTCTTGATTTTAAACCTCATAACACAAGTTTACATTTACCTCGTATTTTGTAGTATGAATGTGGTACACCTGCTGACAAACACCTGAGAGGTAGTTGGCCTTGGCATTCTTTACCCCTATTTGAATAGGGAAGACTGGGACTGACAGAGCTGATTTCAAGCCATACTGATTTTGGAGTCCTATTAAACATGTCAGCATCCTGCAATCCGAAGTACTAAGTACACAGCATAGGGACAATAAACACTGTTTTCAGTGAGCACTTAGGAAACTTTTTTTTCTTAGATTAGTTATTTGTTCATTGTTGGCTTAACAAATCAATGTTTGAAGAAGTCAAAAGAGAGAAAAGAATACAATGTGAAAGGAAGATGCCTTTGTACAGATTTGGAAAGCAACCTTGTCTGCCTAGTAATTGAAGTATGTCAGGAGACTACATGGAAAATGAAAAAAAAAAAAGTGTTTCCTAGTACCAGCGTGCCTGCGCCAGAGACAGACAGAGAGTGAAAGAGAGAGAGAGAGAGAGAGAGAGAGAGAGAGAGAGAGAGAGAGAGAGAGAGAGAAAACAAAGACACATACACACAGATTGAGAGACTTATCTGTATAACTTAAATTCAAATGTACTCTCCTGAAACTTCCAAAAATTGAAGAAAGGGAGGAAAGAGTTCTGATTTTACCAGCACTATAAATACATCTTCAATTTTTTTCAAAAATAGGATCAAAAAGGAGTTACTTTAAAAAAATCAAAACTGGTGTTTTCAATTTAAAAATCACAGTGTTAAATACCAAGTCTGAACATGTGATTCTTGACATGAGAAGCCCTTGTGAGAAGCCCTTGTGCTTCTTTGTACTGACACCCTACTGAAGTCAACAAACCTCCTAGAGCTACACAAATTTTGAAGTTTCTGAAGTTTGGGCAGTATAACCAGATAGTGCTTTGTATGGGTATTTCACCATTGGCCTTAATTAAATGTGGAGTAAAGCTGTCTACATGACAAAAGTCTTCTTTCTTCTTCTGTTTGTTGCCAACTCATATCTAATTATAGGAGACACAGTATAAGAGAATATATTAGACCACATTTGCAATTTGAGATATTGAACACACATTTTTATAACAGCTTTGCTTATTATTTCATTTACAAAGAAAACAATAGCAAAATAGCCTGATTTATCTATTAGTAAATTTTTAAGAGTATATACAAAGACTGGTAAAAAAGAGAAGCAACCTATTGGACATTGAATTAAATTTATTCCAGAGGTCAAGTGTTACTGCTTTATGTAACCCAGGAAGTATTTTTCTAAACTTAAGGCTCAGTGGAACTTTAAAGTTCTATGAGAATCATAGTTTTACAGCTTTATAAGAGACAAATTTAAATCCTCTTCAAGAGTTTCTGTTTATTTCTTACTAATTTTCATACAAGAGCAATTTTGTCAGCAAAAGTATTCTAAGTCATCATTTTCCTGTCATGACAGTGTTTGAGTTTGTTTTCTGTAATGCTTTACAAAGATCCAGCTATACCACTCGTGGGCATATACCCAAGGAATGCTCAATCATACCACAAGGGCACTTGCTCAGCTATGTTCATATCAGCATTGTTTGTAATAGCCAGAACCTGGAAACAACCTAGATGCCCTTCAACTGAAGAATGGATAAATAAAATGTGGTACATACACAAAATGGAATACTGCTCAGCAGAGAAAAACAATGACATCATGAGGTTTGCAGGCAAATGGATGGATCTAGAAAAAAATCTAGTGAGGTAACCCAGACTCAGAAAGACAAACATGATGTGTACTCACTCATAGGAGGATACTAGATGTAAAACAAAGATGACTAGACTGCTACTCACAGCTCCAGGGAGGCTACCTAGGAAACAGGACCCCAAGAAAGACACAAGGATTGCCCAATGACAGAGAAATGGATGAGATCTACATGAACAACCTGGACGTGAGTAGGCGTAATGAAGGGCAAGGGTCGAGGAAAAGAGAACTTAGGGGAGTGGGAGATCCCAGCTGGATCAAGAACAGAGAGGGAGAACAAGGAATAGGAGACCATGATAAATGAAGACCACATGAGAATAGAAAGAAGCAAAGTGCTAGAGAGTTCCCCAGAAATCCACAAAAATACCTCCACAATAGACTGCTGGCAATGGTCGAGAGACAGCCCGAACTGACCTACTCTGGTGATGGGATGGCCAAACACCCTAATTGTCGTGCTAGAAACCACATCCAACTACTGAGGGATCTGGATGCAGAGATCCATGGCTAGGCCCAGGGTGGAGCTCCAGGAGTCCAATTAGCGAGAATGAGGAGGGATTATATGAGCGAGAATTGTTGAGACCAAGGTTGGATAAAGCACAGGGACAAATAGCCAAACGAATGGAAACACATGAACTATGAACCAATAGCTGAGGAGCCCCCAACTGGATCAGGCCCTCTGGATAAGTGAGACAGTTGATTCGCTTGATATGTTTGGGAGGCATCTAGGCAGTGCGACTGGTCCCTGTCCTCAGTGCATGTGCTGGCTGTTTGGAACCTGGGGCTTATACAGGGACACTTGGCTCAGCCTGGGAGGAGGAGACTGGACCTGCCTGGACTGAATCTACCAAGTTGAACTCAATCCTCAGGGGAGTCTTTGCCCTGGAGGAGATGTGAATGGGGGTGGGCTTGGGGGAAGGTGGGAGGTGGGGAGAACAAGAGAATCTGTGGCTGATATGTAAAATTAAATTAAATTATAAAATATTTTTTTTAAAATGCATTGCTATAATTGTTATATCCTCTTGAGAACCTTCTTGAAAGTGAGGACTACATTAGTTTCATCTCAAAACCCACAGTTCCTGGTATTAATGGACACAGTTAAGTCTGAATAACTGGATAAAAGATAGTGAGGTGACCTTACCTTGGAATTTACTCGAGACAAATAGAACATCTCCTAGAAGTTATTGCTGAAGATATAAACTATTCATACAAAAATGTAAATAAAAATACCAAAGTAAATTTTGGGATTTCGTAATGCATAATAGAAAAAAGTCTTGTCTTTTGAATGGCCAAAACTCAATCACATGTCCCATTATATTCTGCAAAGCTATTTAAGAATATAACTTTATTCCACAAATTTGATAGGTACTATAGTTTTAAAATATGCCCTGGAAAGACAATAAATGCATTGTATTTATTATAAATTGCTTATATTTATATTTGGAACAGATAAATTTATATGTATCATTATTAAGAGGGAACTGAAATATGTATGAGAACAGTCACTCCCCATTTTGTTACTTACCACAAAACTTCCTCCCAAATGCTCCCAATTTGTATTATGTACTTAAGGAGATAAAGTGTTGTTGTTTGTTTTTTTTTCTTTTGGGGTTCCTACCACCCAGCTCCCAAATAAATCACATAGAGGCTTATTATTACTTATAAATGCCCATCCTTAGCTTGTCTTGTTTCTTGCCAGCTTTTCTTAACTTTAAATTATCCCATCTATCTTTTGTCTCTGGGCTTTTTCTGTTCTCTTATTTCTGTAAATCTTACTCTTACTCCTTGACTTGCTGTGTAGCTGGGTGGCTGAACCCTGGAGTCCTCCTCCTTCTCTCACTCCTTCTTTCTACCTTTTGGGTTCCTCCTTCTATATATTCTCTCTACCTGACAGCCCCGCCCATCCTTTCTCCTGCCTTGCTATTGGCTGTTCAGTTTTTTATTAGACCATGAGGTGTTTTAGACAGGCACTGTAACACAGCTTCACAGAGTTAAACAAATACAACATAAACAAAACACCTTAAAATAATATTCTACAACAATAAAGACTATGTATACATGTATATGCATGTATATGTGTATTTGTATATATGTATATATGCGTGTGTTTATATATATATATATATATATATATATATATAATGGCCAAAAAATTAAAATGCCATATGTTTTTTTTGCAGTTTTGTACAACAAAGTCTCTACTGGAACCCCTTATGCTAAAATAAAAATTGTTCACAGGGCTGTATTCCTCTTCAGAAGATGGGAAGCAGACCTCCTTTGCACTGTCTTTTAATCTCTTAGAGGCTATGGATAACCCTAGATGTTGGTCTTCTGTACGTCTTTAAATTTGTAATAATTCATCTAACATTTGTACTGCTTCCATCTCTTTGGGTCTCTGAGCACAACTTTGGGAAAATTCTGTCCTTCAACATGTATATAGTTTCATTGAAACCAGGTCTGGTGGCACAGTTCTATATCCTAGTGACTTGGACACTGAGAAAGGAAACTCTCATGTTTAAGTACGTTCTTGGATACAAAGAAAGTTGAAGGTTAGCCTGGACAACTGAGTGAGACCCTATTTCAAAATAAAAAGTAAATAAGGGGGTGAGGGTATATCTCTGTGCAACAGTGCTTGCCTAGGATGCTTAATGTCCTTGATTCAATCCATAAATAAATATAAAATTTAAATAATCATATTTATATAGTCTAGAATACTTTTAATTTTTTTAAAAAAATAGAGTCATACCTGATAATTTTTTCTTATTACATAATGTATTCACAATTTTCAGGGATAGGCCTTTTTGGAGCCCATAATTCTTCTTCCTATCACATAAAGCCATATATGTACATATATACAAACCCAAGTCATTCCTTGGTATCTCCAGGGAGTGTATTCTTGGAGTTCTATTCAAATACAAAATACATGGCTGTTGAATTATTTTATATTGAACATTTTGGAATTATCATAAAACCTAGAAACATAGTCCCATTTTCATAATATCACCTCTTCGTTAGTCTAATATCTAGTAAACCAAAAGTTATGTAACTAGGTATTATCCTATATTGTTTGGGTAACAATGACAAGAAACTTTTCAGTATCTTCAGTATGAATATATTTTTCTGTTTCAATCTATAGTCAGTTGATTTGCAAGCATGAAGTCCATAAAAAATGGAAAGTTATATATATACATATATGTATGAATTAATACATTTAATCCATGAATTATGTATGTCCAAAATTTTGTAGACAGTTTCACAATTGAGTATCAATTATATGTTTAAGTCCAAACTATATCCCCAGTCTAATTTTATTTGAAATTGCATTTCAGAAACATACTGTATGTTGAAGAGATACAGTGAATCCAAGAAGATACATATTTGTTCTATAAAAGAAAATAGAATTCAACACAAATATTAACTGTTCCTCAGGATATCGTGGTAACCCTGGGAGAAAAAAAAAATTATTTAAAATCCACTGAGTGAGTAAATAGTGACAATGTCTCTTAGTCATAGATATATAAGGTCCATATTGATTTCTTTTAACAGCGTTTGTTTCTAAGCACCATGAGGTCTGAATAGACCCAATCTTCAAATCCAAACTACATATTTCTGTAAACATTGCTTTAGGTTGATCATATTTTGTTACCAGCAGGAGAAAAGCTTCCATTTCTATGTGCAATGAAACTGGGCCACAAGGGATGGCTGACTACAATTAAGGAGTTAGTGTCAGATGAAACCAAAAGCTGAGATGCCTGAACCACGAGATGGCTGGATAGGGATTTACATAATATGCAGTTCATCATAGGCTCTATGATTTGATAGTGTCCCTAGTCATAGTTCTGTGTCCATGTCACTGTGCACATTCATAAATGTACCCTGACAGCCTATACAAGAGGGAACTTTGGAGTGAGATGACATCTTTCTGTACTTAAAACAATCATTCCTGTTTGCAAATATCCTTGGAGTTCGTTTCAACTACATACTAAATAGCCCACATTAAAAAGATTGTTGGTTGTGGGGAATTGCTGCTTTCAGCGTTTGAAAGCCTTTTCACCAAAAACTCTGACTACTTAGAATTCAAGCCCTATGCAACTAAGAAACTCCAAAAGAGGTAATGAACCATAAATTATTGCCGTTAGATATTTAATACTCAATCAGTATGTGCTCTCTCATGCATGTCCCACTGGCATTGCCTTCTGTCTGACAGTGTGGTATGGGTTCAATTACTTTGCTCATTTACAATAAAAGATTAATGAAAAGAGGTATATTTTAGTTCACAAAGATTAATTGCATCCCTTGCTTTTCCTACACTAGAAATATTCAACCCATAATCCTGGTAGCTTTTTGCATCAACAAGTACATGGAGAATTAATAGACTTTCTTCAGCTGGAAATCTCAGAGGATATAGAGATGGAAATATCCAGGGAAAACAAGATTAGAAGTTGGCTTCAGCCTGAAAGTGAATTAATTTACCTGCTTCTTTAAATTTACTCTTATGGCATTCTGAATTGGCCAATATAAAGATGTGTGTACTATATGTTTTTTTTTATCAGCATCTTTTCTGTTGAATACTTGTAAAACAAATTCCTTTTCAAGATCCAATTCCTGTAGATAGACCTAGGTGTATCTACACATGGAAGATTTTTCAACATTTGAAGAGATGTTGACTGTTAGCATTTTACAACTCTTTTGTTTTCTGAAAGAAAATACCTCAGCATATATATTTTGAACATTTTAAGCATGAAGTTATTAACCATTGGGAAATCGGGGTTTTAGATTTCAAAGTGCCTCACTGATCAGTAATTTCTTAACCTTCCCAATTTTTTGAGTGTGATGCTGTGATTCCCAGTGTGTTGAAGATAACAAAGAAAGGTTCTTAGCTAGCATGTAGTTCAAATAAAGTAAGAATTGAAATTTATTATTTTTTGCCAATTGTAACAATTTTATGACTCCTTGTTTCTCACAATCCTTAAGGTAATTTGGTGATATGATGTCTTATTTTCATTGAAGTAACTGAGACTTTAGGGAATGCAGAGGTATGTATATGTGTTCGCAGCTGGCAAGTGGCTAAGCTTGGAGTCAAACCACTGCCTTTCCTATCTGAAATCGATTTCATGTGGTAAAAAGTAACTTAAAATAAGGAAATCTCTGTGACCAGGAATAAACTCTTCTTTAGGCTTGCTGGTGCTTGCCTATCAAATGAAATTTACTTTGATGATGGAATGTGTGAAAAAATTATGAATGAAAAGGAGGAAATCAGAACTCCTTATACACATGAAAATAAAATATAGTTGAGTTGGAGTTTTACACAGCAAATATGACCCAGTAATTCCAGTAAAGCTATAAGCAGAAAACGCCAAATGGTTTGAGAGATAATTCAATTGTTCAGTGTTTTTGAAGGGGGTACTTGGTGGAGCAGTCATAAATCTACAAAGTCTGAAAACATATTAAAAATAATAGTGTACTCTAGAAGCAGAGGCAGGTGGATCTTTGTGTGTTCAAGGCCAACCTTGAGCAAGTTCCTGGACATCTAGGACTGATACACAGAGCACTTCCTGCATAAGCATGAGAACACAAGCTGAACTCCTCAGCATCCATGTAAAAACTGAGATATGACCACATGCTTATAACATCAAGAATGTGGGGATCAGAGACAAGAAGATAACAGGGACGTGTTGCCCATTTCACATTCAGAGAAAGCCCTTATCTCAAGAAAATTAGGAAAAGAGTGATAGAGCAGGATATCTGGTTCTTCCTCTGTCCTCTAAGTGCATGCACAGTGTACATACTTGGGTGAACATGTACACATTGACCACTCATACCCCAGCTGTACCCATATGTCCACTAAATTAATTATTTAATGGAAAATGAATAAGCATACCAAAATGGGGACATTGCTAAATGGATCTTGTCTGAGTTGTGCTATGGTCAAATAGCCTTTTGTCTTCTGTCATCCTTTTTGGTTTAGTCTATTAATCTTTCCCATTCAGGACTATTTGAAAAAATGCCATAAAAGAAATTGCTAATCTGTATTTTTCTTACCATTTATACATTTATTCGTTAATTGTTTGTATGTGCCCATACACATGTATGCACATGGTATAGGGCATGCATAGAGGTCAAACAATGGCGTGTCTGACTTGGTTCTTTCCTGTTCTCCTCATGGTTCTATTGATGTAAAGAGACACCACGACCAAGAAAGCTCTTAAACCATTTAATGGGGTCTTGCCCACAGTTTCAGAGAATTAATCTGTGATCATAATGGCTGGAAGCAGACAAGCATGGCATTAGGGCAGCAGCTGAGAGTTTGACATCCTTATTCATAGGCAACTGACACAGAGAGAGAAAGAGACTGAGCCTGGCTTAGGCTTCTTAAACCTCAAAGCCCATGCCTAGTGACACACAATCTCCAATAAGACCACACCTATTCCAACAAGGCCATACATCATAATTCTCCCCAAACAGTTCTACTACCTTGCGGCTAAACATTCAAACACTGAGCCTATAGGGGTGATTCTCATTCAAACCGCCACATCTCCTTTCACCATGAGGATCCTAGGATTCAACTCCAGGCCATCAATCTCAGCAACAAGCTCTCTTACTAGCAGGTCCATCTCCCCAGTCCTAATCTGTACTTTCTAAAGATAGTTATCCTATAACTACAATCAAGGTATGTTCCTTTCACTGAATACTTAAGTTAAAGGAGGAGAAATGAGGACTTCCTAATTTTTACTCGATCTCTATTATAATAGCAATTATGTTTAGTGATAACAACCTATTGAAAAACACAAGTATTTGTAGACCCTTCAGTTTTTCAATTATCTAAGGAAGAACCCAGAAGATCAGAGGTAAGTGAATATATATATATATATATATATATATATATATATATATATATATATCACAAAAATAACAATTTACAGGGCTGACTCATCCCAGGGACAATTTCAACATTTTGAGGGGTGGGGTGGGAAACATTACATTTGTAGCAGCAAGCTTCCCTTCCTGTGATCTATTTCAGCATATTCATTTAACATGGGAACAATGCTTACATTGTTAAAAAAAGACCTTAGCCCATCACTGTGTTTGGATGAAGCTGCCTGTACTGTGGCAATTTCAAGCTGAATTTGTTTCATGATGACTAGTGAGCTCACTGAGAAACATGCATTTCCTTTAAAGAATCCAATCTAGAAACAGTGACCATGGATCAGGTATTTTCACATTTGCATTCCTGCTCACAGAAGGTGAAGAACAGGTTGTGTTACAATGATTTTGTTGCTCATCATATAAAGGATTGAACTTTAATCCCCCATAGAATCCACCACTATTTGGAATTTCTTATACAACTTGAATCTGTACAAATAAGATGTCTTCATATACACCTGCTACATTGCCTTCCATTTTTTCTATTTAATTGGTGCTTCATATAATAACCTACTGTGTGGCCTTCAACAAGTCCTTCAGTTCTCTTAGGTCTTAATCTCTTATTTATGACATAATGTAATTTGTATAACAGATGAGCCTGCCAATATTATATATCGCTTAGGATGTATTCTCATGGGCCAAATGCTTGGAAATTAATGAGATAAAGAGGGTGCTTTCAATAAGTTCAACACATATTTAGAGATTTAGGCCAGCAAAGAGCAAACACAAGGGTGAAATTATCACTGCAATAGAGAACATGAGCAATGGTTCATCTTGATCTGGTCAATGGGACAGGATTCAGGAATGTAGAGAAAATTACTGAAGTACAGCTCTGGGTTTGCCTGTAGGCAAATTTCCAAAAACAATTAGAGAATGAGGACTCTTACCTAAATAATGATTTAATCCACTGATTGATTCAAAAATTAATAAGCTATTTGTCTGTGACAGAAGAGAGGAAGATATGGCCTGCTTAGAGGAATAGATGGCTGGGGGCATCTCTTTGGAGGCCATGTTTTGCCAGGTCCCTCCTGTTACTGCTCCATTCTTATTGCTCTTTAACTTGACATGAGCCCTATCTTGATGGACACAAGCTTTACAAACAGTGAGCAAAATAAGTTGTTTCTGCCATTATTTTTTATAGAAGCAATAAATCCAACTAACAAAAGATCCTACTGAAACATGATGGTCAATGTATCTGTCATTAAAATGTGGTACAATCAAGAAATGTATCACAGAGCCTGAGTCGCCTGACCTATACAGAAATAATAATAATAGTTGGTGGATAGTCTAGGAAATAAAATCCACATCACTTATCAAAAGAAATCATTTTAAAAATGTGAAGGACAAAAGAATTTTTAATGGTCTAGCCTATATGGAGAAAGATATATAGAGGAAGGGAAATATCCCAGCATGGGTCAGTCTTATTGATCTCTTGGAACTCTGAGTCTCACCATAAGAGTAACAAATTTTATCACAATTTAATCATCATGTTAATTTTAAGACTTTTATTATCTCATGTTTAGTAAATGCCCAGTACAAATGGAAGTCAATTAGAATGAGAAGTATGTTTAAGATAATGTAAACATGTAAATTATGTTACTCACAGGTCTCAGAAGAAACTGAAGTAGAAAGAGAGATGGAGACAGAGAGACAGACAGGCAGGCAGACAGACAGACACACACACACAGATACATGCACAGTACTCACACACATGCACAACGTACACATGCATACACACACATACAGAGAGAGAGAGAGAGAGAGAGAGAGAGAGAGAGAGAGAGAGAGAGAGAGAGAGAGAGAGGCGAAAGAAGTACTAAAACAAATTGGCTTAGATGATTTCAAAGACTGAGGCATTCCGCAATCAGCTGTCTTTAAACTGGAGGTTGAAAAATCTAGTAACACAATTCCAAGCTCTTTATAAAGGGTTTAGAACTATAGGAGTCATTGGTATAAACCCCAATCTAGAGGGATAGACTGTCACTCTAGTTCAAGCAAGCTTGCAGGATGCTAAAAGAAGTGAATTCTAAGCCTGAAGTATTAGATGATGCCCATGAATGCTGGGGAGGGAAGGAGCAGTGTGCATTTTCAGAGTTCCCAAGTTCAAATGAGAGTTTTCTTCAGCTAAAAGTGCATCTCTGTGAGTTTGAGGCCAGCCTGGTCTCCAAAGCGAGTTCTAAGAAAGGCACAAAGCTACACAGAGAAACCCTTTCTCGAAAAACAAAAAACAATCAAACAAAAAAAAAGATTCACCTAGAAAGGCTGTGTAATTTGTCCACCCCACGGGACATTCGACCTAACAGACAGAATAAAAATAAAATTAAGAATGCATTCCATGCATCTCTGATTGCACTTTAAACTTTAGAAATCTCCATTAGATAATTTTGTAACCAAACACACAAAGTAAATGCATAACAGTGTAAAAACCTCTTATGTGACATACTTTTAATATATATAATAATTATATGCAATTTAAAGTCTTTTTTTAAAATTTTATCGGAATATTCAAACAAGACTGATATAAATTGTGACTTCTCACTGTGATTGCTAGGAACTAATACTAAGCAGCTTAATTGCTCCAGATCAGCTCATATCTCTACATACTTTTGCCTCCTAAAGACATTATTTGCCTTCTTAAAATATGGTTATCTTCATACTCTGAGTGGCTCTGTGAATGGCAGAGAGTCCAAAGTCTTCCCAACTGCAATAAGAATACCTCTTGTGTACATATCACCTTCATTCTTATGTTTCGTGCATCGGTAATTTTTCTTGGTATTTTAACTCATTTTATTCTCCACAAATTTTCCCATCCAAGTGTATTTATATATTTATGCACATATGTGTAACAATAATAATAAAAGAGGGTATCAATTTGATAGGGAGTGGAGGGGAAATTTGAGGATTTGGATGGAGGGGATATGGGAGGCTTTGGAGAGAGAATGGGAAAGGGGAAGTGATGTAATCATATTTTAATTTAAAAATTAAATTTTGTTGGCCACTCCCACAAGCTCTGAGCCCCCATTGCCCCAGCACATCTTGCAGGCAGGACTGATTGTTGGACGAATGCTTTACGGTTGGGTTGGTGTGCCAGTCCCACCACTGGATACCTTGCCTGGTTATAGAAGATGGCATGTTAAGGCTTCATATCCTCTGTTAGTAGTTGCCTTCACTAGGGTCACACTCATAGTTTCTAAGAAATTTCCACTGAGTAGGCTGCAGTTGGGATATATTGTATGAGAGAAGAATGAAGAAAAAAGAAA
This sequence comes from Peromyscus eremicus, assembly GCF_949786415.1. Taxonomy (NCBI): domain Eukaryota; kingdom Metazoa; phylum Chordata; class Mammalia; order Rodentia; family Cricetidae; genus Peromyscus; species Peromyscus eremicus. Next base: position 109,263,624 of record NC_081420.1, read on the forward strand.
AAATACATTTAATAAAACAAACTAACCCTTAACATGCTCATATTCAACATTTTTTCCTTTCATAGACATCTTTGTCTCATACCTCTGACCTCAGAGACTCAGGAATTATTCTTAATTGTTTAATGTGATAATTAATAGTGTCATATTGTATGGTATTAATAGTAAACATAGATTTTGTTTTACATTGTATACAGATTTTTCTTGTTCCATTGAGTTTCTGAGAAAGAGAATTTACAGTGAGTGTCTGAGTTCCCATGTCTGAAATCAGTCAAATGAAGCCACCTGTCTATGTTCTACACTGATATTTTCAGTTAAAAGAAAGTGTAGTTCATTCTGATTGTTATAAATGTATCAGAAAAACCAATTTTAAGGGTATAAAAGTCCAATAATAAACGGCATGTCATATTCCAGCAAATTAACATTAAATATGGACATTGAGAAATGCTAATTTTACCAGGTGAGCATGATGGATAAGCTTGTGAGATCAACCACAATTCTCTCATTTCTACTGAATCTGTGACCCTAGGAAATTTATATAAATTTCTAAGTTAGGTATCCATAAGATTACTTTATATAAAATGAAATGGAAGTTTTCACAGAATATCTAAAAGAAAGTTGCAGTATTTGAAAGTACCCAGGGTCCTGTGTATGCATATACTAGAGGCTTAATGGCTATATATCCTCATTAATTGAGTCTTCACTCAATTTGTGAACTTATTGATCCTTTCTTGACCATATCTTCAAACTGAAAAATAAGAAGCAAGTGTGGAATTGAGGACTGGGATCAGAAAACGCTCTTTTTTGGGAAGTTAAATGGTTTTCATAAAAGGAAATAGAGAGTTCATCTAGACTTCAATTGACTAAGCTCTTTGAAATACTTTCCTGAAATTGACTATAAATGGAAAAAAGAAAATGCTAAAGTTTGATAACTTCAAAAGATTAATGCCTGTCCACCCCCATGTTGCTCCTGTGACAGGTTCAAATACCCAACGCAGTGCTGATTAAGCTTAGCTATGACATTTGTCCTCCAGTTCTCCTCTGATTGTTCATACATAAAGTAATAGTGAATCCAAGTCTGAATTATGGTTAATAACAATACTTTAGTGTCACCCAGAATTTTAATATGGTATGGTCTCTAGAAGAAAATGAACCTTCATTATAATATAAATGTCTTTTATATACAGCCTCAATGAGATGATTCTTGACTACTATTTCAATACATTTATTTCAAGCATAATCAAATCCTCAGAAAATTGGTTGGTATAGTCAGCAATGGCTGATTTATCCATCCTGATGCATTTTAATTCATTGTCCTCAGCAAACCTGAGATTGGAAGTACTATTATAGTTCATAGTCAACCACTGAAATGAGTGTGTATGATGTGGATTTAGGTATACCACAGTCTCCTTCTAAGAATATTGGACAAAGTGGTTACTAAGATATTTTAATTTTAGAAGCATATAGTTGTTAATAGGAATATTGTATTCAAGTGGTATGTTTTCCTATGTGAGGAGATTGATTAGGCTTTTTTTATTTTTTATGACATAAATGAATTACTGAATATTTAGTGGTAGTTATTATTTCATTATGAGAATTACCATTATAAATTTGTATGTTCAATGTAATGTTTATGTGTTAAAAATATAGGTAGGTAGGCAGGTGTGTGTTGGTAGGTATACATAGACAGAATCCCCAAAATCTACTAGATGATTTAAGCAAGCCTGTTTCTCTTTACTTCACAAACAAGGAAGCAGAGGTCCAGCATGGTGATAACATACTTCTAAAAAGGGATTATTCCACTGGGGAAGCATTCCTCAGACAGGAGTCAATACTGGTATTCCCAAAGGGAACACCTGGACCAAATTACTCTGCTTTGACTGAGACACTACTCATAAATAATTACACTTGACTTCAAGTCATCACTATAAATAAAATCAACATATCACTGAGTGAAATTATTTTAATTTAAATTGCACAGTATTCATCTCAAGAAAATTTAAATATGGGTGATAAACATAAATAGGTAACATTCCCAAGAAAAGCATATACAGGTTGAGTATCACTTATCCAAAATCCTTGGGGACAAAGGATCCTTGGTTTAAAATTATCTTTCCATCCTTGTATTTGAAAGTGCATAAAGAGTGATCTTGTAGATGGGACCCATGTCTAAACATAAAATAGTATTTCATGTGTAGCATATGCTCAGTACTCTTTAATATTTTATATGATATTTTGAATTATTCTGTGCATAAAATAAAGTTTGTTTACAATGAACCCATGGAAAGTAAAGATGTGACTATCACAGAATACACATGGTTGCCATCATCATCTCTCCTGCCTGAATTTACATGGTACCAATAAGTACCTTTGCTTGCATTTCACTATTAATTAGTAAAATATAATGATGATGATGATGATGATAGTGATTGGTGGTGGTAGTAGTGGTAGTGATGGTGATGATAATAGCCTATTGCTATATACTAGACCTATAATGTCTCTAAAGTCTCGTGGACTTTGTGTTGGTCAAGACTGATGCTACTAGGAGGTACAGCATAGTGAGTCATGCTTTAGTAACTAAGGGGTTTCCTTAAAGAAAACGCAACTTTCTTCTTCCTTTTTTGGCTTCACAGCCATGGACTTATTGACATTTTTGTTTTATTGCATACTTCTACCATGATGTATTCTCTCAGTCCAAAGCAATAGGGCCAACACATCATAGACCTCTGAAACAGTGAGATAAAATAGACAGAATTTTTTTGTCTTTATAAGTTGACAGTCCCTGGTATTTGTTATAGAACAGAAAACTAACACATATACACATTAGCACAGTGAAGGGAACCTTGTGTTCTATGTCACTCCACAGCCCAGGAGCATCACCAAATAGGTTTATCTGCTGTTGGCCAAGAGCAGCAAGCCATAGAAGGTGTTCTGTTTCCACAAACAAATAAATGTTTTTCCTAAAAGGTTCCTATATGCTCTAGTTTCAGTTTTAGGTAAACAAATATCAGAAGCAGTTCAAGAGTCTGATGACCTTTACAGAAAGGGAGGTGTTTGGGGATAGGCCTTTTCAAATGATCTACCTGAGTCTCTAGCCTCATTGGCTATACCTGCATCATAGAGACTTTTCTTTGATTTCATAAATGGCATTTTTTGTATTATTAATGTACAAGGCTCTCAAGACACCTTAGATCTCCTCCTATACAGTGCTGATAATATCAGCTTTATGGGATAAAGAACCATTTCATCTATTTTACTGTCACGAGGTCACTAGTTGAATGAATGACTGGAGCATTACTGCTAATGTTAAAGCCTTCTCCAACACTTTTTTTTTCTTTTGGATGATATGGAAGTTGAGCCTAGAGCTTTGAATATACTAGAAAAGCATATTACTACTGGTAGTGACACCTTGTCCCCTTTTGTAATTTTTTAATAGCAGTGTTCCACCAAAATTACTCAGATTGTCTATGTGCTTACTCAGCCCAAGCAGGCCTTGAATTTGTGATACTTCTATCTCATTCTTGCTGGGAGCTGAGATGACAGGTTTGTGCCATCAGGAGCTCCAATATTCATTTCTTGAAAGAATTTTTCTGGTGTTTCATAATCAGCATATGCTTCATTACTAAACATTGTAAGCCTAATACAATGACTTTTCTTAAACTTCTGCAAGCAACCTGTTAAACATTCAGAGTCTCCTTTGCTTTTCAATTCACTATGAAATATCTTTGCTTGTTTTATGAAAAACATTCCACTAAGTGGACTGTAATCCTACAATGGTGTTAGATCCAATCTTTCAATTCATGACTGAGACCTTCATTTTTAGCTTAATATAATGATTTTTCTAATTTTTTATTAACTCTTGTCTGTCACTTTCAGCACAGAACTGGAACAGTTTATCTGTCTATTTCTTCAGGTCACAGATGGCTTCTGTTCAACAACACACCCCTTTGTAAGAAATTGCACACTAACCACTGCCTATTTTCTCAAATAGATTGGGTCACTAAACCATTGCTGGATAAATGTTCCTTCTTTTTCTTCTTTTTGTTATCCTTATAGGTATCTTTTTCATCTTTTCCAAAAATATCAGTCCACATCAGAAAGCAACCAAATAAACACAACATGTGGAAGTGTTGTCCACATGTGTTTGCATTGGGCAATATGTTCATGGATAGAAAAACTATATTACAGTTCAGGGGAGTAGTGAAGGGCTAGTTTCTTTCAAAGACAGTAGGCAAATCATTTCCTTATGGCTGCATGTGGACTGCTATCTGGCACATGAAGACAGGTGTGGGTGTTTCCATTTGTGGTTTCATTACAGTGCTCAAAAGTTTCAAAATTTACAGCATTTTAGACCTGAGGTTTTCAGATTAGTCATGCTCCACTTGTAATAGCAAAGTGTTTCCATGACAGTAGTAAGAATAACATAGAATAGACAATACAACACGTCTTGCTACATATCAACAAAGGTTGCATTATTGGTTTATCCTTGCATTGTATCTGATAAAGAGGAAGAGTCACAATCATTGAGTTATTCTTGTCTCTTTGTCAATCCCTGCTCTGTAACAATGTAGTGTTAGATCTAGCAACATCATGAAATTAAATATGTGGGTTAAGTTATTCATTCGGAGCAATAAGTATAAGAACATTCTTACAATGGCAGAAGGAGTAAAGTAGGCAAAAACAAAACAAAACAAAACTCTGCTATGTATTAATGTTGCATAGAAAAGGGGAAATTGGGAGAGGCAATCAGAAAATTAAATCAAATGCCTTTGAAAATAGTTTCAGAGGTTTTAAGAGATTTAACAGATTGTATGTTCTTTTGGTCTTTCCTGTTTCATTTAATTCAGAACAAAAAAGAAATAAAAATAATCTGAAAACATAAAAATTTAAAAGCATGAATCACCCTGCTGGTGTGTGTTGCATCTCTAGTTATCTCTGTATAAAGACGTCAATGGAAAATCAATATGCCTGACTTGGAGTTGAAGTTCAGACATGTGAAAACCTATTAATCCAAAGAAACTTTATTTAACCCCACCATGTCAGAGTTTTCTTATCCATAAATAGGGGACAATAATAATAGCTATTATGAAGGTTAAGCAGGTGTAATTCCATGGTTCTTAGAACAGTGTCAAATGTATTGATAGAGCAAGAATTTTTTTTTAACCACTGTAAGAATTTTATTGCTGAGGGAAAGAGGGACTGTGCAATAGGCCTACTGGAAATGAATGGTGCTGAGGAAAGGGGCAGGGGAACGGTAGAATCTGCTTTTATGGGTCCCCCCGCCATGTGCACATATGAACTTACATAGCTACACCATGCATGTGCACAGATTATGTGATCATGTAGCACAAGGGTTACATAGGACAAAAGGCCCTGGGATGAATAAGCACTCTGCCTGACTGATGTACAGCGCATGTGTAGTCATGTAGCTAGAGGGGTGGCTGGGAATTATAACATTCCACACTCCTTTTTTTTTAAACTTTTTTACAAATTTATTTATATTTATGTATGAGTATCATGTGTGCACATATACATATGAGCAGAGGCCAGGAGAGGGCATTAGCCACCATGTGGGTCCTGGGAATCAAACCTGGTCCTCTGCAAGAGTAGCAAGCATTCTTTTTTTTTTATTATTTTACAATATAATTTAGTTCTACATATCAGCCACGGATTCCCTTGTTCTCCCCCCTCCCACCCCCCTCACCTTCCCCCCAGCCCACCTCCCATTCCCACTTCCTCCAGGGCAAAGCCTCCCCTGAGGATTAAGATCAACCTGGTAGACTCAGTCCACACAGGTCCAGTCCCCTCCTCCCAGGCCGAGCCAAGCATCCCTGCATAAGCCCCAGGTTTCAAACAGCCAACTCATGCACTGAGCACAGGACCCAGTCCCACTGCCTGGATGCCTCCCAAACAGATCAAGCCAACCAACTGTCTCACCTATTCAAAATACCTTGGGGTAACACTAACCAAGCAAGTGAAGGACCTATATGACAAGAACTTTAAGTCCCTGAAAAAAGAAATTGAAGAAGATCTCAGAAAATGGAAAGATCTCCCATGCTCATGGATAGGCAGGACTAACATAGTAAAAATGGCAATTTTACCAAAAGCAATCTAGAGATTCAATGCAATCCCCATCAAAATACCAACACAATTCTTCACAGACCTGGAAAGAATAATACTCAACTCCATATAGAAAAACAAAAAACCCAGGATAGCCAAAAGAATCCTGTACAATAAAACAACCTCTGGAGGCATCATGATCCCTGACTTCAAGCTCTACTATGGAGCTACAGTAATAAAAACAGCTTGGTATTGGCACAAAAACTGACATGTGGACCAATGGAATCGAATTGAAGACCCTGACATTAATCCACACACCTATGAACATGTACCAAGCATTCTTAATTGCTGAGTATCTCTCTCTAGCCTCTAATCGTCCTTCTTTTTTTTTTTTTGTCATGTTCGTGCCTCATGATCCTGTCTCGAAAAAACCAAAAAGAAAGAAAGAAAGAAAAAGAAAATTTTTGTAGAGTGTAATTGCAATAATATGAGTAACAGTAAATTGAGTACTGTTTCCAGCTCATCTACTCTATTTTTTTTCTCTAACAGTGTTGTGTATTTTCCCTCACTGCAATGGGCTTACAGTAGAACAATGCTAGCTTGCACAGATACTTTTTTGAGCTAAAACGTTTAATTAGACATAAGTTACACCATAATTATATGGACCTTAGAGATTTTGATATATTCTTATTGAAAATCTGTTGTATTTCTCTCTCTCTCTCTCTCTCTCTCTCTCTCTCTCTCTCTCTCTCTCTCTCCTCACCATGGTAATGGCATGTCAAAAAGAGAAATTTCTGTATTGACGTACATGCACTGGAACCAAATAGCACTCATATAAAATAAATATCTGTTGTTATATTTTACTTGGATATATTAGATATTGTAGTCTTCAATTAATGCAGCAAAATTTACTAATAGCATAGCTACGCAGATAAATAAATGGAGTGAAATAAACTCAATTAACAATTAGTTAATGTTAAATACATTCTTCTTGACTAATTATATATTTAACTTTTCTAATAATTTTAATTTTTCACATACATAATTTTGCTAATTTTTTCAGTTGATTTATGATTACAATTTCTCTATATAATTAAATAGCTTTTGAATATCTTAGAGTTTCTAAATAAACCATAATGCCACCAGGAGTGAGTAAGTGGCAATAATAATAAAGATTTAACAAGGCCATGCTCCAATAATAATACTGTCTGAAATGTGTATGATATACTTGAACCCATATGAAAACAACCATATATTTCTATTTCTGAGGAATTGGAGAATAAAACATAACACAAAATGATTATAATAAAATTAAATATGCAATCATATCCAAAAAAGCAGAAAAGTCAGTAACACATGAGTTGAAACTATCAGTGTCTGTTCAGAAAGTGCTCGATTATCAAATTGGTTTAAAGTTAAACTCTCCCTTAGCAACATCAACCAGTGAACCATATGACACAGACAGAAACCACATAATCACAGTTTCAATTAATTAGAGTGCAAAAAACATGAATTTGCTAACAAATTCACCATGGAATGTTCAAAAATTTATCTGACTTTCTCTTACAGCATCTTTGTGAACTTGAAGTCTCTTTCTTCAGCACTCAGTGTATCCATATCCTAAATGTCACACAACTTACTATAAACATGTCATTAAGGACACTCTCTGAAACCAAACCATTATAAAGAATCCTACACAAAATTCTGAGCCAAAACTACAAAATAACCAGAGTACCAGTAGTAACTAAATAAAAATTTCAGTGAAATTTTATAGTAAATAAACTAATGTAAATCATTTAAATAATGTTGGTTAAAGTTCTTCATTCTAGAACTTTAAGGATTTTTAGAGAAATCAAGTGTTCTGTGACTTAGCATGAAGAATGCTCTTGCTTGAAAAAATTTAAAGTAATCAATTTTAAGTACTTTTTTGATATATAGTACCTTTTAGTCTAGTGTTTTTTAATCACCATAAGAACATGTCTATTACATATTTATTTTGTCAAATAATCTTTTCCATGACTGTATGTTCATTAGGAAACTTTACACCTTTGAGTTCTAGTGCCCTAATCTTTGAAATGGGAATAACAACTAAGCCAATATAAAACAGAGATACCCATATGTCTGTTTATGGCAGCCCTGCTCAGAACAGATATTGTATAGATCAGCTTTAGTATCTATAAACAAATTAATAGAAGCATAATACATATACAACATAGAGTTTTATTCGGCCCCAAAGATGTGTGAAAGTATCATTTGCAGAAAAGTAGATGAAACTAAAGATGATTGTGTTAAACAAAATAAATCAGACTCAGACAAATATCATGTATTTTCTTCTCATTGGGGTTCTATCTTTTATACAGGTATATAAAGTAATTCATGTGTATGTATGTCATGAAGAATAAGTGACACTGTCTAGTTTATAGGCTAGCAGGAAAAGACAAGGTGAGAAAGACAGACTATGAGAGATTAATATGGTCAAATTATATAATATACTCATATAAAATATCTTTGTGAAATCCATGTCTAGTAGAATGAATATATGCCAATAAAAATAAAATCTTGTTCAAAAGGTGTTATGAACACCAAATGAGGCTGTCCAAACACTATTATTAGCATGAACTTGGAAGATAATGACAAATGTCATACGGCTTTACCTCAACCAAGTCATTCGATACTCTGAAGTGCCTTGAATGGGGAAATTGACACAGGAATCTTATAATTAACCACTATAAACTGCTTATGTTTAGTTCTGATCTATGATTCTTATCACTAAAACAACACTGAGCAAAGTACTTAAACACTTTGTGTCATCCTTTTTAGTTGCATAAAATATAATTCATTCCAGTGGTCATCTTGAGACTGCAATGCTACTTACATTTAGAAAGCATCTAAAAGAGGGTGAGAAGTCTGTGAATGGCATCCATTTCTTCTGTTGACCACAGTATACATTTCCACAATTATTGAATTCTTTTTCAACATTGCTTATTTAATGCTTTTTGATAGAAAGATAGAGTACAAATTTTATAGAATTATATACGGTGTAAATGGTCCCCAGAAAATGGATACATACAAGCATTCTCTGTATTTCTATTGTATGATAGACATTGGATATACATTAATTTATCTGAAATTCTGCGACACTCTTCAGATATAGCACTGTCATCTGTAGTGACATATAAGCTGACTCAGTCTTACAAAGATTGGACATCTTGACCAAAATGTACTTACTAACTATGGTGAAATTGGGGTCTGGATCTATTATAACAGACTACCAAAATCTTTCCCACTACACATATATAAGAGATTTATACATAGTGGCAACTTGACAGACATGTCTTTTCTAATCATCCAGTTTAGCACATTAGTGTGAAAACACTTTCCAACAGAAAAGGTAGTGATGTGCCATGCCAAGAAAGTGCACACACCCATTACAGTGTCTCCTTCTTATCTTAGTATGTCCACTTCATTGAAGAAAGTAACAGCTATCTCTAAGTGTGCCTATTCACATCCTTGAAGGGAGACAGATATAATAAGGTGTGATGATTCGAGAACAGATTGAGGACAAAATAAATAGTAGGTGATAGAGAAATGGAGAACAATGACCCATTCTCTCTTTAGAAGATTCTACAGGCTTTGTAATAAATATTATTTATGAAAAATATATGCTGTTTTATTGTAAATCTGCTTTTATACTATATAAAATGAATGAGGAGGAAGAAGCAAAGAGGAAAAATAGGGAAAAGAAAAAATGAAAGATAATTATGCTCTGAATAAAAAAGAAATAAGCAAAACATTAAACAGATATATGTTCTACTGTAGTGTCAAAGGACATGTCCTCAGTCAATCTGAATAACTAGCCTTGAATATTTTTATATAATATAGCTTTGAAAAATTAAATGATGAATCAGAGAAATTCTGCTCTTAAAGAAACTCCACAGGCCATGAAAATCTTTTTTTTTCCTCCTGAATAATTCTGAGTCAAAGGCCACTGACCTCGTTTAAATTTTGTAATATTTTATTAAACTTTCAAATATACAAAAAAAGTGGACAGAGTAGTATAATGAATCTCCAGTATTCATCACTTAGATTTAATACTTATCAATATAGTATTAAAATTGCTTCATCCACACCTCTGTTTTTTCCATTTCAGGTTGTTGTTTACCCATCTTATTGTTATAATTTAAGTGCCATAAAATTAGTTTTTAAGCTTATAATTTATTAAATCAGTCTATTTATAATGTTGTTTAACCCTAATAAAGCAATTTTAGACTTGTGTCTATTAATCTCCCATTTCCCTGTGTAATCACTTTTCAATCTCTGTACCAGTCTCAGACAATCTGCTTCTTGGATATTTCTTATATATGAAATAGTTCACTTTTGTGTCTGGATAATATGCTTGATATACTTTGAGATATATCCATTTATCTACTGCTCATTGGTGCTCCAATTATGTGGCAATACCACATGTTGTTGATGGAGTCATAGCAAGTAAATGTGTTCACTCTATTTATGGCTCTTATGAATCTATAACATAGGTATTTATGAGACCCATCTTTTTATATGGCTATGTATTTTTTTTATTGATTCTTTGTGGTTTTCACATCATGCATCCTGATTCCATCCATCTCCCCATCCCTTCATATCCACCCTTCACCCTTGTTACCTCTCCCCAAAACAAAACAAAATTCAAAAAAAAAACAACAAAAATTAAAAAAAAAAACATAAATAAAAGTCTTACCAACGAAGCCACACAGTATACCATTTAGTTCATACATTATTACTTGTAAGTTTTTATTGCAATGAGTCATTGATCTGGTTCAAGGAAGGCCTCTGGCTTCTGCTATACTCTGCTGTGGGATGGTCTGTATGTCAAATGTGTTGCTGATTGGTCAATAAATAAATCACTGATTGGCCAGTGGCCAGGCAGGAAGTATAGGCGGGACTAACAGAGAGGAGAATTGAGAGAACAGGAAGCTGGGTGAGAGAGACACTGCCAGCTGCCACCATGACAAGCTGCATGTGAAGATCCCGGTAAGCCACGAGCCATGTGGCAAGGTATAAATTAATGGAAATGGATTAATTTAAGATATAAGAACAGTTAGCAAGAAGCCTGCCACGGCCATACAGTTTGTAACCAATATAAGTCTCTGTGTTTACTTGGTTGGGTCTGAGAGGCTGTAGGACTGGCGGGTGACAGAGATTTGTCCTGACTGTGGGCCAGGCAGGAAAACTGGAGCTACAATACTCTCAATGCTGGGTCCTCACTTGGACTCTGTTGCTGGATTTGCAGCTGGAGTCCAGCTACCTCTGATCCTGGGGACAGGGGGTAAGCAAATGCATAGTCAATGGCATTTGCAAAACCTCTGGGAGGTTTGCAAGCAATTTCTCATTTATTAAACAAAGGGCTGAGGTTTATATGTGTGGATTTTTGGCAGACTCTGCTCCTAGCTACTATGGCATTTCTTGGTTGTCTCTAGGGCTGCATGTCATCTCCATCCAGTTTGGAGTTTATGGGTCAGGTTTCCTTTGGTCAGAGTGTTCTCTGCGCAAGTCATAGCTCTTTGTTTGCTTAAGGTGTGGTCCAGTGCTTTCGTTCTTATCCACTTCAGGACTCCTCTTGGATATCCAGTTGTTGCCTTGTGCCATGAAGATCCTGTAGCTTTGGATCTACAGGTCTGGCCCATTCATATGCTCCAGGAGGTCATAAATGAGGGAGATATTGGCATGGGTCAACTCCTAGTCCTGGTTTGGGGCCTGGGTGGTAGCTGGGTTTTGTCAGCTTTCCAGCTGTCCATCATCAACATCTGGCTAGTTCACCCAATGCAGCAGGAAGCTAGGATCAGGACCAGTTCTGCTATCCTTCCCTCAGGGAGATGGCTTACCCAGACCCACACCACCAGGGCCAGCTCTGTTTTTCCCAGGCAGGGTGTAGGGTTTGCATTCCCAAATGCTGCAGTTGATGAGGTGCAGTGTCAGTTCTCCCACTCTTGTGCTCTGGAGGCCAGCTCTCCTGCCTGCAGTAAGTGGCATATGCTTTAGGGGGCATTTTTCCCTCACCCATGCTACTGCATGAAAGCAGGATCAACCCTATTGCTATCAATCCCTCAGGGCTGACTCTCCTATACCCCAGCCAACAGGGTCAGCTCTACTGTGTTGTCTGGCTAAGGTACAGGGCCTGTTCTCCAAAGTGCAGCAGCTGGTAAGCAGCAAAGCCAACTCTCCTGCTCTCATGATCTCACAGCCAACTCTCTCACTCACCAAAGGCAGTGAGGGACAGGGGATGGGGGAGGGCATCTCTTACTCACCTACTCCATCATATGATGGATGAGGGGTGGGGCCTGGTCTCTTACACGTGTTCATGGGGCCAGATCACCTGTGCCCCTATCAACAGAGTTAGCTCTTTTGTGCTGCCCAGGCATAGTACAGAGACTCTCCCAAGAGTGTAGCTGAAGTTTTCCTGTGTCCCGACCTGCCAGCAGTTGGGACAAATCTCTCCCACTAGCATCCCCCAAATAAACACACAGAGACCTATATTATTTATAAACTGTATGGCCATGGCAGACTTCTTGCTATCTGTTCTTATATCTTAAATTAACCCATTTCTATTAATCTATAAGTTGCCACATGGCTTGTGGCTTACCAGTATCTTACTTACATCATGCTTCTCCTCATGGCGGCTTTCAGTGTCTCCTCACTCAGCCTTCTTCCACCCAGCATTCACCTCTCTCCTTGTCCCACCTACACTATCCTTCCTGGCTGGCCACTGGCCAATCAGCATTTTATTTATCAATTAATCATAGCAACATATAGTCACAACATATAGGACATCCCACAGCACAAGGGCTTCAGCCAGTGAGTGGCAGGCATCTGTCCTTCATCCATGTCACTGAGTGATAGGCAGATAGTAGACCAGCTTCACACTCTCATAGCTTTAGGGCTGGCTCACTGGCATCCCATCCCTACTCACAGGGTCAGCTCCATTGTGCTGGCTGGGTGAGGTACAAGGCCGGCTCATTCTAGTACTGCATTTAATGACTAGTGAGGTCCAATTCCCCTTAGCAATACTTCAGTGAGATGTTGGGCCAACTCTGCAGTTCTATCCTTACTGTCTTCCATAGGAACCATGACATCAACTCAGACCAAGGTTGCAGCAGGGCCACAGACACAGACATGGTCCTTGTCAATAGCCCAGGCCAGGGTGTCACCATGATCCTGGTTGGCAGTGAAGGTCACTCTGATCAGGATGGATGCAGTGGCTGTGTGACCCTCAAAACTTTACATGGACTCAGGTGACAGACCAGATCCCAGGCATGAACACAACCCTTGATGACAACAGGAACATCAGACATCAGCACAGACTCAGGCTGTGGCTGTGTCACAGACACAGACATGGCCCTGGCTGCAGTTTAGACTGAATGATGCCTTAGCACCTGTTGGCAGCACATGTCATTCAGGTCTGTATGGCCCTGTCAGTGAAATGGCCCTTGGATGTCAACCCTACCACAGGTAGAGGCCCAGGTCTTGGGCATCCATGTGGCCTTTAGTAGCAACATGGACCATGAACATCAATAGGACCACAGACCCAGACTTAGCCTGGCAGAAGCCTGGACCCAGATGTCATCATGGCCATAGCTGGCATCACATGTCACCCTGATCAGCAAGGCCCCCATGGCAGCATGGCACTCAAGCATCAACATGTCTGCAGGTGGCAGCCCTGCCCCCAGGGTATCTGCTCTTCCTTTGATAGTAACAGTAGTCACAAGCATCAGCAAAGACCCTGGCTGTGGTAGGACCATAGACCCAGATATGGCCCTTGGCCACAGTTTGGACCAGAAATCACAATGGCCTCAGGTGACAGCACATGCCACACAGATCTCCTTGACAGCCACATGACCCTCAAACATTAACATGACCTCAGGAGTCAACCCAAACTGCAGACTTCTGCATAGCCCTCTGCGGCAACTGGAGCCACTGACATTAACACAAAGCCTGGAAGCAGCAGGGCTACAGACCCAGATATAGCCCTGATCATTATAATGTACTATTACACCTGAAGGTCTTAGAAAAACAGGAGCAAATGACACCCAAAACAGCATATGGGAAAAAATAATCATTTAACATCAAACAAATAAAGCTGAGGGCCAGACAGATTCAGTGTAGAATTCTACCAGACCTTAAGAGAATAGTTTTGAAATAATCCCCCAAATAAAAATGATCTCTTCAATTTGTGTATGTATGTGAAGTCAATGTTATCTTGATATCAAAATCACATAGAGATTCGACCAAAAAGGAATTTTGTAAGTCAATATGATGATCATATAAACAATAATTTTCATTAAAATATTTACAAGCTGAATTCAAGAAGACATCAAAAAGATTAACCACCATGATCAAGACAGTTTCCTCTAAATATGCAAAGATGGTTCAACATGTGTGAAAAAAAAAATGAACATAAACAGATTCATGGGCAGAAGACATAGGATCATCTCATGAAATGCAGACACTCCCTTTTACAAAATCCAGCATCCATTCTTGTTACCAGTCCTGGAGTGTAGAAGGCCCACTCCTACTTTTACCCCAGGGTATTCTTGAGGAGGGAGAAGTGAGAAATATTTAAATAGAAGTATAGAGAGGAGAGAGACAGATAGAAACACCAGATAGCTTGGGAGGGCCTGGATCCTTATCCACTGTCACCCTCTGTCTCCTTTAAAGGTCTTCTAAAATGAATACCAAGGAGTGGAGAAAAATACCTATCACAGCACAGCCAAGGGCAGACCCTTCCAAACAACTGGTAAACAAGCATGTGGTCAAGCAATCCTCTAATGTAGCTCTGCTGGGTAAAGCAATCTTAGATCTCACTAGGAAACCTTTGCGTGCCTCCACAACTCCCCATTCTTGATATAAAATGGCCCCCTCACTCTCCTCAGATAGACTGTGCCTGTCATCCTCCTTGGTTGATCTTTCTTACTTATCATGGAGATATACTTTCCATCAAGCATACTCTGGCTTAGGTTGGAAACTATCAAGTAGAAAGTTGCCCATCTTTGACTACCATCCTGTGGCAGGAAGGGGTACAGAGCTTAACTCAGCTCTGCCTCAGGTCCTAATTGAGCTTGCAAACATCCACAGCAATCTCCATAGCTGCCACACCTCCCAGTAAAGGAATAAAGGATAATAAAGATGGAATAACCTTTTTGGAATGCATCTAAGGTAATTATAGTAGTCTCAGCTGCACCAAGCTCCTTTTCTGGATCAAAACTCCCTCCTAATAGATGTTCAATAAAACTTTCAAGAGACTGTTTTGATTCTCAGGAGAAAACAATCATTTCAAATCATTTCAAAGTGTCCACTCAAGCAAACAAAACCCATGTTAATTATAAAGACACTTTTACAAACTAACTCGATTATGGGAGGCTTACCCGTTTGTGGGAGGCCTACTTCTTTCTAAACAGAAACAGAAGGAGTAGAAATTTTTAGGAAGAAGACAGAAAAACTCCCCTAATTACGACACCTTCATTAATTATATTTTGGACTATCATAAAAAGTGTTCAAATATATCTGAAGATAAAACATATTCCCTTAAAAATAATGTTATCTAATTTTTCTGTACAAATATTGATGGAGTAATAAATACAATTTTAGTATGAACTTCCATTTAATATTTACACTTTGTACAGACTTGTATTTAATGTTTAGACTTACATTCAACATTTACACCCTCACAAACCACATTCAACATATACTTATTTATACTTTTTACAAACTTATATTCAAAAGGAAAATCTATAGAACTATTTTATAAACTTTATATTGAAAAGGAAACTCTATAGGACTATTTTATAAAGTTTATATTCAAAAGGAAACTCTATAAGACTATTTCATAGACTTTAGCACTTATATAGAAGAGATTTCTTAAATAAACTATTTACCAAACTTATATTCAAGAGGAAACTATTAGCAAATATCTAGAAAGAATCACTTAACAGAACTAACATATTCAAAAGCAAATTCTATTAGCAAACAACTAGAAGAGGTTTCTTAACTATTAAGACAGGAAGTATGCAATTCATTTCTAAAGTTTGGAGTTTATAGTCAGCTTTGATATCATAATGAAAGTTTTCTTGAGTTTGAAGTCAGAGCCTAATTCATCTAAATTTGACTGAGAGTAAAAGCCCCTCTTCTTAATTTCTTAAAGTTGCTTTTTAAGAATACCATGAGTCCTTTCAATGATGCCAGTGTTTCCCTCTTATATCTTAAGCACAACTCAATCCCATGAGTTTTTTTTTTCACACCTGAAGCAGTTTTCCAGTGTAAGGACCCTTTTCCTTTGTTGTCAAAAAGATTTCAAAGTAGCTTCTCAATAAATGGTATTAGCATTTTAATTATCTCCTTAGAGGCAAGTTGTTCACCTAATTCTTAGGGAGTAAGGCTAAGCTTTTTAACATTGCTTGGAAAAGAACCTGCATTTTGAGCTGAAAAAAATTAGTTTTGGGTCAGTAACACCATTTAGAGCTGAAAAACTATATTTCACATACTGCCTTTATCTATATCATCCCATGGTTATGAATGATGTTACAGACTACATTTCCCCTGCTGCCTTTCAGTTATACGACACTCCCATTTCTATTTATATATTTTGTTTTCATGTTTTTGCTTTTACTATGGGAGGTTTTTGAGTCAAGATTTTGCTCTTTTACTATGGGTGATTTCTATTCTCCCTGAGCTGGCATTGATAGGTGCATTTCCTTCACCTGACCATTTTCCTGGAGCAGGTCCTGTCCAGGTGCTTTGGTGCCTGAAGCAAAAACCCCTTGAGGCTTGCTCCTCTGCCTTGTAGACAAATTTCTAAACAGTCTTATTAAATAATAAACACAGAGCCAAATACAGGGGTGAAAGCTGCAGAGATCAGAGCAATAGCCGCCAACTAATCTTAGCTCACAACATCGCTGTAGCTTCCCAAGAGAACCTCTTTCTGTTTAACCTGAACCTTTGTTGCTTTTCTGTTCTGCCTTCTCATTGGCTCTAAACCCAGCCACATCACTTCCTCATAACTGCCTGTCTATACAGTTCTCCAGGTCTCTATGGTTGGTATTGGGATTAAGGTGTGTGTCACCATGCTTGCCTGTGTCCTTGAACACAGAGAGACTCTTCCTACAGTATGATCTGATGAAGGGCATGTGCTACCACCACCTGACTTCTATTTATGGCTGACTTTGACCTGTGATCTCCAGGCAAACTTTATTTATTAACATACAAATAAAATATCACATTTCAGCACAAATAAAATATCACCACATTTCCCCTTTTTTTCTAATAAAAATAAAAAAGAATAAAAAAGTTATAACTAATATAAGAAAAGCTATATACAATAAGTACAATAACTATATACAATATATAAAAGCAATAAATACCTCAACAATGTCTAGTCCATTTGCAGTTGACAAACTCAGAGAAAATATTCCATTATCTATCCTATTTTGGTAAGTCCAAAATGTACCTGATTCATTTTCTATCCTAACTTGTACTACCAACAGAAAAATATCTTATAATGTCTTTCAAATTTATACACATTACACCACTTTAGTGAGTTTCTTTTCTGAAATTCTTAACAAGGAAAACTATAACTATCTAATCTTCAACTAACTATAAGTATCTAATATTCAACTCCCTCACAGACCCAAGAAGGAAATAATATGACCTAGTAAAACAGGAAGTGCAAACAAGCAACTTCCAGAGGAAGGCTGAATCAGGAGTTGCCAGCCAGACACAGAGGAAGCAACAAGGCAAAACTGAGAAGAGGTACCAAGCCACATTGTCCTGACCCATGGGCCAATGGGACACAGGAGATCTTCCAACTATACTGCCTTACTGGATCAGTGAAAGAAAATGAAAGCATTTGGACTAAAAGCTTTTTCAGAAAGGTCTTTTCCCCAATACAAAAGAGAGCTTTTTCAGAGAGATTTTTTTTCACAGCCACAGATGTTGCACAGCCCCACCTACCAACTCGGGGGCTTTCAGTCAAGTGTACGACTGTTTCCATTCCCAATTGCTTTGTTTGTATGGCCAAATTTACCCTGCTTTTTTATGCTAACAGTTTTCCCCAGGTCCTGCACCTCCTTTGCCTCAGTTCTATACTCGAGAAATCTGCTTGACAATTGCAAGAACCCTAGTATCCAGGGGTGCAGTCAATCTCAGAGGTGCTTGCCCCATGGCTCTTTGCTAATTGCTTCCCAATTGCTGGTTAGAAATGGAGATACAGTGCTAACAGGAAGAATTAGCAATGCTTCAGGGAATATATATATATATATATATATATATATATATATATATATATATATATATATATATTTGGGTAGTTACAAGTGATCCTCCCATTCTGATCTGATAGATGTTTCTTCCAGGTGAAGTTAATTTTTTGCCCCTACAGAAAGAGAAAAAAATCTGAGAAAGAAAAGGTATGAAAAGCTTTTAGTTTATTAGAGAGAGATGCTACTAAGTTTTTCCTAAGAAGGCTTTCAGTTTTTGAGAGAAAGATTATTAAGTTTTCCACAAAACTTCTATTCTCTAAACTTTTAGACTTCATGGCCAAATGGAGACTAATTCTGATGGTATGATGTTTTCATACAGTGGTAACATCAGTGTAGTGAAAAGTTTTAAAGTTTTATTTCATCCACATCCTCTTCAGGGAAAATTCTTTCCTCTGCCACTCAGGACTCAGATTTGAGCTGTCCCCAGGCCAAAAGCTTCCATAGAAATCTTTTTCTGCCCTTTATTTCTCACATTTGATAGGGTTTTTTTTCTGATTATTCCCCAGGATTTTGCATTCATAACACCAGAGTTGGAAAATCAAGGACATAGTTTCTCTGTCTTGTTGCTTATCTTATGCTAAGTTTTTTTCTTAAACTATATTCCTACATTCAACTCTTATTCTAATTTTTTCCTACAATATATTCCTATGTTCTAATTTATATTTTTCCTTCTTACCCTAATTTTTTCTAAGTATTATAGATAGAAATTAAGAGAGAGAAAAAAAAAGAAAGAAACCTAGACAGAGAGACCCCCTCTGACTTTTACCCTAGGGTACTCTTGAGGAGGGAGAAGTGAGAAATATTTAGATAGAAATATAGATGCGAGAGAGACAGATAGAAACACAGGATACCTAGGGAGGGTCTGAATCCTTATCCATGGGACCTTTCTGTCTCTTCTAAAGAGCTTTTTAAAGGAATGCCTAGGGGTGAAGCAAAAGACCTCCTCCTAGCACAGCCAAGTGCAGACCCTTCTAAACACCGGGTAACCATGTATGTGGTCAAGCAATCTTCTAATGCAGGCAGGTTGGCTATGTAAAGCAATCTCAGATCTCACTAGGAAACTTTTGTAGGCCTCCACACTGGAGAAACTACAGATACAGAAGAAACATCTCAGTATACTCTAACCCCACACCCAACATCACTACAAGTAAAGAAACCCTCAATGCATGTCCACTAAAAACAGAAATTACAAAACGTCCCTGAATATCCACAGTAATCTTGAACAGGAAAAACAAAACTGGAGCTATCAGTTTTCCTGTTTTTCCAAAGAATATTTCAATGCTACATAAATAAAAAGAGTGTGGCAACAATACAAACAGACCCAAGGACTATTGGAACAGAATAGAGATAGTGGAAATGAGCCAGGGGACTAACGAATAATTGGGACACAAACTACCTCTTTAAGAAATACTGTTAGAAAAACTAGAAAGCCCCATCTAAAATAATAAACCATAACCTTATCTTACAGCCTCTGCCAATAATGGTATGAAATAGATTAAATAATTGCAAAAGTATGGATTACAGTAGAAACAACAGGGTTAACAGGTTAAATGTTGATTTGGAAATAATATATTTGTGCATTAAAAACAACACAAAATAAATAAGTGAGTTTATGAAAAAGAGAAATATGTACCCAATAAAGACAACTTCCGAGAGGTTTAAAAATTTACCTATGAAATGGGAGAGATCATTTGAAACCATGTATCCATGATAAAAACTATGATAAAGAATTTGTCCCTCAAATATGTGAAGAATTTACAGGTCTCAAAGTACAAATTTATAACTCAATTTAAACATCCTCAAGCTCTAGTAATCACTTCTCTAAAGGAGACAAATAAATAGCCAAATGTTGCATGAAGATAATGCTCAAAAGCATTACTTATCAGGGATAGGGAAGCCAAATCCACAATGACCAGTTCCATTGCCTCACAAGGACACAGCATTTGAATCTCTTTATATAATACTGAGATGAAACAATAGCTTAGGGTTGGCGTTTCCTATTTTTTTCAGTTTTTTTCTTATCATATATTAATATACTAAAATATGAGTTTCATTACACTATTTTATATATGTATATACACTTATTGCCCCCTGCATTATTTATGTTTTTCTTTTTCCCTAGTAGTAGTACATCTTCTACTTCTATAGCTTTTGTTGTTGTTCAGATCCATATAAGAGACAAAACATACAATTATTGCTTTGATGAACATATCTTTTCTGACAGGTTGGTAAAAAAATATAGGGTCTATTGTTGGGCAAGACCACTGACATCTTTTCCCTAGCATTTGTACAGCACTTCTCTGTAATGTGAAAGATAGACAGCATAAGGAAGCTTTCTGTTCAGCTGAACATTGATTTCTATATGCCCTTCAACGAAAGTGTGTCTTCAACAACAGGGTCTTGTCTTCTACTTCTAATAGTCAAGCAAAAGAAATATCAATGGTTTACAACATTTTGCAGACAATGTGAGCCCCTAGAACCAATAACACATAAATTAGTATACCATGCATGGCATTAAGGTTTTTCAAAGGAAAGTGCACCAAGATGACATTTCAATTGTTATCATCTATTTCCCAAACACAAGGGCACCCAAGTTCCTAAAAGAAACACTACTATAGCTTAAATCACATTTTGACCCCACACACTGATGGTGGGAGATTTCAAAACTCCATTTTCACTGATAGACAGGTCATCCAAACAAAAACTAAACAGAGAAATGCTGGAGCTGGGGTAGATGTAGTGAGTAGCCGTTCCAGCTTTGACTTGGAAGTACCACCCCTTTTGAGGCTTTGGTAACTGTCATGCCTACAAGGCAGAGCCAAAAGAGGACCCCTGAAGACCCGAGATCTGGATGGGCAAGCTCTCTTGGTTCCTAGATCCTGGACGCTGGAGGCAGACCAAGCAGAGAACACCGCTGGACTGCGCTGTACCTTTCCCAGACCCTGTAACCTATCCCTTCACTTGTAAGTTACACCACAAAATAAAGCTCCCTTTTAACTAAAAAAAAAAAATGCTTGAGCTAACAGATGTTATAAATCAAGTGTGCCTATCAGACGTTTATAGAACATGTCAGTGAAACACAAAAGAGTATACATTTTCCTTTGCACCTCATTGAACTTTCTCCAAAATCGACCACATACTTGGACATAAATCAAGTCTCAATATATACAAGAAAATTTAAACAACTCTCTACATCTCTTCAGGCCACCATAGTTTAAAGCTGTATATCAACAATAGCAAAAACATCAGAAAGTATACAAACCTATGGAAATTGCACAACTCTCTACTGAACAAAAAATGAGTCAAGACAGAAATAAGAAATTAAATACTATCTAGAATTCAATGAAAATGAATACACAATATACTCAAACTTATGGGACACAATAAAAGCTGTTCTAGATATGATTTTTTTTAAATAAAGAAGTCAGAAATACACACTAGGAAAAAAGACAGTATCATCAGCAAATGGTGCAGGTCAAACTGTTTGTCTGCATTTATAAGAATGAAAGTGAATTCATACTTATCACCCTCAACAAAACTCAACTCCAAATGGATCAAAGACTTTAACATAAAACAAGTACACTGAAATTGATAGAAGAGTAACTGGATAATAAGATTTGAACTCATTGGCACAGGAGAGGTTTTGCTGAAAAGAACATCAATAGTGCAGGCACTAAGATCACCAATTCATAAATAGGACCTCATGAAAGTGAAAAGCTTCTGTAAGGCAAAGGACACTATCATTTGGACAAAGAGGCATCCTAGAGAATGAGAAAAAATTTTTACCAACTCCAAATCTGATATAGGACTAATACTTGAAATACCTGAAGAACTCAAGAAACTAGATATCAAAAAGCCAAATAAGCCAATTAAAAATGGAGTACAATTCTAAACAGAGAATTCTCAATATAGGAATCTACAATGACCAAGAAACATTAAAAGAAATAACCAACATTCTTAGCAGTCAGGGAAAGGCAAATCAAAATGACTCTGAGATTCTATCTTATACCTGTCAGAATGAGTAAGATCAGTAATACAAGTGACAGCTCATACTAACATGGATGTGGAATAAGGAAAATACTCATCCATTGCAGGTGAGAATTCAAAGTTTTACAGTCATTATCAAAATCATTATGGCAGTTTCTCAGAAAGATGTTAATTGACCCTCAAGATCCAGATATACCACTCTTGGGCATATATCCCATGGACATTCCATCCAACCACAAAGATACTTACTCAACCATGTTCATTGCTGCTCTATTCATAATAGCCTGAAAGTTGAAACATCATACACACCCCTCAACAGAAGACTTGATAAAGAAAATGTGGTACATTTACACAATGGACTATTACTCAGATGTTAAAGAAATTGACATCATGAAATTTGCAGGCCAATGAATGAAATTAGAAAAAAAATCCTGAGTAAGGTAACACAGACCCAGAAAGATAAGTGTACTATGTATTTTTTTAATATGTGGATATTAGCTCTTCAGTCAATGATAACCAAGCTAAAATCCAAAGGCCTGGAGAAAATAGATAATAGAGGAAGGGACTAGGTTGGACACATAGATCTCCCTGGGAGTGGGAAATAGAATAGATTTATGGGTGAATTTTGGGGCAAAGGGGTACCATGGAAATCCCCAAAAGCCCAGGCTATTGTGAGACAATAGGTTGCTCCCCACAATCTGACAGCAAAGCCCCATTGCTGAAGACAACTCATTGAACACATGGAAGTCCAGCTGTTGCTTACATTGAACCTTCACTCCTATATTCTAGTGTGTTTGGTAAAGGAAAGTAATTTGCAGGCCAACAAAAGTAAACATAAATTCCAACACAGCCACAAAACTTGGATCTACAATCTGTCCTGCCTGCATTACATGAAGGCAATGATGGCCCAGATCTTATGGGAGCCACCAACCAATATCTACTTTGACTTAAGACCCACTCCACAAGATTTAATCCATACCTGGAACTGCTTGGGTGACCATGAATCAGAGACTAGATAACCCAGAAAATTATTGTAAAACAAAATAATACTGGTCTAAAAACCTAACAATAAAATGACTCCTAACAAGACTCTTCTATTCTCATAGATCAGAGCCTTATTCAGCTATCATCAGAGAATCTTCCTCCTAAAGCAGATAGGAATAAATACATTGACCCATCTCCAGACATTACTCATATATAGCAAAAGAACTTGGAACACACATCTCTAATTGGAATGTCTCCATCAAATTTCACCTTTCAGACTCAGGGAACCCTACCAAAGAGGAAGCAGAAAGATTGTAAGAGCCAGAGGGATTGGAGGAGACAGCAAAACAAAGCTGTCTAAATCAACTGAACAAAGGTCATATAAACTCACAGAGACTGAAGCTGTGAGAATAGGACTGACACTGGTCTACAGCCAGTCCTTGGTACATGTATTATAGGTACATGTATTCACTTTAGTATTTTTATGGGAATCCTGAGTTTGTGATTGAGTGGGTCTCTGATTTTTGTGACTTCCTGTGGGGCTCTTTCCATTTCATTTTCTTTATCCAACTTTAATGGTTTTTGTTTTAGCTTACTGCATTTTATTTTATTATGTTTTATTTTTACCTTTTAGAACCCTGTTCTTTTTCTAATGAGAGACAGAAATGAAGTGGATCAGGAGAGGAAGGGAGGTGGGAGGAATAGGGAGGAGTGGAAGAAGGGAAACTGTAATCAGGATACATTGTATGAAAAAAGATTCTATTTTTAATAAAATTATCAAATAATTTTTTGGTAATAAATAATTGTGTAAACCATGTTTTCTGAGAGTAGTATACCTCACTGATATAAGGTACCTCTGTTTGAAGTTAAAACAAAACAAAAAAGAACTACTTTTTTGTTTTTTCTTTAAATTTATTTTAATTAATTAATTAATCAATTCATTTTCCTAGTCCAATCACAGTTTCTGCTTCCTCCCTCCTCTCCTCCAAGTCCCTCCCCCCAACCTTCCCTCTTCTTCCACCCTTCAATTCACTTTTCCTCTTTTCTCTTCAGATAAGGACAGGCCTCCCATGTGTATCAGCTAGCCATGGCATGCTGGGGATGTCTTTCTGTATGCTGTGAATGTGTTGCTCCAATTGATTAGTAAAAAAAATGCTGATTGGCCAGTATCCTGGCAAAAAGTATAATATAGGCAGGATAAACAGAAAGGAGAATTCTGGGAAGAAAAAGGCTGAGTCAGGAGTCACCAGCTAGACACAGAGCCAACAAGATGTAAAAGTACCAGTAAGCCACCAGCCACATGGTAACTTATAGATTAATAAAATGGGTTAATTTAAGATACAAGAACTAGATAGCAAGAAGCCTACCACG
This sequence comes from Peromyscus eremicus, assembly GCF_949786415.1. NCBI lineage: Eukaryota > Metazoa > Chordata > Mammalia > Rodentia > Cricetidae > Peromyscus > Peromyscus eremicus. The sequence goes on from NC_081420.1 coordinate 109,288,331, forward strand.
GCCATACAGTTTGTAAACAATGTAAGTCTCTGTGTGTTTACTTGGGTATGAGCAGCTGCAGGAGGCAGTTGGACATGGGAAACCTTCAACAACAATGGCATATCAAGTTGCAGTAAGACTAGGCTCCTCACATCCTAGTGAGGTTAGACAAGGCAACCCAGTAGAATGAAAGGGTCCCAAAAGCAGGTAACATAGACAGAGACATCCTTGTTCTCACTGTTAGGAGTCCCACAAGAATACCAGCTACACAACTGTAGCATATGTACAGAGGTTCTAAGTCAGTCCCGTGAAAGCTCTCTGGTTGGCAGTTCAGTCTCTGTGAGCACTTAGGATTTCAGGTTAGTTAATTTTATGTGGTTTGTCTGTTTTGGTGTCCTTGGCCCCTCTGGCTCTCACTGTCCTTCCTCCCATCTTCCACAGGATTCTCTGAGGTCCACCTAAAGTTCAGCTATGGATCTTTGCATGTGTTTCCATCTGTTGCTAAGCAAATCCTCTCTGATGGCAATTGGACTAGGCAACAATCTATGAGTATATGAGAATATCATTAGGAATCATTTCGTTAATTTTTTACCAGTCTAGTTTGGTTCTATCCTAGGTCTCCTGGCTATCCAGCCACTGAGTCCTGGCCCTCCAGGCAGTGTCAGGGGCGGGTTCTTCTCTTGGTATGGGTTTCAAGTTGGACCAGTCATTGGTTTGCCACTTTCATAATTTCTGTACCATCTTTACCACAGCATATCTTATAGGCAGGGCAAGTTGTAGTTCAAAGGTTATGTAGCCGAGTTGGGATCCCAAACCCTCCATTCTAAGTCTTCCTTGGTTACAGGAGATGGCCTGGTTGGGCTCTGTATCTCCCATTGCTAGGAGTCTTAGCTAGTGTCACCCACATAGATTCCTGGCAGTTTCCATTGCACTAGGTTTCTAGATTACCCCAGAGATGCCCCTGATTCCAATTGTTTTTCTCAGTACTCTCTGTCCATGATCCCCACACCTCATCTCTCCTATTCTTATGTCTATCCCCATCCAGATAACCATGGATGTCAAACATTTCTTTAAATGCTTCTCTACTTTTGGAAATTCCTCTGTTGAGATTTCTCTATTTAGATCTGTACCCCATTTATAGTTGGATTATTGAGTTTGTTGATATCCAGTTTATTGAGTTCTTTCTATATTTTAGAAATTAGCCCTCTGTCAGATGTGGGGTTGGTGAAGATATTTCCCCATTCCGTAGGTTGCTGTTTTCTCCTCTTGATTGTGTCCTTTGCCTTTACAGAAGTTTTTCAGTTTCATGAGGTCCCACTTATTAATTTTTGACCTTAATGCCTGCATAATGATTGGTGTTCTTTTCAGGAAGTTGACTCCTGTGCCAATGCATTCAAGGCTATTCTCCACTTTCTCTTCTGTCAGGTTCAGTGTATCTGGTTTTATGCTAATGTCTTTGATCCACTTGGGTGAATTTTGTGTAGGGTGGTAGTTATGGATCTATTTGCATTCTTCTACATGCTACCTGGTGACATCATTTAGAGCAGCACCATTTGTTGAAGAGGCTTTCTTTTTCCTATTGTATATTTCTGGTTTTTATTCAAAATAATGTGACTAGAGGTATGCAGATTAAAGTCTGGGTCTTTGGTTCAGTTACATTGATCTAGCTGTTTTGATGCCAATATGACATACTTTTTATTACTACTGCTCTTGTAGTGCTGTTTGAAGTCAGGGATAAACACTCCAGAATTTCTTTTGTTGTACAGCATTGATTTAGCTATTCTGAGTTTTTTGGTTTTCCATATGAAGGTAAGTTTTGTTCTTTCGTGTTCTGTAAATGATTGTGTTGAAATTTTGATGGAAATTGTGTTGAATCTGTGGGTTGCTTTTGGTAAGATGGCCATTTTTACTATGTTAATCCTACCAAACCATGAGCATGGGAAATCTTTCCACTTTCTGATATCTTCTTCAATTTCTTTCTCTAAAGACTTGAAATTCTTGCCAAGCATGAATTTCACTTGCTTGGTTAGAGCAACACCAAGCTATTTTATATTACTTGTGGTTATTGTGAAGGGTGCTGTTTTCCTAATTTCTTTCTCTGTATATTTATAGTTTATATATAGGAGGGCTACTGATTTTTTGAGTTTATTTTGTATCAAGCTACTTCACTGAAGGGTTTTTTCAGCTGTAAAAGTTCCTTAATAGTAATTTTAGGGGAGTTTATATATGCTATCATGTCATTTGCAAATAATGATATTTTGATTGTGACTTCTTCCTTTCCAATTTATATCCCCTTGATTTCCTTTAGTTGTCTTATTGCTCTAGCTAAAACTTCAAGCACTATATTGAATAGATATGGAAAATGTGGACAGCCTATTCTCATGCCTGATTTTAGTGGAATTGACTAAAGTTTCTCTCAGTTTAATTTGATTTTGGCTCAGGCTTGCTGTATATTGCCTTTATTGTGTTCAGTTGTGTTTCTTGTATCCCTGATCTCTCCAAGATTTTTATCATGAAATGGTGTTGGATTTTGTCAAATACTTTCCAGCATCTAATGAAGTGATCATATGTTTTTTTTTTCTTTCAATGTGTTCATTTGGTGGATTGCATTGACAGTTATTAATATATTATACCATTCCTGCATCTCTGGGTAAAGCCTTCACGATTGTTGTGGATGATCACTTTGATGTGTTCTTAGATTTTGTTTTGGAATACTTTAGTGATTATTTTTGCATCAATGTTTATGAGGGAAATTGGTCTGTAATTCTTTTTCTTTGTTGAGTCTTCATGTGGTTTGAATATTAGGATAACTGTGAACATATAAAATGAATGAGGCAATGGTCCTCCTGTTTATGGTTTGTGGAATAGTTTAAGGCATATTGATATTAGCTCTTCTGTGTAAGTCTGGTTGAATTTTGTGCTACAACCACCTGGTCCTGGGCTCTTTTTGGATGGCAGACTTTTTAATCACTGCTTCTATTTCCTCGGAGGGTTATAGACCTATTTAAGTTGTTTATCTCATCTTGACTTAATTTTGTTAAGTGATATCTATTAAAAATTGTCCATTCCTTTTAAATTTTCCAATTTTTTGTGGTAAAAGTTTTTGAAGTATGACCTAAAGATTCTTTGGATTGCTATGGTGTCTGTTGTGATGTCCCCTGTTTTGTTCTGATTTTGTTGATTTGGATATTCTCTCTCTACACTTTAGTTAGTTTGGATAAGGGCTTGTCTATTTTGTTGATTTTATCAAAGAACCAAGTCTTTATATTGTTCTCTTTGTTTCCGTTTTATTGATTTTAGCCTTCAGTTTGATTATCTCCTGCCTTCTACTCCTCTTGGGGGTGTTTGCTTCTTTTTGTTCTAGAGTTTTCAGATGTGCTGTTAGTGTGCTCATATGAGATCTCTCCACATTCTTTATGAGGTACTTAGTGCTTTGATCTTTGCTCTTAGCACAACTTTCATCATGTCTCATAAGTTTGGGTATGTTGCACATTCATTTTCATTGAATTCTAAGCAACCTTTAATTTTTTTCTTTATTTCTATATTGACCTATTTTTCACTCAGTTGAGAGTTACCCAGTTTCCATGAGTTTGTAGGCTTTCTCGTATTTTGTTGTTGTTGTTGTTGTTGTTGAAATCCAGTTAGTCCATGGTGATCTGATAAGGTACAAAGCATATTTTAATTTTCTTGAATCTGTTAAGACTTTCTTTGTGACCAAGTATATTGTCAATTTTTGGGAATGTTCTGTGGGGTGGTGAGAACTTATATTCTTTTGTGTTTGGATGAAATGTTATATGGATATCTGTTATGTCAATTTGAGTCTTATGTCTCCTGTTTAGTTTTTGTCTGGATGAACTGTCCATTGGTGGAAGTGGGGTATTGACATCTCCCACAATTAATGTTTGAGGTTCGATGTGTGATTTAAGGGTTAGTAATATTTCTTTCACAAGTGTGGGTGTCCTTGTGCTTAGGGCATAGATGTTAAGAATTGAGATGTCCTCTTGGTGGATTTTTCCTTTGATGAGTATGATATGTCCTTCTCCATCTCTTTTGATTAATTTTGGTGTTGTAAATGCATTTTGTTGTACATTAAAATAGTTATACCTGCTTGTTTCTTAGGTCTATTTGCTTAGGAAATTTTTTTCCAATGCTTTACTCTGAGGTAATGTCTATCTTTAGTTTTGAAGTGTTTCTTGTATGCAGCCAAAAGTTAGATTATATTTTTATATCCATTCTATTATCTTGTGTCTTTTTATTGGGGAATTAAGTACATTGGTATTGAGAGATATTAATGACAAGTGATCATTTCTTCCTGTTATTTTGGTGGTAGTGGTGGTACTGTGTGTGTGTGTGTGTGTGTGTGTGTGTGTGTGTGTGTGTGTTCCCCTTCTTTTGGTTTGGCTGGTGTTATATTATTTATTAGCTATGTTTTTGTGGGTGTAGTTAACATTCTTGGGTTGGAGTTTTCCATCTAGTACTTTCTATAGTTCTGGATAGATACTGTTAAAATTTGACTTTGTCCTAAAATATCTTGTTTTCTCCATTTATGATTGAAAGTTTTGTTGGGTATAGTACTCTGGGCTAGCATTTGTGTTCTCATAGAGTCTACAAGACATCTGTCCAGGCCCTTCTGGCTTTTAGAGTTTCCTTTAAGAAGTTGGGTGTAATACTAATAGTTCTGTCTTCATGTGTTACTTGGCCTTGTTATTTTGCAGCTTACAATGTTCTTTCTTTTTTCTGTATGTTTAGTGTTTTGACTATTATGTGGCATGGGGAGTCTTTTATTTTTCTGGTCCAATCTGTTTGGTATTCTATAAGCTGCTTGTGTCTTTATAGGTGTGTCCTTCTTTAGGTAGGGAAATTAACCTCTATCATTGGTTACATATATTTTCTGATATGTTGAGCTGGGATTCTTTTCTTTCCTCTATTCTTTTTATTCTTAGGTTTGGTATTTTCACAGTGTCTAAGAATTCCTAGATGTATCATGTTAGGAATCTTTTTACATTTGACATTTTCTTAGACTGGTGAATCTATTTCCTCTATTGTATCTTCAATGTCTGGGATTCTCTTTCCCCTTTCTTGTATTCTGTTAGTGATGCTTGCATCAGGAATTTCTGTTTTCTTATCTAGATTTTTTATTTCCAGTACTCCCTCCATTTGTGTGTTCTATTTCCATTTTCAGGTCTTGAACATTGCTTTACCTGTTTATTTGTTTGTTTGCTTTGGCTTTCTTGGCAGTCTATAAACAGATTTATAGATTTGCTCTGATGTTTGGTTTGTCTTTCCCCAAATTTCTTTAAGGTATTTTTTCACTTCCTCTTTAAGGACCTCTATCATCTTCATAACATTGGTTTTAAGGTCATTTTCTTTTGCTTCATCTACATTGGAATGTTCACATTCTGCTATTATAGGATAGCTGGGCTTTGGTGGTGCCATATTGCCCTTTTTGCTGTTGATTATTTTCTTACACTGGCATTTATACATCTGGGTATGGGATGGTTACAGGTCTAGGTATTGATCCCTGCATTTATCCTTGTTAGATTGGTATTTTGTTTCTTATTTTCTGTTTCCATCTGGTTTTCTGGCTTAAGTAGCCAATGGTTCTGGTGACTAGTGAGTCTTCAGGTCCAGTAGGATATCTTTTCTGGGGTTTGGAGGACCTTCAAGACCTCTGGTGTTTTGGGTGCTGACTTTGCCTTTGAGGTTTTAAGTACCAGTGTGGCCTTTGGCATTCTGGATATCTGCTTGGACTCTGGGATTCCTGGTACAGCATGGCCTCCAGCACATCACAAGTTTACTACTGAGGTTGTGGAGGTTGTGGTTGGGAATATGTAGCCCAGGGGAGAAGGTCTAGTTCGGGATTATTGGGTGGGCTTTGAGGAATGTTAGAATGTAGTAGGCAGTGTCTTATCAGGAGGAACCCTAGGACCAGTCAGACCTCCAGTAAACCTGCAGGGCTTGTCAGCTGGAGTATGGAGCCCACAGAAGGGAATGCTATTCAGGGATATTGGGCTGGCTTTAAAGAGTGTTAGGAGCAGATGTGGGTGGTGCCCTACCTTGGGACCCTGGATCACCTTGGGACCCTGGATCAAGCCTGGCCTCCAGTAAAGCTGAAGTCTTCTGCTGAAGTTATAGGTCAAAATATAGGGTCCAGGGGAGGGGGTGCAGTCTGGGGTGGTTAGGTGGGTTTTAAAGAGTGTTTTCTGTGGTCCCTCGGACCTTCCTGCTCTCTAGTAAATCTACTAGAAATTTGGCTAGAGTATTGAGCTTCTGGGAGTAGGTCCATTTATTTTACTTTAAGATTTATTTACTTATTTTTATGCATATGAAGTATTTTTTTTTCGTTTGTCTATGCACCATATACATGCAGTGACTTTGGAGGCCAGAAGGAGGCATCAGATTTGCTGGATCTAGAATTACACGTGCTTGTTAGTTGCAGTGTAGGTGCTGGGAATCTAGGCCGGGTCCTCAAGAAGAACAGTGTTCTTAACAGTTGAGGCAACTCGCAATTCTCTTCAAACTCTTTTAAAATTTATATTTAAATATAAATTAAAACATAAAACTGTTACTAAGGTAGCCAACCATTTTGTGTTTGGATTTCAGGCATTCTCTATGACAATTCTCATGACTGGCACTGTAAGCATGATCTACAATCCTTAGCTCAGGTAGTTATGAGCACTAATGATGAGTTGATAGTTTGCTAAATGGTCATGAGGCCAAATTGCCTCCCGAATATTTGTCTTTATACCCATAGATATGTCATGCACTCTACCTTGATTGAAGAAACTTCATCTTGCAATAGGCAGTGATTAATTTAGAGACTCTGAATGCCTTAGAAAACTAAGAATTAGTGACTCTGAGTGCTTAAGTGGGGCATCTACAGTAATTCCCCACCCCAGTTCTCAGGGCACATCAAGGAACAGAGGATAGGAATAATATATGGTCAGGAGGATGAGGAGAAAAGTTATGAAATATTATCTTCTAGATATGATGTGACTATTGCATTCATGAACTCAAAACACAAGATCCACTAAAGATGAAACCAGTCAAACTTCCAGCATGAATAGGAAAAGGGTAGATGAGGCTGCACATCTGTCAGAGGAGCTAATTACAGTTCAGAGAAATTATTTTTAATAAAAAAAATCAAAAATATTTTTGGTTAATAAACTGTGTTTTCTGAGAGAAGTATTACCAATGATGTAGGGTACCCCTGTTTAAACTTGAGAGAGAGAAAGAGTGATTTTTTTTCCTTAGGCGTGTGTGCAATGGTAGGTTGCTGATGCTGCAGTTCACCATGAGCATATGGGCAGGACTAAGTGACACAGTGGGATATAAAACAGAGGAATAGAAAGAAAGAGAGGACATACATTTAGGTGATTATGTTGAGAAAAGTCTAAGTAAAGGAAATGTTGGGTGGAGATGACTAAAATGCTCTGTATACATGAAATTCTCAAAAAATGATCTCCAGTTCTGTTCACTTTTCTGCCAAAATGTTTTCATTTTCTTTGTGCTTGGGAATGAAAGGTTTATTTGCCTTACACGAACTGATCACACTCTGTCATTGAGGGAAGACAAGGCATGGACTCAGGCAGATCAGGAACTTCAAGGCAGGAACTGAAGCAGAGGCTTTAGAAGGATGCTTGCTCTTTGAGTAGCCTAGATTTTTTTAATCTTTTTATTTCTGTTTATTTGCTTTAGATTGTTATATAATTACAATGTTTCTCCCTTCCCTTTTCTCCCTTCAAAGACTCCCATATACCTCTCCTGCTATCCTTCAAATTCATGGCCACTTTTAATTGTTATTGCATACATATGCATGCAATATGCATATATATTCTTAAACATAGCATGTTCAATCTGTATAACTTTACATGTATCCATGTTTTCATAGTGGATTGTTTTGTCTTGGATAATCAATTGATGTGCTTTTCCTTGGGAAATACCAGCTCTCCCCTCCCTAGCTTTTCTTAGTTGCCTCTAACTCTTTGTATGGTATGGATGCCTCATGGGCTTTGGCATGTCCCTTGACTTCATATTTATTCAGCTCACATTTGGGCATTCAAGTTAGAGAAACTTTATGTGGGAAGATTCTTACATTATTAGGTGTGCTGGCTAGTTCTATGGCAAGTAGACACAAGCTAGAGTTTTTGAAAAGAGGGCACCTCAATTAAGAAAAATGACTCTATAAGATCCAAATGTAGGCATTTTTTTTTTTCAGTTAGAGATCGATGGGGGAGAACCTAGCCTTTTGTGGTTAGCACCATCTCTGGGCTTATGGTTCTGGGTTCTATAAGAGAGCAGGCTGAGTTATCCATAAGGAGCAAGCATGTAAGCAAACTCCTGCATGGCCTTTGCATCAACTCCTGCCTCCATGTTCCTGCTCTGTTTGAGTTCCTATCCTAGCTTCCTTCAGTGATGAACAGCAATATGGAAGTATAAGCCAAATAAACTCTCTCCTTCCCAAGTTTTCTTGGTCATGTTTTTCCACCACAGCAATGCAACCCTAACTAGGAAACTAGGAGACACAATATCTCAGCAAACTCCCTTACCCTCTGGTTCCTCCCATCTTTCTGTCCTCCTTTCTGCATTATTCACCAATCTAAAGTGTAGGAGTGTTTTGTAGGTGTGTCTATTGGTACTAGGCACCAAAACCATGAATTTCAGTTGGTTTTAATTGTCTGTAGTCATCTCTGTTTGTTGCAAAGAGAAGTTTCCTTGAGGAGAGGTGAAGATTTCACTTATGTTGGGTATAAGGGTAAAGCCTCGTATTTTGTTATTAAAGAATATGCTGATTTAGTAATTAGTAGTTGTAGATTTTCCTCTAATAACCATGACTTTGAACTCGTGATCCTCCTGCCTCCACCTCCTTCAGAAAATCCTGCCAGTGTACGCTACCACAACCTTAGACTATAGGCAACAGTCGAGAGGGTGCCTAAATGTAAAATGGTGCATCTCTTATGGAGAACAATGTAAAGATTCTTCAGAGTATTAAAAGTAGGACTCCATATGACTCAGCAATGTCACTTCTTGCTATATATTCAAAAGAAAAGAGAGTAGTCAAGAGAAACCAGCACCCCTATGCTTATTGTAGTGCTATCATAGCAACCAAGATACCGAGGTCAACCACATCTGTCAGTGGGTGGGGGTGGAGGAGTAAATCCCTCCCTATCTCTCGTGCTTGCTCTATTTTTACATATGATTGTAGATGTAACCGTCTTATTAAATAAGAAACACAGAGACAATATAGAGATGAAAGCCAAGAGGTCAGAGCAATAGCTAAGAGCTAAAAACCTTACCCTTCACTGTCACTGTTGTCCTACCTCTCGAAAGAGACCTACTTCCTGTATGTCTGTCTTTTTTATAGAGTTTCTGTTCTGCCTTCTCATTGGTTGTAAACCCAACCATGTGACCACCTAGTACAGACCTCCAGGTCTTCTATGGTTGATATTGAGATTAAAGGCGTGTGTCTTCATGCTGGCTGTATCCTTGAACACACAGAGATCCGCCTAGCTCTGCCTCCCAAGAGCTGGGATTAAAGGCGAGTGCCACCAGCGCCCGGCTCTGCTATGGCTTGCTATTAGCTCTGACCCCCAGGCAACTTTATTTATTAACATACAAATAAAATCACATTTCAGTACAAATAAAATATCACCATATTTGATCCCACTTTAACAATAAGTCCTGTAAAATACAATAGCGTAGCTGAGCATGAAATAGTGTCAAGGCAGAAGGCTTCACTTAAGGAGACATCTAGAGTATTCACAATCACAGAAAGGAACACAAAATAAAATCAGTTTGGAAAGTACTGAGGAAGGTTTAAAGCATAGGTTATAAAACAAGACTGTATTGCTATGAAGGTTGTCACTGGACTTAATAACTGACTTTGCTCAAGTTGTTTTGCCTTTCTTTTCTCAGTGGGTATGTACACAAAGGAGGAATCTTGATAGGACCTCCTATATAGACCATGGAAGTTAAGACAGCTGACACCTGCAAAAATTCAATGTTTCTTTGGACAAACTTTCTTTGGTCCTTAGTTATGGGATCAAGCACCTTTTCCCTTGGCTGTATTGCCATATCAGATTAATAAATGTTCCATATCAATACATTGTCCTGAAAATATTTGTAATGATTTTTGATATTATGAATATTGTTTAAACTATTTGGCACTGTAGAAAATACCAGATTAATGAAAACAGCCTTGACTGACTCTTAAGAACATATCAAGTTTTTATCATATACAACTATAAGAAAAAGATAATGTGAGGGATTTTATGTTAATAATGTAATAATTATCCTATAATATCAAACATAAAAGGCATGATTTGGTTTTTCTTGGTTTATTTATAGCATTCTTTGTCCATCTCTAACTCTTTTTCCATCAAAGTTTCCTTTTTAAACGTAAATGTATTTAGTGTGTATATACAATGCTTTTTAATTTAGTTCTTATTTCTTTAACTTCTTAAAACCATTTATTATATGTGCATATGCATGAACATATAAGTATATATGAAAATACATACACATGTATGGGCACAAGTGCCACATTTATGAAACAACTTGCCAAGTCAATTTCTTGATCACATGTATCCCAGGATCAAACCCAGGTCATGTGGGTACCTTTACCCACTGAGCTCTCTTACCTGACCATTTTTATGCTTTTTGATACAAGATATCACTTTATAGCTCTTGGTAGACAAGAATGCACTATGTAGTGCAGACTGGCCTCAAGCTCAAACATTCCTCCTGTCTCAGCCATACTATGAATGATTTCAGTCATTCACCACCATACACAATTCTATATATGCACTTCATATGTGCATAAAGTTTTTTTTAGACTTAGATCAATTCTACATATGATGCCACATGTAACATTTGTCAGGTTTTTGTAAACCCATAAAAACATAACTATTATTCTTTATTAATAAGTGCACTTAGTGAAACTTATTTAACGTATAAAATACTTTAACATTGTATTTGATTTCAAACTGACTCTTGGTTTAATATTAAAATATCAGATCCCTTAGGGACAAAATTGAGTGGTTTCAAACATTAAATTTTTTTTAAATTTGATGTAAGAGCATAGTGAAAACAGAAGCAAAAAGTATTGCATCAGTCTACTACAAATCCAGAAGTAATGGCCCTGCACAGCAGATAAGCTCACATATCAAGCATAATAAGCAGTTAGAATGAAGTTAAATTCCTGTGAGAGTTTCCATCTATAGACTTTTAAAGCAGGAATCCACACATTTGTGCTGAATGTGGCACTGGCTACGATAAATTAAGTAAAAGATCAGTGTTGGTTTTATTTGCTGTTACATTTCATCAACCTGCATTTTTGTTTCCAGAGTACTTTACTCGGTCCTGGACTATTATCAGCTTAATATTTTTCTGGATACCACAAAAAGAGTTAATACAAATACAGAAAGGTCAGCAAATGACTAATTTATTTCCCCCTTATCACATTAATTAGATATTTTTCAAAAAATAAAAAGGATAATCCTATTTATTAATTACTGTTACATTAAATGTGTTGACACATGCAACACATTTGATATTAGCATAATTCTTTCTCCCTTAACTTTCTTGTTTTGGATAACATTTCTCCTGTTACAAGAAGCCAGATTTGGACTTTAAAGGACATGAGTTTGAGGAAGAAATTTTATATTTAGATGCAAATTATTAATTATGCAGTCAAAAAATTCATTCCTTTCTCTGTGACAGACACATGCCATGAGATCCATGTCTAATTCTATAGTTTTTCCAACTGTCAATGACACTTGGCTTACTAAAATTTTACGTTTCTTCCCCAAATATCATTCAATATTATTTTTTCTCCAAAAGTATATTGAATTAACTCTCATTCTTTCATAGACTTGGCAATACTGTATGCATAACTTTTTCAAGCATAATGACAACTGATACTAAACACAGCTATTAATCTATTGACTCTAGCTTGTTTTGAGATATATCAGCCCTTAAATAGTCAATGACACCTTTTTCTTCAAGACTAGGGAAAGGAAGCTATTTTTATATGTTTTTCCTAGCAGAAGCATAATATTTGAAAGCAGCTGAACAACTATGTCACCTGTTCCAGGTATTTAAATTTATGTTGCTCGTTTTTTTCCATGCATAATATATATTTATCCACCTTGGGTGAAAACGGCATCAGAATAAAGGAGAAAAAAATTAACAACAATAAAACACCAAACCAAATTAAAGCAGAAAGATTAAACCAAAATTTAGCTGAAGCCAGCCTGATCGGTGATGTTTTATTCATCAATCACCTACACTTACATTGAATTGTTTACACATAAATTTTGAGCATAATGCATCTGCTTAGGCTCCTTTTCTAGTATCATAAATTTATGTGGGATCTATCAGTCTATTGGATCCACTTAATGTTCAGTTGCCGCCCAAACCAGTGTCTTATTATTGTTGTATAAAATTAAAACAACTTTCAGATATTTTCAGACATAATAAAACCAAGTATTCAAGCCGTTGCTTTACTTTATAAAGGTAAGTTAGGTGCACGTAGAAGCAGTATTGACTCATTTATGTCATAGGTAAATTTCTGTTGAAATTTACGTACTCATGTAAGGTTCATATGGTTTTCAAACGAAAATGTCAGTATTTCTTTGCTTAACGTTGTAGAGTCAAGGAAATTTTTCATCATGAACTGATAAAAATTGCAATTCCTTAAGTAAGATCCCCAAGAGGAAAGGATATTTAAGCAAATCTCTGCACAATGGGAAGTGTAGTTTACAGGGGTTTGGAGGGAGCATTCCAGTGAGGGTCACTATTAGAACAAATGCCCTGAGGCAGGAATAAACTTGGTGTGTTCCTGAAAAAGGAGGAATATCCTAGTGCCGTTTAGCACACTTAGTTTATCCTAATTCTGAACTTATACACTCCATACTTTACCAATCCTCTTCAAAAAGATCATGGAAATGTACAGAGGCATTTTCCATTGTTCTGAGATACTTGATCACTCACTCTTTCTCTACAGTCATGGGAGTTCCACTGTAATAAAAAGTTGTGCTGTGCAGTGGTGAGTACACCTTTAGTCTCAGCACTTGGTAGGCATGGGCAGGCAGATCTCTGTGAGCTCAAGGCCAGCCCAGTCTACAGAGTGAGTCCCAGGATAGGCTCCAAGGCTCCAAGAAACCGTGTCTCAAAAAGAGAGAGGAGAGAGAGAGAGAGAGAGAGAGAGAGAGAGAGAGAGAGAATAAAAATCATCCTTTTGATATGCCATACCAGTATCTTGATATAGTAGTGTAATACATATATATATATATATATATATATATATATATATATATATATATGTATATATGATAGAGGCTGAGTACACATTGGACATCACATAATAAAATTGTAAGTGCCATTTAAAATTCAAAGAAGTGGAACAGTATACAACATTCAGGAGTGGATTTCACAAAAGGTTTTTTATTTTCCTTTTAGCTCCCTTTCTTACTGTAGATAATTAATCTATCTTTATAAGATATGGGTGTCTATTTATAAGCTGCCAAAGTGTACCTGTCGATTTAAAGAGAATTACACAAAACAAATTAGAATTGAACTATACTATGAATGTACCATAAGGAGAATGTACGTAAATTATTATAATTTTATAATTAGAATAGAACATAGTCTTTTATGTTGAAACTACCCTTCAGCCAGGAAAAAAAAGGAGATTTTAGATAAAAGATGTACACCTTATTTATAAATGAATAGAACTTATTGCTGGTTATCAAAGATTTTGTCTCTGCCCACTATTTATACTTTTATCTTAATTTCAAAGTACAATGCTAATTAAGTATTTTTTAGATACTAAAAAGTACATTCATTCCTGGGGCATCTGACTGCTTTCTGTCACCCCAGATATCATTTTCTAATTCGGGAAAGTATGCAATATAAATATGTGATTCTGTAAATATCCTTCTAATTTTGAAATCTCTAGATTCTGTATGAAGTTAGAATCTCAAAGATATTGGCCTGAAGAATGGTGACAGTTTCCTTTTGAACGACTATGCTTCTCCTTTATTCAATGTGACCTTGGAAAGATGGTACAAGCCCTGAGACCCCTTGAAATAAGGATTGGGGCACATTGTCTCAAGCAAATATCTTACTGCCAAGCTCATTTTATTGGATCTCTCACTACCTTCAGCTAATACCCATTTACAAACTGAGTTAATGTCACATATTCTTTCTTCTTACGAATTTTAAGTTTCACTGAGAGATAAGAATTCGCTTTTAACATGAAATCTTAATAATTTTAGCCAACATATAATGAAAACGCTCTCCACAAAGAAATGATTCTGTAAATTTTTTAAATCTTAATTTGTTTTTTCCCCTTTGTAAAGTGGAGTGAATTTTGATGGTCACTTAGAATACTTGAAGCCCTTCAAATGATCAGTTCTTTGTGCTTTCCAGAGCTCTGGAGCTCTGATTTCCTTTAAATATTTGTTTCTCTCCATCTGTAGATTTTGGTAGATATGTGTTGAGATAATAAAATTAAAACTACAAAGAAAAGCGAATAATCTTACCTGAAGTTTGTAACTTTAGTTTATAAATTGATTGCAATTGAGAAGGACTGATTATCACACTATGTAACACAATGAAGGATAATAATCAGTAAACATGAAATAATGTGAAATGTGTGTGGGAGCATGTATAGCTAGTCCTCAAAACCTCCTGTGAATATGTGATGTGGTGTGCTGCCCATGCCTGAATAAATCAAGGCATTTCTACACTTGACTACCACTGTGTTATTGGAATAAAACTATAGTTATAAATACTAATCAGAATTAAATAATTTGATGCAAAGTAATGTCCAGCACTTTCCACCAGATGACAGTAGATGAAGAAGATCAATTTAGTTGGAATTCATCACATTTTGTTTCAGACTTTTATCAGGGTTTTATAAAATAAAAGTATGGAAGGAAAGTCCCCAGGCTTCAAGAGACTATAAAATCTCATTGAAGTTTGTTCCTGCAAGTCAAATAAAAAGAAAAAAATCCTCTTGGTACTCATGCACTGCTGAGTTGGTCAAATTGAGCCAATTGTAATTTTTCAGGGTTGTTGAACTCACCAGGGAGGACATGAGCAGATAGATGAAGTACAGAAATCTATGGCCTGCCTTCGTAAAAGATGAGTGCTTTCTCAGGCTTCTCTTGTGGAGGTCTGAATCCTGGCTATGGGAGCTATCTGGCATTCTTTAGTTAGAGCCTGCTGTGCCTCATCCAGACTGCCTGCTTCCTTGATAATGCCTTGTAAGACCTGAGCTCTCTCCATCTCTGGACTTCAAAATCTCTACCAGGGGCAAAGCTGATATTTAATGGTGTGTCAAGTGGGGGAAAGGGTAGTTCTAGAATTCAGAAAATTGATATTATGTCTCCCATGAAAGGGTAGAAGTGACCACATAGAAAAACTAGAGAGAGCTGATCACAGTAAGAAGACAATGAGGAAAAAAGTATACAATGAACACAAGACAGGTGAGATATTGCTATGGGGATTGAGCGAGATAATGTCAGGGTTCCAGAAACTTGACACTCATATGCTGCATAAATCTTTTGCAAGATGACTGTTCTAGACACTAAGCAATATTAAGCAGGCTGATAATATGGTTCAATGGATAAAGACACTTGTTGCCAAGCTTGATGACCTGAGTTCCATTCTCAGAACCCACATGGTCAAAGACAAGAGCTGCATCCTGCCACATGTCCTTGGACCTCCACACACATGCCCTATCTGAGGTGCTATTGGCAGTTGGTGGCTTCTGGCAACTGGAGAATAGAAAAACTATTTTTTTGAAGACATAGTCCTGGGAGGTTGCCTATGTCCCAGTGGATTTCCCCACACCCATGCATACATAAGCAGTACAATTTGGATTCAGTGTGGTGTACATACCCATACCATGTGTGAGTGTGTGTGTGTGTGTGTGTGTGTGTGTGTGTGTGTGTGTGTGTGTGTGGTGTGGTGTGTAGAAAAAACATGAAGTTCAGAGTCAAGTTTGATGGCTCCCAAGGGATGTTGAAAGGGAGGAGTAGGGATAGAAATGATTAAGATGCATTATATACATATATGGTTTTTCAAATAATAAAACACATTCCAAAACTGATGGTAGTATTAAAAATATTAAAATGATTATCATCATCATCTCTGGGTAGAACCTACTAGATGTCAACAGCACTCTCTCCAAATTTTAAAAGAATAAAAATGTATCTAGTGTGAAAGCAGAGGCAAGCCTTCCTAGAGGAACTAAGGTAACAAGGGGGTGGGATGGAAAGGGAAGAAAAGGGGTATTCTGGGAAATAACTAAGAATATAATCATGGAATCTGTACCTGTGTGAAAATATCCAATTGCACTTCATACCATGTAGAATGTAACACACACACACACACACACACACACACACACACACACACACACAGGAGTACTCTAAATAGCAGAGAAGGACAGCAAAAGTTCCCATGGTTAGAACCAGCTTCTCTTGGAAGCTGCCCTTATTTTGGTTTTTCAACTACACAGATTCCTTGCCACGGTGGGACTTTGTGTCCTCAGGACCACATGTTGCAGTTGTAACTTCCAGTGTGATGGTACTTAGAAATGGGACTGTAGTGATATTGTGTTCCCCAATAAATTGTGAACACTAATAAACTTACCTGGGGTCAGAGAACAGAATGGCCACTAGATATAGAGGTCATAAAATGGTGGCACACACACCTTTAATCCTAGCATTCCCAAGGCAGAGATCCATCTGGATCTCTGTGAGTTCAAAGCCACACTGGAAACAGTTAGGCATGGTGACACATGCCTTTAATCCCAGGAAGTTATGGCAGGAAGCAGAAAGGTATATAAGGCATAAGGACCAGGAACTAGAGCTTGGTTAAGCTTTTAGGCTTTTAGCAGCATTTCAGCTGAGATCCATTTGGATGAGGACACAGAGGCTTCCAGTTTGAGGAAACAAGATCAGCTGAGGAATTGACAAGGTGAGGTCAGCTGTGGCTGGTTCTGTTTCTCTGATCTTTCAGCATTCACCCCAATACCTTGCTCCGTGTTTTTTATTAATAAGACCTTTTAAGATTCGTGCTACACGGGGCTTCTTGTAAACAACTAGGTTAAAGGAATTCTTTAAACCAACATTCTCTTGAGGGAATTAGTATCCTAATGAGCATTACCAGGGGGATAGCTGTCTGTCTTTCCCACCACATGAGGGTGTATACTTAAGGCAGCCATAAGGAAGGTATAAAGATGGTCCTTATAAAAGTGTCTCAATACTAACCCTAAATATGTCATACTTCCAGCATCTACACACTATAAGAAGATATTATTCTTGCTTGAACTTCAAAGTTTGTTATTTTGTTATGGCAGCAAGACTTAGTTAATATATTCATGTCTACATGAACATTGTCTCTCAATCTTTATAAGACGTCCATGAATGTTTGACTCATGCTTCTCTAATAATGTCCTCTTTATTCACTGAATGTAAATGTAGATATCTGCTATTCAGAATACATTGTTCCTAAGGCAGTAGAACACATTGCCAAAGTTCCTGCCCTGATAGAGCTTTCATATGTAAAGAGTAAATGGATCATACAGTAGAAACCTATTAATTAAAGTGCTAAATGAATTTCAGTAGAACAGTGTGTTGGAACAGCTACCAGGGAATAAAAGAAGTAACAAGAGAGGTTATGAAGCTGGAAGCTGAGCAGATAAAGGTGAAAGAAAGAAGTTGTAACATCCAGGCTTCAGAATCAGTGAGAAGTTGGTGGAGCACCAAAGTGAAAAATGGCTGAATTTGTCTATAATACTGAAATCCAGGAGATAAGTAGAGCTTGGATGAACTGCACAGGGTGGTCTTGTGGCAGTCCAGAGAGTCTGTCACAGAGCAGAGTAAGGGACTAGATTTGTATGGTGGCCTACTAAGTCACTTAGTAAACAATCTTAATTCTCACCATGGGTCTCTCACTCAGCATCTAGGTGGCCTTCAACCATCCATTCAACATCTACTTTTTAAAAAATCTCTGAAGTAGTTTTTGGTTATGTAGTCTTCAGCTCTTGGAAATTACATGTATTACAGGATTTTTAGGTAAAAAGTCAATAGTGTGATTTCTTGTGGTCTTTTGAGAAATCCTTATTGTTATTATACCCACCTTCCTCCTTCTAATGTATGTACTTCCCTCCCATTTCCCTAATGAGTCCTCCTTCTCTCCTTTACCGTATTAGGTCACTTAAATGCTCATATTACCCTTTACTTTCTTTTCACCTTTTTCTGGATTCCCCTCCATCCTTCTTTCTAAAGACACTTCCCCTACACACACACACACACACACACACACACACACACACACACACAAACAACATTGTATGTATTGAGCAGATTATATTTATGAATGTATATGTATATACATATATGCATGCAATAACAATTAGTGAAAAAGAGCCCACAAACTTGAATGACAGCAGGGAAGGGTATATGGGATGGTTAGTGGGTGTGGATGGAGAAAAGAGAGGGAGAAATATTGTAAATATTATAGTCTCATATATATATACACACACACACATATATATATGTATATATATATATATATATATATATACACATATATATATGAGACTGTAAGATCTTAAGCCTTAAATAATATGGTGAGGATAAAGAAATCAAATGTGTTGGTGTTGATAATGAGCATCATTTAAAGACACTATAGTCAGAACATATTTTGCCTTATAGATCTTGCACTTTGCAACAACTGACATTATTCCTACCACAAAAATGGAGAAAAGACATTCGAACTTAGCATTGCAAATAGCATAGGGGATCATCAGTTTAAAAAACTCAAGGTCAAGAGTATGACAGACTGAAGATAATGGGATCAATCTGTACACACCACAGTTATGCAAAACCTTGGACTGGGATGACTAATGCAGTTTACATGGCTTGCATATATGGTTTAGAACAGGAAGAGAAGTAGTTGAGGAAATAGATTAAGGACTTCTTTAAAGGACATGATCTTACTGTGATATTACTTCCAGAGTTTCGTTCTCTTGTCTAAAATGAGGCAACAACACTTCCATGGGGTAATTGTGAAGGGAGGAGGATTTGATACATGGTCAAAGAGGTAAGCACAAAGGAAGTATTAACGACATTTTTATAAGTATATAGCCAAGTACCTAAAGATTCCTTATTAGTGCAGTGCTCTGACAGCTTCTTTCTTGTAATGAAGCAAATCACTCTGTTCTCAGAATCTTTCCACTCTACCTTGTGATAAATATTTTGAATGGGAACTATTTGCTGCTGTTTTTTTTCTTGATTTTTGAACTAGCAGAATTAGAATGGCTACCTAATATACCATTTGGCAAAGATAATATCTTGACACACTGAGAAAATTAATCTTTACATAGATTTAAATAAAATAAATGTACCTTGCTGTGGGATGTTCTGTATGGCAAATGTGTTGCTAATTAGTCAATAATAAAACACTGATTGGCCATTGGCTAGGCAGGAAGTGTAGGCGGGACAAGGAGGAGAATAAAGCTGGGAAGTGGAAGGCTGAGTCAGAGAGACACTGCCAGCCGCCACCAAGACAACCAGCATGTGAAGATGCCGGTAAGCCACGAGCCATGTGGCAAGGTATAGATTAATGGAAATGGATTAATTTAAGCTGTAAGAACAGTTAGCAAGAAGCCTGCCATGGCCATACAGTTTGTAACCAATATAAGTCTCTGTGTTTACTTGGTTGGGTCTGAGCAGCTGTGGGACTGGCAGGTGATACAGATTTGTCCTGACTGTGGGCCAGGCAAGAAAACTCTAGCTACAGTACCTATTTGAGATGAGCCAGATGTGGATGAAGAGCGATTCTTATGAAATATCAATGTACAATTCTGGGTGAACACAAGCCCCATATCAGACAAGAATGGGATGTAAAATGTTTCAAATGCCAAAAAATGTTGATGCAAGGGTACTTCAGTAGCATTCAAAGAGGAGATACATTTCCAATATAAGGAAGTAATTATCTCATTTCAGTAAAATCAAAGAAACTTGTAGTTTTGGTATAAAGAGTGGTATTTAGAAACTTTTATTGATTGCATCTTTGAATTTAAAGAATGAAACGGATAGTATAATCAGACCATAAATGTTCCTCTAGTTAGTGTCCATTTGGAGTGAAAAATGTGAAAGACCTTTAAGAAAGAGTCACTGATTCGCTAAATGACACGAAAACAGTGCCCTAGAGGTATGGAGCCCAGGACACTGACCTCCTTCCCCTTTCTAGATTTCTCTAATTCCACTTTGTTAAGAAGGCTAGTAGACCAGTTGGCAGATCTTTTCAAGGAAGTTGACCCTGAATAGCTTGCTTTTGACATATGGCCAATGGAATGTCAAACTGTAATTCATCTGGGGAGTCTGGTTGAAATGTGTAATGATGGGCATGACATGAATTCAGTGAGAGTGGCACTAACCCATACAAGGGAGTTGGAATGCCCACACAGAGGATGCTCCAAGGAGCGGGTGCAGAGAAAAGTGCAGCCTTCATTTGAAATATACCCTCGGTGAATTTCAAGAGGCTGGAACATGTTTTAAGGAAATCTGGGCTTGCTTTCAAAAGCAGGATCCATTTATAGTCTTCAGGGAAAGTCACAGGAGGCTGAGGGATGCTGGCCGACATTCACTTAGAATTCCTTGATTTTCCAAATCTGAAGCTCAAAGTCAAATTCTGACCCTGCCAACAATTTGAACCATGACAGGAGTTAAAAGGTTTTTCAAAGTCCTTGAAAAATTATACTGCTGGTGGTGACTCCAGCTTGACAACTTTAATTCTGTATAATCAATAACAGTGTCTGCATTGGGTATTCCTTATGGCAGTCTTCATTTTTACCCCCTCATAAGATCTTTTCATATATCCCTTGTTTTGGAACTGCACGATTCATTCAGGAATAGCTGTAAAATGTTTTACGTAATGTGATTTTCTTTAAGCCATGACAATCACCACTTGCTCTGCATTTGGGAGGGTGGATTTGGACCTCTGTCGCCATGGCATTTTACAGGAGCATATCAAAACCCCTTTAAGAAATAGGCTGGGAGAATTTGATAGGCAGGTGAATGATGAGCAGGGATTAATAACAAGTGCAACATTAGCAGCACTACTTCTGTGTAGAAATGAGCGGAATAGACAGTGGAACAATAAAATGCAGAGCAGAATTTGATCAATCTTTTATATGTTATGGTGATGATATACAGCAGGACTGCTTCTCTGTAGATGCATTCCCATGTCACACAACTTCATGGTTTGTCAGTAAATGTGGCTCATCTTCGCAGTTTCAGAAAGACTGTTCTGTTTCAAGCTCACCAGGTCTTACCATAATACTACATTCTAAGCTTGTTTTACACAGCCTGGCACTCCTTGTCCATGATCACTTTATACCCCTTTCATAACAACCACTATAATAGACCATAGAGGCTAGATTGTGTTACTAACAACTTGCAAATCTCATTGGCACAGGACAATAGAATCTATTTCTCTCTACTTCTAAATGTTACATGCATGCCAGCATGGGGCTCTGCTGAAAACTTTCACCTGGGGACCTAGTCTGACAGAAGCTCTGCCATGTTATAGTTGCAGCATCAGTGAATCTTGTCTCTTTACAGTAGCCACTGCATGGGGTGAGAGAGTGGAGACTTGTGCAAAGATTGATTAGACACTCTTTCCAAACATGATCCAAATAAATTATCCTCCATTCATTATTTAGAATTTGTCACCTCAATTAGACTCATTGCGAAGGGGTTGGAAAGTGTAGGAGAGGAATGTCATATGGGCCTTGGCTATGGGTTGAATGTAGTTTGTCTTCCCTAAAGCTCCCTGTGTTGAAATTTAGTCCCAATTGTAAGGAATTAAGAGGATAGAAACTTAATCTGATTATGGTGTTTAGACATGGGGCTTTGGGGAGGTAATTAACATTAGATAAAGTCATTAAGGTACAGCTCCCATGATTGAGTCCTGGTGGCTTTATAAGAGCGAAAGACCAGAACAAACACACAGGCACGGAAAATCAGTCTCTGTCTTTGTCTTTCTGCCTCTCTGCCTGTCTCTGTGCCTCTCTGTCTCACCATCTCATCCCTTCTCTCTCCTCTTCCCTTCTTCCATTCCTTCCTCTCAACCTCTCTTTTCCCTTCCCTTCCCTTACAAAAGTGTCACTAAGAAAAGTGTTTTTCGATTTGTCTGGAAATCTTCAAATTGTGTATTGTAGGCTCACCTTCTAGGAAAACGCTCACTACTGGTCAAATGATCATTTACTCTAAAAAGTGAGTAACATAAATCCTTTTTCAAAGAGTGTGGACTCTAAGAAACACACTTTTCTGCATTAGTGTTAGTGAGATTTTTAGGGGGGAACATCGATGAAGACAACAGAATTTCACTAGGTGAAACTGAGCAACTTGGCAGTTGTAAGAGTCTACAAGTGAACATAGCTGGGGTCAAAAGGTGTCTGAAACTAGGCTTGGGCATTAACAATTAGGCCAAACTGAAGGATAGTAGATGGGAATCTGTACTTTCATATAGATAATAACTATCTGAATGATTTTTTTCTTCAGATATATTGTACACACTGGGAAATAGTCAAGGTTAATTCTTGATGCAAAACTAGCTCTGAGCCATCTGCAGCCGCCACACTGAACCACAGCAGCTGAGGAAAAGAGTGCTTTGGTTATCAGTGGGTGACTGGGACATACTTTACCACATCTGTCAGAGAAAACAATTCTACTAAAAAATCCCTGGGAAATTACGTGAGTTCTTGTTGCAATTTGGCTCTGTGTGAGTGTTTATAAACCTTGCAGTGAGTCAACTCCTCTCTTGCATCTCTTCTTGTTTATTTTGGAACCTGTAACTCAGCTGCTTATGTGCACTCTAATGATGCAACTCCAGTCCTAGGAAGAGAAGCTGTGTTAAATATTACATGGATGTGCTGTTCACTGCTTTCCTCGGACCTGGTAACTGAAACCATTTCTTTGTGCCCCTGCCCTCTTCCCTTGGCTTCTCCCACTCAGGCCAACTCTAGCCAACATCAAAGATGAGCCGAACTGTGAAGAGCTGACGTTGCCATAATCATTTCTCATCCTGGGCTGCATGTGATGTTTTGCTGTCACTTAATTCTGCTCCAGTACGTGTCTCTAAGGGGCTAAGAGAGAACTACCTCTCTGCACTTCAAGGAGAAAGCCTTTTATTCTCAAATAATCACTTAACAGATAAGATGACCCTCTTCAGATCCCTTCAAGTTACCCAATGGGCTTCTAAAACAGGTCATGACACAAGCTATGCCTTATTAGATCATTAGCACATCTCTGCACAAACTACTAGAAGGAAAATGCAAATTATTATTGCTCATGAAAGGCAACTGAAAAATTGAGTTGTGATGAATTATCATTGACATCAGTAGAGGCCTGTAAAGACATTATCATTTAAGCCATTTAAAAAACACTGATGGAAAGCATCAAGTTTAGAAACAATACTTGTGGCTTTCAATTTTACATCGTACATTTCCCCTGCCCAATGACCAGAACCCATCTTTCTGACTCATTCTAGAACACACCTGTGCATTTCACCAAAGGAGTTAATTGGGTTATGAGAGCTACCCAAAGTGCCTTGGAAGAGAGGCACCTTTCACTCCAGCTATAAATTGATCTAATTGATTTTTAGATGACTAATTTTTCTAGTTCTGACCAAAGAATCACTAAAAGTGCTCTACTGGGGAATGTTTCCTCCTTAGGTGAGGACAGCATTTTCCATTTGCCACCTATTACTGTGTTTCCAGGTACTTCCTGAGTCTAACTTTGGCCATCAACATATCATACTGAGTGTGAAACAGCATTAAGATTTCAGAAAATACATTAAGCTATACAGAAAAATACAAGGTCTTCAGTGTCTTTCATGATTCCCAATGACAAATATCCTGGAGTTCTTTTCAGCATAGGGCTAGTGGTGAATATGTGTCAACATTATTTAATGAGTTAGTCCTAGGCTTTCCTAGTAGTAGGAAAACTCTTACACCATATGATGTGTGTGAGTGTGTGTGTGTGGGAATGGGTCTCTGTGTAAAAGAATGGGCAATAGACAGGAAGGAAAAAAACAGAGAAGGAGCTGTCAGAATCAGGGGGTGGGAGATAGAATATGTGTATTCTCATTCACCTTGATTCCCAAGTTGTGTACCCAATGATAGCCATCCTCACTTCCTCTATGCATCTTTTGGCTTTCTCTTTTACTTAAAGTAGACTGGACTTTGATTTCACTATGCAGAACCTGAAAGATTAGTATTGATTAACTCACATTTCCAAGTTCATAGAACAGTTGAGTACACTGAAGATCCAATGGCTTTGCACTACGTACAGCATTCTCAATTATCATGGCAATTATCATCCTCTTTGATCTTATCACTTCTTATGAAATAAAAACATGGGTTCTTTAAGTGACTATCATGTTACTGTCAGTTACATTACAGTTTCTCAATCAATGCAACTTATATTTCTCACTTCTATTGTAATGTGATAATGATAACTGTTTCAGGTCCTTAATGTAACCATCCGAAGAAACCAAGCAAAATAAAACCAAGTTTGGTCAGCTATTGTAAGATACTCAGTATAGAATTGCAAGGTCGGTGATAGAGAATGTAAATAAAATGAATCTTATTTTTTTTTATCTGAAGGAACTTGCCAGAACTGGACCACAGAAAAGGAACCTCACAAATACTCAGCACCATGTTAGGCTTATTAGAGTTCAGAAAGGTTCAGATGTATTCTCAACACTCACTACTTCAAAAGGTGAAGCTATTGGTCTCATGAATCTAAAGACAAGTGGCCCTTTGAGTCAGTACTGAATACAAGGGTGCAGAGCATATAGGAAATAATTCTGGGAACTTGCCCAAAGGTATTCTAGCATGAAGTTTAAAAATAATTCTCAGAGCTCCCATAAAACTGGGAGTCTTTTGAGTGTTGACCAACCAGAGTGAAATGGCCCAGTGAACATCCAGGTTATCATGGAAGAAGGTAAAACAATCTCTAGAATAATAATTACTATAGACCAACACTAGTAGAGCACTTTTAGTGATACTTCTGTCAGAACTAGAAAAATTAGGAGTTTATAAGCATGCTAGCCTGGAAAGCAGAACACTAACTCACACGACACTGAGCTACCAAACAAAACAACATTCAACCATTTAAAAAGAGAACAAAATTTAGACAATATAAAGTTGGTTGTGTGTAATACTCACTAAAAATATTAGGCAGCCAATCCTAGGTAGAGTTATAAAATGAATGAGTATGCATCTTGGAAATGTAAATATTAAATCTAATCCTGAATTTGATGGCAACAGGAGTTGGAGGCTGGGGAGTATAATTAAGCCATGAAAATGGAGCCCTCATGAATAACATAAAGGCCCCATTGGAACATGATATTTTTCTGCTATGAGGAGAAGTTAGCTCTCAACAAACTGGAAGGTAACTGAGACCAGACCCAAACAAACATATTGTTTCTCTCAGATAATGAGCTTTCCTCATTTATACCATAAGTGATAAATATTCGCTGTTGGAAGAAATGTCTGTGAGAATTAGTCATAATAGCCCGAACTGACAAAGAGAGTATCCCAGACGATGTCAGATTTGTGAGTTCAATATTCACATTGCCCCCCAAAAAATCTCCAAGAAAGAACATGAATAAATCAAACTACAGAAGCCCAAGCTTCCCAGCATCACACGGGGAAAGTGAACAACTAAAATTAAACTGTCTGAAAGTAGAAAATAATGCAAAATTCCTGCCAGATTTCTCTGTGCTTCTTGTGCAAGGATTTGGAAATTGAAGTACAATTTGGGCCAAATTACTTAAAGAATAAAAAATTCCTCATTTCCAGGCTTTTATTTTATTTTATTTTATTATTTTCTTAGAGCACTTTATGTATGGCTATCATGACAGTGTGTGGCTAAGGCATGCACGTAGAGCAAAGCACTTAAGGAAAAGCCTAGGAACACTGTGTGAGCAAAAGTAATGGAAAGGAAAAGAGAAGCATCCGCTGTGTGCTCCAGCACTTGGGAGGCCAGGGGAGGTGGATTTCTGAGAGTTCAAAGTCAGCCTGGGATATATAGAGAATGTGAGGTCAGAGAAGACTGCGGACTGAGACATTGTCTCAAATAACATGAAACAAACAAACCAAAAAAAAAAAAAAAAAAACAGGAGGAAGAACTAAATGTAACTAAGTATGTGGCCACCTCTCATTAATCATTGGTCCAACATAACCATCCAGTAAATTAGAAACATACTTCTTTGATAGAAGAACTAATATGTAATGTAGAAAACCTGGTATTTGCTCTGCCCATGACCTTGGGCTATACAGCCCAAAGGAGGCAGTGCTTCCTGTCTTTGTATGTGACCTCTTATAAGGAGTTGGAGAAAAGCCACATGCCCCTTTTCCCTGCTCCTGCCTTAAAGGTGGATTTGCTCCATGTCAGATCATAGGACAACTTCTGGTGTCTACTCCGTTCTGTAACTGTGAGTGAATTTCCTCAATTTATATCTTTTTTTTCTTTTCTTTTTTCTTTTTTTTCTTTTATTTTATTTTACACTACAATTCAGTTCTACATATCAGCCACAGATTCCTTTGTTCTCCCCCCTTCCACCCCCCTTACCTTCTCCGCAGCCCAGCCCCCATTCACACCTCCTCCAGGGCAAAGCCTCCCCCAAGGACTGAGATCAACCTGGTAGACTCAGTCCAGGCAGGTCCAGTCCCCTCCTTCCAGGCCGAGCCAAGCGACCCTGCATAGGCCCCAGGTTTCAAACAGCCAACTCATGCAATGAGCACAGGACCCGGTGCCACTGCCTGGATGCCTCCCAAACAGATCAAGCCAACCAATTGTCTCACCCATTCAGAGGGCCTGATCCAGTTGGGGGCCCCTCAGCTATTAGTTCATAGTTCATGTGTTTCCATTTGTTTGGCTATTTGTCCCTGTGCTTTATCCAACCTTGGTCTCAACAATTCTCGATCATATAAACCCTCCTCTTTCTCACTAATTGGACTCCCAGAGCTCCACCCGGGGCCTAGCCATGGATCTCTGCATCCAGATCCCTCAGTCATTGGATGGGGTTTCTAGCATGACAATTAGGGTGTCTGGCCATCCCATCACCAGAGTAGGTCAGTTCGGTCTATTGTGGGGGTATCTTTGTGGATTTCTGTGGGCCTTTCTAGTACTTTGCTTCTTCCTATTCTCTTGTGGTCTTCATTTACCATGGTCTCCTATTCCTTGTTCTCCCTCTCTGTTGTTGATCCAGCTGGGATCTCCCGCTCCCCCAAGCTCTCTTTCTCTCGACCCTTGCCCTTCATTACCCCCACTCATATCCAGGCTGTTCATGTAGATCTCATCCATTTCTCAGTCATTGGGCAATCCCTGTGTCTTTCTTGGGGTCCTGTTTTCCAGGTAGCCTCCCTGGTGATGTGAGTAGCAGTCCAGTCATCCTTGTTCTACATCTAGTATCCTCCTATGAGTGAGTACATTAATCTGCACACCTATGAACATATAATTTTTGACAAAGAAGCCAAAAGTGTACAATGGAAAAAAGAAAGCATCTTCAACAAATGGTGCTGGCATAACTGGATATCAACATGTAGAAGGCTGCAAATAGATACATATCTATAACCGTGCACAAATCTTAAGTCCAAGTGGATCAAGGACCTCAACATAAATCCAGCTACTCTGAACCTGCTAGAAGAGACAGTAGGAAGTAGTCTTGAACGCATTGGCGTAGGAGATCACTTCCTAAATATAACACCAGTAGCACAGACACTGAGAGAAACAATCAATCAATGGGACCTCTTGAAACTGAGAAGCTTTTTTAGAGCAAAGGATATGGTCAACAAGGCAAAGTGACAGCCTACAGAATGGGAAAAGGTCTTCACCAACCCCACATCTGACAGAGGACTGATATCCAGAATATATAAGGAACTCAAGAAATTAGACATCAAAATGCCCAACAGTCCAATTAAGAAATGGGCTATATTTACCATGGTCTCCTATTCCTTGTTCTCCCTCTCTGTTGTTGATCCAGCTGGGATCTCCCGCTCACCCAAGCTCTCTTTCCCTTGACCCTCGCCCTTCACTACCCCCACTCATGTCCAGGCTGTTCATGTAGATCTCATTCCATTTCTCTGTCATTGGGCGATCCCTGTGTCTTTCTTAGGGTCCTGTTTTCCAGGTAGCCTCCCTGGTGATGTGAGTAGCAGTCCAGTCATCCTTGTTCCAAATCTAGTATCCTGCTATGAGTGAGTACATACCATGTTTGTCTTTCTGAGTCTGGGATACCTCACTCAGGATGATTTTTTCTAGATCCATCCATTTGTCTGCAAACCTCATGATGACACTGTTTTTCTCTGCTGAGTAGTATTCCATTGTGTATATGTACCACATTTTTTTTATCCATTCTTCAGTTGAAGGGCATCTAGGTTGTAGGAAGAAGCAAAGTGCTAGAGAGGCCCACAGAAATCCACAAAGATACCCCCACAACAGACTGCTGGCAATGGTCGAGAGACAGTCCGAACTGACCTACTCTGGTGATGAGATGGCCAAACACCCTAATTGTCATGCTAGAAACCTCATCCAATGACTGAGGGATCTGGATGCAGAGATCCATGACTAGGCCCCAGGTGGATCTCTGGGAGTCCAATTAGCGAGAATGAGGAAGGTTTATATGAGCGAGAATTGTTGAGACCAAGGTTGGATAAAGCACAGAGACAAATAGCCAAACGAACGGAAACACATGAAATATGAACCAATGGCTGAGGGGTCACCAACTGGATAAGGCCCTCTGAGTGGGTGAGACAGTTGATTGGCCTGGTCTGTTTGGGAGGCATTCAGGCAGTGGCACCGGGTCCTGTGCTCATTGCATGAGTCGGCTGTTTGAAACCTGGGGCCTATGCAGGGTCCCTTGGCTCGGCCTGGGAGGAGGGGACTGGAACTACCTGGACTGAGTCCACCAGGTTGATCTCAGTCTGTGGGGAAGGCTTTGCCCTGGAGGAGATTGGAGTGGGGGGAGGGCTGGGGGGAAGGTGAGGGGGGCGGGAGGGGGGAGAACAAGGGAATCTGTTTCTGATATGTAGAACTTAATTGTATTGCAAAATAAAAATTAAAAAAAAAAAGAAAAGAAATGGGCTATAGAACTAAACAGAGAATTCTCAACAGAGGAAACTCAAATGGCTGAAAGACATTTAAGGAATTGTTCAACATCCCTAATCATCAGGGAAATGCAAATCAAAACAACTCTGAGATACCACCTTACGCCTGTCAGAATGGCTAAGATCCAAAGCACTGAAGACACCTTATGCTGGAGAGGATGTGGAGCTAGGGGAACTCTCCTCCACTGCTGGTGGGAATGCAAGCTTGTACAACCACTTTGGAAATCAGTATGGCGCTTTCTTAGAAAATTGGGAATCAATCTCCCCCAAGATCCAGCTATACCACTCTTGGGCATATACCCAAGGAATGCTCAATCATACTACAAGGGCACTTGCTCAGCTATGTTCATATCAGCATTGTTTGTAACAGCCAGAACCTGGAAACAACCTAGATGCCCTTCAACTGAAGAATGGATAAATAAAATGTGGTACATATTCACAATGGAATACTACTCAGCAGAGAAAAACAATGACAACATGAGGTTTGCAGGCAAATGGATGGATCTAGAAAAAATCATCCTGAGTGAAGTAACCCAGACTCAATTTATATCTTAATAAATTCTGTTACCCATTTAATAGACTTACATGGATTGCCATAATAGAGACCAATGCGGAGGTGCACAGACTTTATATATAGAATAAACACATACAAAGCATTGAAAACATAGTAAAAAACCCACAAACAAATATTTGAGGATCTGAGAAAGACAGTGTGAGCTGTAAACTCAAAAAATAAGAGACTATTAATCTACAAAACAGAAGAAATCAAATATGAGCTGAGCTAAAAATGAATATAAGAAGTCATTCTAGAAATTAAGACTAAATTGCTGTTGCTCAGGATAAAAGATATTTTATTGAAAGCATTAGAAAGGGTATTAAAGTAAAATACAGTGAAAATGAATCAAATAAAAGTTACCTGAGGAAAATGGCTGAAATTGATAACAGCCAGAGAGCAAAAAACACTTCTCTAGAGCCAATGAAAACAGCAAAATAGCGGAACAAAAACTAACAAAAGTACCAGAAAAGGAAAAAAAAATATACATAAACATCTGTAAAGCTTCTGGTTATGAAACGTTGATTCACCGTTATAAAGTACACAATGTGGTCCAGAAAGAGCAGACTGTAAGGATTGCACACCTGTCCTAACAGCTGGAAATCAAATGTCTCAAATGGGATAAGGAGTCTGGGCCTAGGGTCCAGTCTAATCTATATCCAAGTAAAGTCTTTATTTCATCATCATCATCATCATCATCATCATCATTACTATTATTATCATTATCATTATTATTATTTTAACTTTTATTGATTCTTTGTAGAGTTCATATCATGGTTTCAGAGCCCACTTATCTCACCATCTCTTCACATCTGCCCTTTGCCCTTGCTACATCCCTCCCAAATCAAAATAAAATTTAAGAGAAAAAACAGAAAGCAAAGAAACACAAAAGCAAAAACAAATCCAGAAACAGAAGCAAAAACAAAAAGAAGAAGAAAAATCTTGTTGTGGAAGCTTTAGTGTGGCTATTTAGATACACAGTTTACCCTTGAGTCCATTCATGTTTGCTTGCAAGTGACCATTGCCAGGAGTCACTGCTGTGGTTTCAGACCTCTGGTTTCTGCTATACCACTGATAATGGGCTCTCACTGGGACTCCTCTTGGATATCCTGCTGTTGTCCTGTATCATGGAGATTCTGCTGTTTGGGATCTGTATTATACTAATAGTTGGTCCACTGTAATATTTGCACACACACACACACACACACACACACACACACACACGTATCACAGTTTGAGTCTGTTCAGCATCCTTACAGTCTCTCTTCCCCTCTCCTCTCTCTGTATCCCTTGGTCCCTTCAGCTCTTCCTCCTCTTCTTCCCCTTCCTCCTCTTGTTCTCCTCCTCCTCCTCCTCCTCCTCCTCCTCCTCCTCCTCCTCCTCTTCTTCTTCTCCCCTCCCCTCTCCTTTATTCACTTCCCACTCTTCCCTCCCAGTTTCATGACTCCACATAATTTTAATTTGTCTCTGTCATATTTTATTTAATATGATGTACATATAAATTCTTGTAAATTGCATGAGTTTTTTTTTCCTTTTTTCCCCTTTAAGGATGAGTAAAACTGCCCATGCATCAACACAATATTTGTTTTTAATTTTTCATTTATTTTTCTCTCATACAATACATCCCAACCTCAGCTTCCCCTCCCTCTTCTGCTTCCAACCCACCCCCCACCTATGCTTTCTCCCAGATCCACCTCCCCCTGTCTCAGGAAAGAGTAGGCCTTCCAGGGACATCAATGAAACACAGCAAAACAGTATACAATAAGACCAGGTACAAAACCTCATATCAAGATTGGATGAGGCAATCTAGTAGAAGGAAAGGGGTCCCAAGATTAGACAAAAGTGTCAAACACACCACTGTTGTCAGAAGTCCTCCACCCAAGCACTAAGCAAACAGCCATAACATATGAAGAGGACCAGGCTAAGAGGCATGCAGGCTCTGAGATTGCTGCTTCAGTCTATGAGAGTCTGTGAGCTGTGTTTATTTGATTCTGTGGGCCATGTTCTTGGTGTCTTCAGCCATTATGGCTCTGGATCTCACAATTCTTACACTCCTTTTCAAAGAAGTTCCCTATGAGCTCCAAAGGGAGGGTCCCAAAGGAGACCTCCAATCTGGGCTCTCTGTCTACCTAATGTCTGGCTGTGAGTGATGAGCATCTGATCCTATCAACTTGTGCTTGAGGCAATCTCTCTGATGATGATTGCACTAGGCACCAAACTACAAATATAGCAGAACATCATTAGATCAGTCACTGGTTGGCCACTACCACAAGTTCTGTGCCACCAGTGCCCCAACACATTTTGCAGGAAGGACTGATTGTAGGTCCAAGGTTTTTTTACTGGATTGGTGTCCCAGTCCCACCACTGGAAGCCTTGCCTGGTTGCAGAAGATGAGCAGTTCAGGCTCCATATCCTCCAAAGGAGGAGTTCTCAAAAAGATCAGTCTCATATAATTCTGAGAGGTTCTACATTACTAGGTTTCCACATCATCCCTCAAATGTCCTCTAATTACAGGTGTCTCTCCTTGTACTCTTTCCCTCCATCCCTTTGCCCCCATATAATCACTCCTGCTCCCATTCCCACCTGTCCCCAGTCCACTCATAAAATCTATTGTATTTCCCCTTCCCAGGGAGATCCATGTGCCCCCATACCCATCACACCTTGTGCCCTCCTTGTTACTTAGCCTCTCTGGGTCTGTGGGTTGTGGCATTATTATCATTTACTTTACATCAAATGTCTACTTATATGTGAGTATATACCATGTTTGTCTTTCTGGTCTGGGTTACTTCACTCAGGATCATTTTTGCCTGCAAATTTCATGATATCTTTTTAAACAGCTGAGTAATGATCCATTGTGTAAATGTACAACATTTTCTTCATCCATTCTTCAGTGGAGGGACAGCTAGACAATTCTAAGTTATTGCTACTATGAATAAAGCCACTGTGAGCATAGTTAAGCAAGTGTCCTTGTGGTGGGATGGAGCATCTTTGGGGTATATGACCAAGACTGGTACAGCTGGATCTTGAGGTACACTGATTCCCAATTTTCTAATGAGCAGCCATATTTATTTCCATAGTTGCTATAAATATAATATTCTTTATCCATTCTTCTGTTGGTAGGCACCTAGGCCAATTCCTTAATTTGATTGTTGTAAATACTGGTAAAACAAACAAATAAAAAATAGGCATGCAGATATCTCTTTTATATGGTGAATTTATATGGTGAAAAGGTATCTCAATTACACATTTGTTCTGTTTTTAATTTTCTGAGGAAAACATAGAATTCCATGGGAGGCACTATTTACTAACTTACACTGTGGCCACCTGTAATTGATATGGCTTCCTTTTCCTTCACAGCCTCAGCAGGTTTTTAATTTTTTTTATTGTTGCTGTTTGTGTTTTGATAGTTACTTAGAATTAAAAGGAAATTCAGTTTACCCTCAACTTACATTATCTAAATGGCTCTAGATACAGATTAATCTTACAAGTTCATTGGTAATTTGCACATCTTTTGAGAAGTGTCTATTCAATTTATTTTTCTATATTTTATTGGGCTAAGCTTTCTGCTTATTTCTTGAGTGTTTAACTCATCCAGGATAGTAATCCTTTACTACCTTGTTTAGTGCTATAAAGAAGATCTGGATATAAGTCAGAAATGCAATGAAATATAGCCTTTATATTTTAGAAAAGTGATTATTTCCAATATAGCAAATATCCATCAAATGCTGTTTTTGAAATAAAAAATTATAATATATTTAACTTCTGTAAATTGGTTAAAAATTATATAGAATGGGCCAGCAAGACAGCTCAACAGGTAAAGACATTTACTGCCAATGCTGGCAACCTGAGTTTGATCCCCAGCAACTACATGGGAGGAGGGAACCAAATTCTGAAATGTATCCTCTGATCTCTATGTGCATTTTTACATGTGCATATACACTCTCACAGGCCCAATCAAACCAACAAATCAATCAATGTAACTAAAAGTGTGAATGACAGGAAAAGTTGGGATATTTTAAACCAGTGTAAATACATTGGGGATTTGGAGGAAGGGAAGATATGGAGCAAATAACATAACATATTATAAAAAAATCTCAATAAAAATTTGAAAAAAGCAGAATGAATATCTTTGTGCAGTCCATTTCAATATTTGCTGGTACCTCTCCCTCCTACCTTTCAAAATTACCAAATTACCAGCTACAGAGATGATTTTATTAAAGTCTGTGGAATGGAGAACTTATTAGTAACATTTCTCCTGATGTGCTAAAGAACCCTAACATAAACCAACTAGAGAAAGGAAAAGGTTTATTTGGTTTACAATTCCAGGTCACTGTCTGTCCTTGCCCAGAATTCAAGACAGATGTCTGAACAGCTAGTCATATCACATTCCCAGACAAGACGAAGGAGAGAATAAAGGCATCTTGGTTGCTTTCTTCTGTTAGCTTTCTTCATTCTTATGCCATTCAGAGTCTCCTCGACCTATGGAATTTGTATTACCCACACTGGTTTAGGTGTTCCCATAACAACTAACAATCAAGTCACTCTCCCACAGACTTCCCACAGGACAACTTGATCTATATACTTCCTCATTTAGACTCTCTTCACAGGTAGTTGATTCTAGGTTGTATAAAGTTCATAGTTAATACTAACTATCACAGAGAATAAACATGATACTTCAAGAGTTTTTTTTTTTCAGTTGTTTCAAAGTGTTTTATTTCCAATATATTTAATGTTCAAATATGATCCATGTGTTCATCTTTTTGCAAGGACTCTTTATTCACAGTAGTAACTTAATACCTCTATATTTTGAAATATTGTAATAAATATATTTTAAAATAATTATAAAGTACAATACATAAATAAATAAAATTGCTAGCACTAATAAATATATTTAGAAATTATTAGTACATTTTCCATCAAATGGTTAATGTTCAAATCTTGCAAGGAGTTAGCTAGCAGGCAGTTCACTAAAGTCATTTGATATTTGGCTTCTGGCCTCTAAACAGTAACTGGGTCCAGCCTCCTCACAGGCTACAATCTGTTAGTTTCTGTTTGTCTCTAATCTTATACCTTCACATTTTATGTGGCTGGGGCTGATGAGATGGTTCAGCTCTTAAAAGCATGTACTGATTCTCTAGAAGACCAAAGTTTGATTCCTAGTAATCATTTCAGGTGGCTCACAAGCTGTAACTACAGATCTAGGCCAAATGCTCTATGAACATCTGCACTCATATGCACACACTTACAAATAATTTATAGAAATATAAAATAAATATAAAAATCATTTCAAAAAAGGTTATATGGCTTATTGAATCCACGTAGTTACTCCAAAATAAACTATTTTAAAACCAGCAGGATAGTAACCCTAATTTCAGCAACAGTTAGCAATATTAATTCTTTGATGAAAGGTCCTTCATAGTGGTAACTGTATTAATGGATCACAGTGTACTGGGGAAAGATAAGAAGTGAATTTTCACCACATTAGCTCCCAAGTCTCTTTGGGAGATTAAATGAGAAACAAATTACAAAGCATGTAATCTAGTGGCTGGCATAAAAGATAATCTTCATGTTTACTAGCTGATGTCAATCTGACAAAATGTCAGAAAGTATGTAGTTTGGGCCATATTTTCCTTATATTTTGAAGACTAGAAAAAGGTAATTTAATTTGGAGTGGAGGCACGCAGATTAAGTAATCAAATTTTTTATTTGAGTTCAGAAAGTATATCAAAAATATTATTACTATTTCTGCTTTGTACAACAAAGTCCAGATATGAAATGTGAGTGGTGTGGAGTGTTGCTCATAAAAAAGAGGCAACAAACTTGGGCTCTATCCTTCATTGGTCACATGGACCTTTCTTACCAACTCATCTCCATCCTCAGATTTTCAGCTAAGATAAGGGTTTAGTAATATCTATACCAATATAAAAATGGAGAGGAAACAATATGATAACTCCAAAGTAATAAATTCCAGTAAATATGTCTACCCAGTTTTGTACACAAATTTTGGAATCAAGACAAATAGCATAATAACTCTTTGCTCAGGTGTGGGCTTTATTTTCTTAGTCTATAAAATGATGATGATCATTGCCACTTCCCAGGAGAATTGATAAATTGAATTAAAATGCCCATGAGCTACTGTGTATAACCCAACTTTTTCCTTCAAGAAATGATGAGTGTTAAACCATTTCAGAGTCTGTTGTTGTTGGCTTTCTATTCTTTACTCTTTTGCTCTTTTGGGAAGCCCACCACCCA
This sequence comes from Peromyscus eremicus, assembly GCF_949786415.1. Lineage (NCBI taxonomy): Eukaryota > Metazoa > Chordata > Mammalia > Rodentia > Cricetidae > Peromyscus > Peromyscus eremicus. The sequence continues at coordinate 109,324,318 of NC_081420.1, forward strand.
GCTCCCAAATAAATACACAGAGACAATTCTTTCTTATGAATGCCTGGCCTCAGCTGGACTTATTTCTGGCCAGCTTTTCTTAAATTAACTTGTCTACCTTTTGCCTCTGGGCTTTTTCCTCTTCTTACTTCTGTGTATCTTACTTTCACTGTCACTCCATGGCTGGTGGTATGCCTGGGTGGCTGGCCCCTAGCCTCCTCCTCTCTTTGTTCTCTTGCTCTTTCTCTTCTTTTCCTCCCAGATTTCTCCTTCTATTTATTCTCTCTGCCTGCCAACCCTGCCTACCCTCTGTTGACCTCACTGTTGACCGTTCAGCTCTTTTTAGACCATCAGGAATTTTAGACAGGCAAAGTAACACAGCTTCACAGAGTTAAACAAATGCAACATAGAATAATGCAATGAATCTTTGCATCATTCAACAGATGTTCTACAACATAAACAAATGTATCACATCATAAAATAATATTGCACATCAAGAGTCTGCCTGTCTCTGTCTCTGTCTCTCTGTCTCTCTGTCTCTCTGTCTCTCTCTCTCTCTCTCTCTCTCTCTCTCTCTCTCTTTCTCTCTCTCCTGTCTCTTTATAACTCAGAATTTCAAAAGGCCTTACTGTCTTTAAACTTATTATGTATCCAAAGATGACACTGAACTTCTGATCTTCCTGTTCCAATTCTCAAGTACTGAGTTTGCAGGTGTGAGTCACCATGCCTCATTTATACACAGCGCAGAGAATAAGACCTATATATCTATACAAGCTAGCCAGGCTCTATCAACTGATCTGTATCCCAGCCTTCATAATCTTGATTTTGACATATTTTCACCTCTCAGGACACCCATTAAGTGATATTAGTGTTCTAATAGTTACGTGAAAAATTATAGAATGGTATTTTCCTTGGGAATGTGCAAGCTCACTAAATACGCTCCTAATATCAAGCCATTACCACTGAGGATTCACCTCCTGAGGCTGAAAATGCAATCACCCTGAAGCTTTTCTCAGGCAACCCCTGAATCGGCTGCACTTTGCCACTATTTATTAATGTTATCTACATTTTAAAATGAATGTTCCATATCTGTGAACTCTGCCTGCTAACAATGCACTGAGTCAGGTCATGGAAGATTAGCTGGGATTTTGTGTAATTTGATATTTGACAATGATAATAAAATGTATACCAAATCAGGAGTAGGCTGGTTAAATGGATAGTTTTCAATCTGTAATGTTCCATTAAAAAATCTTTGTGATGCTGTGTCCTAAGAACAAATCACTGAAATAAAAGAAAAGACTTGATCACCTATTTACATGTGTTGAAATATTTTTTCAGCTTTGCAGATATGCTTACCACAATATTACAGTGGACCTTGATCCCCATGTATGTTTTTATGTTGGTTATTTGTGTGCATCTATAATTGATTTTATATAACTAATTGAAAATATGTACATAAAGTTATACAAATGAACATTCCCAAATATGAATATAATTAGTCATGCTTAATATAATTAGTATGGTATATATAAATTATATCTAGGAAGCACTATACATATACAAATAAATGTATTTGTTCTTATGTATATGTTTATACAGACAAATAATAGGTATGCTTGTATTAAAAGGTGATTGTTTACTATATTATGTTTATAATCTCTACATGTCATTGTGACAGACATTGGTAAGCGTTGTACATCTATGGCTTCTTTGCATGTTATTTCTTTAGTGCATGTATTGTGATGTGTATACATGTGTATGATATTCCTGTATATATGTGGCTGTGTGCACAGACACTTGTATGCCACAGTCTAAATGGAGAAGTTAGAGAACATCCTTGGGGGTTCACCTTCACCTTGGCCTTAAACCTTTACATTCGGGATTCCTTGCTCTTTGCTGCTGTGTACAACCTGAGCTTCCAGGAAGGAAGCGCCTGCCACTGCCTCCCCTCTCCCTGCAAAATCTCTGGGATTGCAGGTACACTACTATGCCCAGGTTTCCTGTGTGCTCCAGGGATTCAAACTCAAGTCCATTTCTGGTTCTTGTGTATGTTTATTTTGTTGTAGTAGCTGCTGTAAATGAAGTATAAAAGAAGGACTTCTAACATGAATTAGTTTTTTCAGTGTTCTTCATTTCAAATTTTTTCTTTCCGTGAAAACTGTGTTTGGAGATAATGATTCATTTGATAGTAAGGTGTCTTTCCGAGAGCATTAGACACATTTAAATTTAATTAAAACGTAATTACATCATTTATTTCCACCCTCCCCCTTTTCTTTCTAACCCACCTCCTCATTTTTCTTATAATAGGTTTTTATCATGGGTGGAGATGCCCGTGGGCAATGATTAGGACTGTATACTTTAGAGAGATTAGAAAGCCATAAGTGGGCCGGGCGGTGGTGGTGCACGCCTTTAATCCCAGCACTCGGGAGGCAGAGCCAGGCGAATTTCTGTGAGTTCGAGGCCAGCCTGGGCTACCAAGTGAGTTCCAGGAAAGGCGCAAAGCTACACAGAGAAACCCTGTCTCGAAAAAACAAAAACAAAAACAAAAACAAAAACAAGACAAAACAAAAAAAAAAAAGAAAGCCATAAGTGGACTTTTGCCTGGGCTTTCTAAAGAAGGACCCCCTCTGTTTTTCACAATAAGCTGCTATTCACAAATTGTTTCCCAGCGAGTTTTCACTTAATTGTGGCATCCAAAAAGTTAATTTTTGAGGTACAACATAGTTGGACTTTCTTTAAATACTAATACATAAAATACATTTTCAAAAGGGATGTATCATCAGACTGAATTCATTTAACAGTAATTTCTTTGGCTGTTCTTAAAGCATGGTGTCCTAGACTAGCTGAGATTAGGAGTACAGAAATGGATAAAAATGGGGTTCCATCCTCAAGGAACTTGCTCTCTGACAACAGGAATGCCATGTAAATTAGCTTACAATATTGATCCACATTTATCATAGCATTTTACTACAGTTTGTCATTAAAGTAGAAAACAATAGTATCTTTATAAAATATATTATCTGTGCCACATGTTAAATCAAATATTTTTAAACATATTTTCATCAGAGGTAGACATCAACCTGATATGTTAGTGTAACAAACCATCATCCTTTGCCTGGGGGTTTTCTGAGGTAAAAGAGGTTGACAAACCTATCTGAAAGGTTGGGGATAGATTATAGAGACCAAGCCTGGCTATTGTGAAGTCTGGGAACATCACAGCTTTTTTGTGTGGCATGGGTGGTTATTGGATTATCTCTTAGTTTGTGACTGGGGGGTGTGCAGGAAGGACAGGTGTGGTGTCCAAGGGTGAAATTCAAGAATTCACAAATATGTTGACTATTGAATAAACTCATCTGAGGCCAGTAGCTGTTCTCTAGCACAGCTGCTTAATGGTGGGGAGGAATGTCAAGAGGATGATAGAGTACATGTGCAGATAGTGACACCTGAGAAATCACAGAGCATGCAGACAATACAGCTTGGCTGGGAGTAGAAAACAAAGGTAGCAAGGAAGCTGATAGAGTTCTTGGAAGACAGAAGCTTCTCCATTATAAATTGTCATTTGATGTCATGGAACAGGTTCAGCAATAAGTTGCATGGCTGATTTAGGATTCAGAAAGCTTGCTCTCCTTTCAGAAAAATGGAGGCATCAGAAGGACAAAACCTGAGAATTACCATCACAAGGAAAAGCCTGCTGAAAACGTCTAAGGAAGAATAATGTACCAAGACAGAGAAAACAAAATGGGAAGTGCAAGGGACATTAAGGGACATGAAACTTGAGATGGAGAGATGGCATTTCACATTTCCGGCTCAGTAATGAGGAAGGCTCCAGCTCAGGGTTGGTGAGTACAAGGACAGAAAGAAGTCGAACAATGTCGACATTTTTATGATTTCTGATACTTAGTTGTACCAAGTTATGGAGTCACTCCACAGGCAAGAAAAAAAAAATGGCTTTCCATTTGTTTTATTTTCAGATTGACAGAGAATTGATGCTTCTACACTACATTAAAGGGTCCACTAACTTTTGACCTATAACTGATAAGTCATAGTTCCTTTTCCTGCCCTCTACTTAGAAGGCAGAGGAGCTACCTCTGAATTTACAATGTTCTGGATCAGAAGGGATGTTTGGTGAAAACAACGGCTGTTTTAGGAGCACATTTTTGCGTTTCTTAGTTCCTCTTGGGCCTGTTTTAGTGAATGACCTGCCTTGTACACTAGCACCTTCGCCATTGAGATGCCTCACTTGTTGTCTCAGATACACTTCTGTTAACTAATGTGGGTCTGTTCCCAGTTCCCACTGTTTTGTCAATTGTTGGTAATTCCCATGCTAAAAAAGAATAGACAAAAACCATAGACAATCATTTTGTCTAATTTTATTAGGCATTACTCTTTCCTTTGACAGGCACTAGGTTTCTTGATTGACACATTAGCTTGAAATACATTTGACTTTTTTCACCCACAGAAATTGGTTAAGAAGCTTTCAAGGTTAAAAAAAAAAAAAAGCCATTTCTGTTTGAAGAGGAAGATAAAGCTTGGATTATAGAGACTCTCTCACTGCCACGAACTGTCAAACGTAGTCCTAATAAACACCAAGACTAGCTGTTGTAGTCATGTTTTGCAAATAAGTTTATGTTTAAGAAAGTTAAATGCCTACTTGGCATGCCACACAAGCTAACATTTAATTTGACTTCAAAAGGAAATGAAATGCTTCAGCATACACAAAGACCCCTTGGAAAACGCTGAAAAGTCCCTGTAAGCATCCCTTACCTGCTTTCAGCTACTGCATTGGTGCACTCAGGAAGTGAGTCTCATTGCCATGAATAACTGCCAAGAAAACAGTCACTTTAGGACATTCGGTGTCCTGAACGGTTTCATTAGTGTCATCAGAATTGTTCATTTTCTCTTGCTGTGAAAAACATAATGGTAGTGTTCCTACTACCTACATTCATGGCCCTTCAACAAATGTCCAGATATTTTCAAATGAGATTTTCAGTGCTTGCAAAATGTTCCTTTGTGTGCCAAAGAGAATATGAAGTTTGTATTACACATCAATTAGGTGTTACTTTTCAGTGTAAGGAATTTGGATATGGTCTAGCCTCTGTGGAAAACTTAAGTAGAACTACAGTGTGACCCTGCCATGTTACTCCTAGATATGTAAAGAATTAAAGTCAACAAATGACACAGATACCTACAGATTCTTGTTTTTATTACAATACATTAAAAAGTCAAGTTATTCAATCAGCCTAAATGTTCATTAACAGATGGATATATAAAGAAAATAGGACAAATATACACATAAAGGAGTACTATTGAGCTGTAAGTTAGAATGCAGTTATGTCATTTGTAAGATCATATGTGTAACTGAAGACCACAATAAGAGTGGTAAGTCACATTTCTTGATATGTGTCTTGATAAAATTTCATTTATGAGAAACAAAGGTTTCTATGGAAATAGTAGAAACTGAGGTGTATCTTGTAGACAATCAAGATATATACATGGCTTGGGATCAGACAAGAATGCTGTGGAATAATGCTTTTGTATACTGGTTTAATAAAATGATGATTGGCCAGTAGCCAGGCAGGAAGTACAGGCAGGATAAACAGACAAAGGGAATTCTGGGAAGAGGAGGCTGAGTCAGGAGAGGCCAGCCCACCATCCAGGGAGCAGCATGTAATGGCACACAGGTAAAGCCACAGAAAATGTGGCGACATATAGATTAACAGAATTGGGCTGAGATTAAGTGTAAGAGCTAGTCAGTACTAAGCCTGAACTAATGGCCAAGCAGTTATAATTAATATAAGCCTCTGTGTTTTTACTTGGGTCTGAGCAGCTGTGGACCATTGGGACACAGGAAAACTTTCAGCTACAAAAGGTGCCCACACGTGGTTGGTGGCAAGAGTTTCCACCTAATACCTGAGAGAGCTTAAGAAGAGATTATAAATGTAGCTAAGAGCACCTTCCTAGTTCATGTTGCTCATGGCAAGTCTAGGTACAATGATGTATCCCCTGGCTATGGTGGGTTCGTAGCATATAGTCTAGAGCTACAGCATGGCAAATTCATGCTGAGTTATACAGAAGTTTATGTAAGCCATGCAACATGGTGCATGGTAGATATAGCTTTTGACAGTACAAAAAAGGGGGGGCAGTTCTGTGCTAAATGCTGCTTTGATAGAGGCATAGACCCACTGCCTCCCAGAGTTGGCAAAAAATTATTTCTGCCACTTTGGAAAGCTGTGGTGGGCAGAGCCCGCAGCCATAGCTGCTATTTCAGTCCTAGTCATTCTACAGTTTAAAGCAATAGATTTACAATAAGTTAGATTCAGATTAAATAAACCTCCAAATGGTTTACAGTATATGTAAAAATGTACATAGGCTTGGAAGAGAGAGGAAAAGGAATATAGACAGTTATATAAAGAAATAGTTTTAAAAAATAAAGTCTTTAACGAGACAGTAAAGGTAACATAAAAAATGAGCCACATAAAGATGGATATTACACAAAGAATCTGGATTGTGTTGTCTTTGAGATTTTTAACTGCAGAAAGGCATTTGATTGTAAAAGCTGCTGAGTTAAATGTATATATATATATATATATATATATATATATATATATACACATATATACATACATATATATATATTAAAGATATCTTGATTTCAAAATCTACGTCTAAGGATATGTTGTTTTGGAAAAGAGGTTCTGCTTTTGTTTCCACAGAAGATGAGAACCTGTAGATTACTTCCAGGCTAATATGGTTTGACCAGCTAAGACCCCCGAAAGGTCTCCAATGACACCATGGACCAGATCATCCAACATTCAAAATCAACTTGAAGGCAACTGCTTCAGAGAATACAGCCTTACAAACTACTCCAGTCAGGACTTAACCATAATTCTTAATTTTCTCAGGATCCCCATTAGATTGCCAGCATCCTCATGCAGCAGGAAGTAGTATGAGAAGTGACACCCAAATTTCCAAAATATTTTTTATGAACGTTTATTTTATTTAAATCAGGTTGATTATAAATGCAGTCTCTTTCTAAAGAAGAAAAAGAGGTGGCATAGATATCATAGGATGAAAGGATAGATTAATGAACCTACTTTTAAAGAGCAACAACTTGTTTGAAATATTTTACATTGCTATGGATTTTAGTTTATTGATACAAATTTAAAGTTAATTTTGTTATACTGTATGTATATTTCTACTCTCATTTAAGGTATTATGTTTATGTAACTCATTTAAATTGCAATGGATAATTAAGAAATACAGATTAATAGTCATCTAGGATAATCAAACTTATTGTCATATTAGTTAAGTTTTCTAATTATACAGAGAATTTCAATTAGGTAGGAAATCCTCAAACACTTCAAAGACATTTAAAATATTTTAAAAACTTAGACTTTCAGGACAGTGAGACATGTCTGCTCCTGGCAGCACCAAATTTACTTCAAAGAAAAATATGGGCATCAAATATACTCTATATGGAGTTTACCTTCCTCTTGGCAAAAACAGCCATTTGGGCAAGAAAATGTTCTTGCCTAGACTGCTTGACAAAATGGTGTATTGACTGGACATGCAGGACCCTAGAAAGATGACCACTAAACTTTGCAAGGTGAGATGATCCTTTAGGTTCCTGCTTTGCAGAAGAGACTGCCAGACATTCTGCAGGACACAGAGAAAAAATGACTGAGAGACAAGGCCTATGCTCTGAAGATGGATGCCCCAATATTAGAGAGAAACTTTGGGTAAGGTAGGTAACTGTCTCTGTCATTCTAGATTTTTGGAAGTTGTTTACAATGCATTTCCTGTTTACTTAGGTAATATTGTATCCTTCTGGGGTCTTTGATGTAGTTGAAGATTAGATAGTTATAATTATAATTTTCCTTAGTTATGATAAAAGATAAGTTAGATATGAAATGTTAGACTCACAAATACAGGATAGATGGAATATTTTCTTTGAATTTGCCAAATACAAATAGACTAGACATTGTAACTGTAATTCTTGCTTGATTACTGTTTTGTTATATATAATTTTACTATGTTAAAGTTAAGACTTTCCTTTTTAATTAAACAGAAAAGGTGAAATGCTGTGGAATAATGCTTTTGTATACTGGTTTAATAAAATGATGATTGGCCAGTAGCCAGGCAGGAAGTATAGGCAGGATAAGGAGACAAGGGGAATTTTGGGAAGAGGAAGGCTGAGTCAGGAGATGCCAGCCCACCGTCCAGGGAGCAGCATGTAATGACACACAGGAAAAGCCACAGAAAATGTGGCGACATAAAGATTAACAGAAATGGACTGAGTTTAAGTGTAAGAGCTAGTCAGTACTAAGTCTGAACTAATGGCCAAGCAGTTATAATTAATATAAGCCTCTGTGTGCTTACTCGGGTTTGAGCAGCTGCAGACTGGGCGGGACACAGCAAAACTTTCAGCTATACAAGAATTTCTCTGTCTCTCAGAGAAGTTTTGTTTCCCTTTGTATTTAATTCTCCATAATCTATAAGTTTCTTAAGAAGCAAAGTTTGAATTACTTTTCAATGTATGAAAAATCTGGTATCTCTGGAATCAAAAAGCAATATGAGTTGATTCTAAGGTAAAACCAAGGGGGGGAATTACCTTTATTCAAACCAATCTCAGGAAGTAGCCTTATATAGTTGTATAATACCTGTGGATTCTGTCTTGAAATTCCCTCCTCTCTGTTTTCCCCACCTCTTTCTGTCATTCTGACTGAAGTTTTGATGACTGGATCAACCAACATAGAGGCTCATTTCCCCTTTTCCCAAAGTAGTTATGTGATAGTAAAATTTCAAGTCCCATGCTGCCTGTAAGAAAAAGAGCAATACAGCCTGTTTCAACCATTAAAATCATGAAAACATCAGTGTCTTAGTGTTACAGAGGGAATAGAAAAGGGAGATAAACAAAAAGGAAAATCTGTCTTTACATGTTCAATTTTGAAGCAACTGAACATGGGCACAGTGGGAAATATAATAAAAATACATGAACAGTGTTGAGTTTTGATAGATTAAATTTTCAATGAGCTGTCAACTATACATGTTTAGGTTATTGCCTATAAACTCCCTATTGTATTTTTTTTTCCATTTTAAGTCCCTTTCTTTGAATTTTTCCTTTTAATTTTTGGACAGTGTACTTAAAGAAAAACACTAAAAAATATCAATAGCTTTATGTTTGAACCAATCAAACTAATTCTGAGATTTTAGAACAATCACCCAAACTCTATGAGGAACAATTTTCCTCATCTAAAACAAAGTAAATAGAGCAAAATATGCATGTATGATTACAGAGTAGAAAGCCACTTTCTCTGCATGTATTTAGCCAGATATTTAAAGTGTCATTTGCAGTACTATCTAGGACACCGAGGCATCATGATCTCCACTTTAAAACAAAATCTTCAATGATTAGGTTCTCATTATAGCACCTTCCACATCAGGACAGTGGTCAGACAGAGGAACATCACAACTTGCTGTCCTCATACTACATTTCAGTATCCTTTCTTGGCCTGTCTTTCTACTACACAGTATCTGTTAACAATACTCCACCTCAGTATTTTCCTTGTTTCTTTCTAATTCAGTAATAACTATACTGCTTTATTTTAGGAATAATTTTATTTTAAATTTTAGTTTAAATTTAGATTTTCCTGTTTCAGTTGTCACCTAAATAAACTATGTCTTTTGTAGAGTAAAATGTCACACATACACACATACATGCACACACACACATATACATACACCAAACACACACACACACACACACACACACACACACACACACACACACACAATGTCTAATGATCAAATCAAAATAATTAATATTTTTACCTTAAACATTTATGATTTCCTTGTGATGGAAACCTTATTACTCTCTCCTTGTTTTTTATAAAATATGTAAGTAAATTTTTTAAATTTGTTACCAACCAAAATGTATTGCTTCAGCTTCCTGTACTTTGTTACCTGTTTTCCAACTTCCTTCCATCTTATTTCCCCTCTACTTGTTCTATCCTCTAAATAAATACCAACAGTCTTTTCTGTTTCAACAACATCATGCTTTTGTTATCCATAAATTAATGAAGACTATATGGTATCTGTGTTTATATAGTTAGCTTAATTCACTTAGCATTGTAACAAAAGAGTCTGTTATAGCACATTTGTAACTTTTATATGTTGAATGCATATACATTGCTGAGTGAAAGCGTAGTTGTCACACAAATGCTTATTTCAAACAAGAAGATTAACAATGGATGAAGAGATCAGGATGTCTACTATGACTGGAAGTCATAACTTTAGCAGTTACTCTTTTTTTGTTTAGGATTAAGAATTGAGTAATAAGTCTAAGTCTGTGTGTAAAACAACTATTTGTGTAAAGTCTGGGAAAGTTCACCAACAGCTACATCACTTATAGTGCATGTTTTGCTGTAAAAAATAACAATGATACAAGATTTGAAATCTCAAAATTTGTCATTTAGAATGGTTACTAAAGCAATTTTTATAGAGCATGGTGAAAATGCAAGTTTGTCTCAACAGTCATGATTATCTCAGTTATCATAAATATAATTACAGAAAGGCATAGTGAATAACGATAAACCATCATACCAAAATGAGAGTCTGGGTTGCAACAATGGTTGTATATTAACTTTCATGTCTCATTTGTGTTAGGCATGGTTTATAGACCTAGATAGCAAAGTGTCATGCATCAAACTTTCACAACTGCCCGTAAAGTTTTCTTTGGAGAACATTTTGTCATTTGAAGCCATGTAAACTTGCAAAGAAATACTCAAGTTCAAATTTCACTTTTAACTAAGCAATTTTTTTCAATGACATTTTCTTGATTTTCAAGTTATTAGTCTAAAATGGAGTCTTGTTGTGTCCTGAAAGATAAGTGATTGAGTTGAGTAGATTAAATAAACAATAATATGGTTTATAAAATTTTAAATATCATACAAGCTTCTATGGTTATTATTCATTGTTTTTTATTCCCTATGAAATGGGGATAAATTAGAAACAAATTCTACAAAATAAGCTCTGCTTCTACATTTATGTGAAAATGTATTAACCATTACTTAGTTTAGAGATAATGTGAATTAAGAAAAGCTAGTACACAAAATAGTTATATTGAGATAGCTTCTTGCCAAAATGGCCTCAGAAAACAAGTACAATTGAAGAGTTTGAGATGCAGAATCAAAATGAAATTAACTGACTCATTTTAGCGTATGTAATTATTTTACAGATATGATAAAAATTGAAAATCATTGTGTTAAAGGTCATTAGACAGGCAGATAAATACAATCGATTGTCAAATAGCTAACTGAATTATACATACCCATTTAACTCACCTGCCTTGTGTCCCAAGAATATGACACAATTGAAATCAAGGTTTTCATTTATTAAAGTTCACTGCTGAGAGCTCCCTTGCAATGTCTACCAAAATAAATGAAATGGAATGATAGTGAAGTAGTCTGTCTTTTTAATCTTAAAACTAATCAGTATATAAACTCCTGTGTTGTGAGTTTTCTCAGGGCACACATGCCTTCAAATTAAGTGATCAGCACATGTGTATCTTGCCTTCAAATTAAGCTATCACACTTGTGAGTTATATAAAATACACTGACATTGTTATTTATTAAGTGGCGCAATGTTATTCATTAAGCGTCACTGTTTACCATGCAAAAAAAAAAAAAGCTACAAGGTACAACAAAACCCAAAACCCACTATAAGAATTTATTAAGGGAGGTGGGAATAGGGGTGGGTTGGGGGGAAAGGCTGGGGGATGAGAGGAAGGAGGACAGGAGAATCTGTGGTTGGTACATAAAATGAATAGAAAAATCCCTTAATAAAAAAAGAAAAAGTAAAAAAAAAAAAGAATTTTTATGAGAAGGGAACAGAAGGGGTGCTTAGGTCTATGAAAAGATCACGCAGGAAGAGAGGGGAGGGATAGGTGGAACCCACTTTTTATAGGTTCCCCACACACACGCACATACGGGTTTATGTAGCTATGCCATACATGCGCATAGGTCACATGATCATGCTGCTCTAAAATTACATGATCACGCAGTGAACAGATTATGTAGGACATAAAGCCCTGGGATGACTAAGCATCTTGACAGCACATGGGTGATCATGAGGGAGTGACTAGGAATTCTAACAGACACCATCAGTCATTGTCTACCTCCCCTAACTAAAAGAAAAATGGAAAGAAAAAAATCTGCAAGATTGTTGGGATATAGAGCTATTTAGGAATCAACAACAAAACAGGCACCGGGCAGTGCTGGCATACGCCTTTAATCCCAGCACTTGGGAAGCAGAGGCAGGCGGATCTTTGTGAGTTCGAGGCCAGCCTGGGCTACAGAGTGAGTTCCAGGAAAGGTGCAAAGCTACACAGGGAAACCCTGTCTTGAAAAACTAAAAAAAAAAAAAAAACAGGCAAAAGCATGCATATGTGTGCTTATGTGATATATATATTTATACAGCTCATGATGTTGGACTAAAATAAAAGAATGAAATCTGTAGGAAATACTTTATTTTAGAGATAAAGTGCTATACTTTGGAAGACACACTATTCTGAAATAAAACTAACATAAACAAGCCAGGTATGTTGGTGTATGCCTTTATTCCGAGCACCTGGCAGGAAAAGGCATGAGGGTCTCAGTTCCAGGCCAGCCTGGCCTGCAAAATGAGTTCCAAGACAACCAAAGCTACAAAGAGAAACCCTGTCTCAACAAATGAACAAGCAAACTAACTAACTTCAATAATTTTAAGACATGTCAAAATCAATTTTTGAACTATGATAATTTTCCAGCCATTAGACATCATCTCAACCTGTTTTTTGATAATTAATTGAAATGAATCATCCAGGTTCTGAATGGATCTCATATTAACTCCTCCAGAAACATGGTGCTATTCCCGTTGTCACTGTTAGTCTAGTTTGCTCTTGCAGCGCTGGTCACTTGTTATGTGAACAGGGTTCTGACTTACTAATTTGTTAATACACAATTCTCGTAGTGTATAGACATGCAATATATTTTGTGAAATAAATGAGCAACTGAATAAATGAACTAATGGATGATAAACAAGTGACAGACAGCTGCACAGATGAATAGGTGAGTGGATATGTAGTTGATTCCCTTTGTTTTGGACAAATAAACAATTCTATTGCGAACAACTAAAAAAAAAGAGTAAAGTATTAAAACTATTTAGCATGTTAATTTTATTAAATATTTCCAATTTGTTCTCCAAATTCAGTATACCAGGGAGTTTTTTCTCTGTAACACACATCAAAAAGGGTAAATTTAGGGTAAAACAACATTTTTTTTAATTCAAGAAATATTGAGCAGCCTACAAAGCCTCTACACAAAGGAAGAAGAGATCAATTGATGCTATTATCAGTGCACTTAAACATAGCTTCTAAAAATGAGACACTGATGAAAAGGAGTTTAAAAGCTGTTCCCTTAACACCATTCTAAAATAGTTGATGTTATTTTTTTTCTCCTCCAAGCTTTCAAAATACTCATGCTGAGATACTGAGATTGTATTTAGTTCATGAAATTAGTGACATAAAGCTTCTGCAGCCACCCCTATTATCTAACACAAAGATGCCAAAGCAGAATTGAAATCCTATTATATATATTGCATTAAATTGGTTCCCAGCAGGGCATCTTAATTAAGATGTGCTTATTACCTGGGTCCGGATTAAGTGGCATGGACTGTATCTTAGTCTTTATAGTCAGACAGGAAGCAGGGTTATCCAAGGCCCTGCTTTACTAATGAAGGCTAATGGCCCATTGCCTTCATGGTACAATGGTGGTAGGGGACATTTTAATACCCTACCAGACACCATTTTAATTTAATGCTAAGAATGCGCATAACCCTATTGCCCTTTCTTAAGTAAATACTTGTAGGACTTTGAGCATTACCCTCCTAATGAGAAATTTGCATCAGACTTTCACTTTATGCTGTGGCAATAATACGGGTCTACTGAGCCCGGCAAAACTCGCATTCTCTGGATGAACTCTTGTCTTTTCTATTGTTTCCATCTTCAAACACTCATGGTATTTCCAGTCTCTCCCAACAAGTATTTTCTTCCTACTTACAATCCCTTCTGGGGGTTGGGAGTGGGGGCTATCAGCAACCAAACTACTCACAGTGTTAAAGCAGAAGCCACAGTTTAGTTCCTAGGGTTCAATGCCTGAGCAGTTGAATTCTGAAATTTGGAAAACATTTTTATGTTGTTTAGTGATATATGATATTAGTAAAAAAAAAAAAAAAAAAAAAAGAGAGAGAGAGATTTCAAAAGTCTTGGCTATCATACAATTGTGTTGTTGTTTTTTTTTCTATTTTTTTTTTCATTTGCTATAAAGTTCTAGCTTTCTGACCCAATGCATATCAATTGTAAAGTAGGAAAAGGATTTTCTTGGTTGACTAGGATAAGCAGATGTTAGCAGACAAGGGAACAAGACACTGCCGGGCAGTGGTGGCGCACGCCTTTAATCCCAGCACTTGGGAGGCAGAGCCAGGTGGATCTCTGTGAGTTCGAGGCCAGCCTGGGCTACCAAGTGAGTTCCAGGAGAGGCGCAAAGCTATACAGAGAAACCCTGTCTCGAAAAACCAAAAAAAAAAAAAAAAAAAAAAAAAAAGAAAAGGGGAACAAGATACTTTCTCATCCAGCTCATCCAGGTAGCTACTCTCTAGTGTATGTTAATGACCTGTGAGTAAAACCTTTCTGAGCACCCTGGAATTTTCACTCTTGAGTTCTTAGGAATGCCATATATGACTTAAATATTCAGTTGGAAAGCAATGGTCCTAGGAAACAGTACATCAAACACCTTGAAAATCAGCATTGTTGAGAGAGCTAGTACACTTACATAAATATTTGATGAAAGGGACTCAGTTATTAGTGTGGCAATAATTATGCAAATTGTAATAGTGATTCTCATTATCCATGATACTTTTACAGGTAACAGCACTGTAGACTTTACTCACAGAGAATAATAACAATGTAAACAGAGTCATGACATTAGGAAAGTCAGTGTTTCACAAGCTGGACTCACTTGGCAATCAGGACAGCAAGAAACCTTATCAAACACATATGTTTTTGGCTGTCATTCAGCTACTGGCATGTCAGAGAATATTTGGCACTTAATTCTATGCAAAGTGTTTTTCCTATTTGGTTGTTGTATACGATATAAGCCTTGGAGCATGACGTGAAGTAATTTAACAACTGGAATAACACACATTTGGGACAAAACTAATTTCATAGGAAAGCTGATCACAGACACTCAAGTTGTTCATAAAAATGTTACCTTGTCATATAATACAAGCTGAAGATCAAGAAATGGGTGGGGAAAGCTGCCTGTGGGAAAACATCCTTCAGTTCTGACGGAAGAGTCAATTTTTCATGATAATATCAACTTAGCTGAAAATGCCAAGATATGCTATGATATGTATTCCTTCATCTCTCCCCAGTTTTCAGGAACTGGGCAGCTGGGTTGGCAACTTTGTCTTTAGCGAGCTCTGCTTCATAGTCTGTGTCACAGTATAGTTTTTCCCCTCTGCCTGGTCACTAATAATACAATGGCCTTAAATACTTCCAGCAGTATATCAAATACATGTATTGCAATCCAAAGACATGGAAAATCACCAAGATAATGCAGGAGAGGTTTATTTTACCTCCTTAGAAAATGCATACAAGTATATTTTCAGACATCAGGCTTCTCATCATAACTGCATTATCAAGAATGTCTGTCTGTTGGGGAGACGGGAGATATTTCTTAGGATTCTCCACATTCATTGGCTATGCAATTTGTTCCTCAGCCTTAGCCATCCACTTCCTTCACAGGTGATGCTTGTCACTGTCAGTATCTGCTCAGAATTGACAGAACTGTGACAATGACAGAATCCTACGTCTTCGGCCCAGAGTTGAGCAGAGGATTGAGGACTGGAAAAGGCGACACTTCGTTTGCTGCCAATCTTTTGCCTTTTTGTCCCAGGCAAAAACATGCATGTATTTTAGAATTGATGAATCCTTAGCATATAAAACTTGTTACTTCTGTATTCTAAAAATACTCTCTAGACACTTACTGATCCCACACTCTAATTAGAACCCTCATTCATGCCATAAGCATCACTAACCTAGATAATGCATTGAGTAGCCTTTCTCTTGATTTTTTTCTGTCTGATTACAATTTTGCTGTCAGTAATCCACCCAGCCACCACTATGATCTTTAAAATAAAGTAAAAATATGCTCAGCCTATGATCAATGTAAAATAAAATAAATGCACATTTAAAACATTTTAAATGGATGATGTGTGATGCATCAGTATGAACTACATCTTTCTCTTTCTGTGTAGTGCACGTAAAAACACAAGAACCAGCAAGAATCTGGCTGGATTTATTACTTTTTATGACCCCCTAGTAACTAAGTCAGTTTCCCAGAATGTTATAGAACTCAATAAGCTTTCGTTGACTTCGTTAAATAGTTGTAGGACATGCTAGATCTCTCACTCTGCTTTCAACATCATAGACAGTGCGTATTAACTTCAGGATTGGGTCTTGTCTTATCTTTTAATTTTTAGCGAAAATTCCCTGCAATATGAGATTACTTTTGTAGCAAATATTGATCAAAAATACAAGCAAACTGAAAGTGTAAGGGGAATTTTTTTCAAAGATATTCCATTATAGGTCTAACCATGGGAGATTCACACAAATTGGAACAATGGTTGTAGAAGAGCAGAACCAGTTATAGAAGGGATGATTCATTCAAGAATACCAAAAACTAGCATAAGCAAATTTATATGTGGAAAAGATATATTATAAAGAGAAGTATATGCCTATATAAGGAGTGTTTTCTGTTTTTGTTTTTCACCTTCTTAACTGTCCTACAGTCTGAAACATCCACACCTCCATAATGTCATTACTTAATGTCATTCTTCCTGTGTTTGTCTACAGTCTGCAACAATATATTCACAAGTACAAGAATGTACTATACACTCCACTCATTTTTCCAATAATACTCATACCCCAGATAAAGGTCTAAAATGATAGCCAGTCAGGGCTTTCTGGCACATTTAATGAATAACTGTCTTCTCTCTCTCAAATTTAGATAGAGAAGGGTGTTTCTTCATTTAATTTCAAGTAGAACACCATACTTTTCTCTCCAAGCTGAGTTTCTTGTTCTAGAAGAGACATAGAGTATAAATCAGTGGGAAGGAAAGATACCTTGAACATTAGTCTAAATAACCCTTCCATGTTCTTGGGATTGTATACAGAGAAATCTTTTGACAAATTAGATTACACACACACACACACACACACACACACACATACACATACACACACACACACACACACACACACACACGACTTGTCCATGATGATATCAGAAAATAAAATGGATTTTCTAGGATTGTGATGATATTTACATGCAATTTATAATACTGCTTTTACAGAAGTCCTTTTTCCCAAGGCATTTAGGTCATTTTAATCAATATACCTTACTAGTTGCATAGTAAACAAATGCCTCTACTTTGGATTATACATTTCATTTCCTATATCTAGAATTTTTTGAATAACACCTTTCTGGGTACCATTTATTTTACTTTCGACACCTTAAAATAAGATAAAAAGTCAAGAAGTTAGTATCTCCTGCCTAGTCATCAAGTCTTTGAGATGATTGATAGCACAGATCTGTTCTTATGTGCCTGGCAGAAATCAGGTTTGTGCTCCAAAAATCAGAAGATTGAAAGTGAGAAAGGCCTTTATGATTCATGGGACAGGATGGTAGGTTTAGATGAGTGTGGACATCCTAAAATGTGGAGGCAAATGGAATAGGGAGGAATTGTGAACACATTTAAGAACCATCAATCTTAAAGAACATTAGACATTTTAAGTTATGTAAATGAACTTATTGATAGCACCATTGAACTTTTGTTAACCAAAATAGTATTCATAATCTCAATTATAACTCAGAAAATAAACACAACTCACTTCTTAATAGGAGAGCCACATGTGGGCATCACTGAGCATTTTCTTAGATGTTAGTGTTTCTATTAGTTTTTAGATACAAAAACAGTAGCAGCAACCCATGGTGGTCTCATTTGACAGATGTGCTAACTCAGATGGATGTGACATTATATGTTGGCTTTTGTTGTAACTCCTGCTTTTGATGAATACAGACACGATGTGACTGATATCCTCACCTTTTACCATTCAGTAACTCCATAGGTTTCATGGTATGACAGACTCAATTTTACATAATACTTTCAGGTTTTTTTTATTATTTTCATAGTTAACATCCTGCACAAAAATGGAATTGAAAAAGTACTCTGATAACAGGACAAGACAAAGCAAATTTGGACTCAACCCAAAAAGTAGAAAAATGTGGAATCTTCAGACTTGGGAATGGATCACTATGCAGCAGAGAATACAATCCCTAGAAGGAGACTTTATGATGGGAATTTGCACACAGAAGATTTACTGAGAAACACATTTGGGGATAAGTAATTGTGGTAGATTTGGCAAAGAGAAAAGTGGACAGGAAATTGTATTACACCTGAGTTCTCAGAAAATCCTCAGGTTTCTCTAAAACTGAATGAGTCCTTTAGATAGGGTCAGTCTTCAGAGACTTTGCCCTTCTTCAGTAGCAAAGTATCACTGTGCATGAGACACTGGCCTATGAGAGATATAGACTTGAATAGGTAGAAAACAGTATTGCCACTGGATGGGAAATGAGGCCTGTTTGCCAAACAGGGATATGGGTAGAACACTTTTCTTACATCTAAAGCCAAAGAGAGAGCAAATATCATAATATACTAAGAATATTGAATATCTACAGATTGTGCCTAACCCAGTTGTCATCAGAGGGGTGTCATCCAGCAAACAATGGGAGCAGATGCAGAGACCCATAGCTGAACACTAGGCAGAGCCAGGGGAACCCCTCAGAGGAAGGGGGAAAAAGAATTGTAGTAGCCAGAGAGCTAGAGACCACTGCAACAACATGGCCTACAGAATCAACTAAGCAGGACTCACAGGGGTTCACACAGACTGAGGCAACAAACATGGAACCTGTGTGTCTGAGCTAGGTCCTCAGCATAAACCTTATGGTTGTGTAGCTGAGTGTTCTTGTAGGACTCCTAACAGTGGGAGTGTGTGTGTGTGGGGGGTGTCCCTGCTTGGGACCATTTTACTCCTACTGGGTTCTATCATCCAGCCTTGATATGAGGGTTTTTGCCTAGTCTTATTATAACTTGTTAGGCCATGTTTGATGGATGTCCCTGGCAGGTCTGCTCTTTTTCTTTGATGAGGGGAATGGAGGAGGGGTGGATCTGGGGAAGAGGGGAGGTGGAGGGAGAAACTGGTAGGAGTGAGGGAGGGCAAACTGTAGTTGGGTTGTAATGTATGAGAGAAGAACAAAAAGAAAAAATAATATTGAGTTTCAAATATGAAGATGTATATGTTTTTCCAATATATGAATACATCATCATCATTTTATTTATTTGTATTTTTTGTTGTTTATGTGCATGTGTATGCCATATTTATGAAGTTACCCATACAGGCCAGGAGAGAGTGTGGGATCTTCTGAAGCCTAAGTTGCAAGTGACTGTGAAGTGCCCAATGTGGGTACTTGGAACTGAACTGTTGTCCTCTAGAAGAGCAATAATGCTCTTAACTGCTTAGTCATATCCCTAGCCCCATCTTATTATTTTATTGAAATGAAAATTGATGTGAAGAATATTACACACAGAGGGCTGGGGAGATGACTCAGTTGGTAAAATGTTTGTTTGTATAATCTTGAGAACCTGGGTTCAATCTCCATCACCCATGAATAAAAATTGTCTAGGTAGTGGGTACCTGTTATCCCAAACAGCACTGGGAAGGCTGAGGCAGTTATAACCAATAAGGCTTTCTGTCCAGCTAATCTAGAAAAACTACTGAGCTTCAATTTCAGGGAGAGGCCCTACCTCAAAAAAATAAGGTAGAACACAATAGAGGAAGACACTTAACATTAACCACTGTCTTCTATAATCATGCATAAAAAACAAAAAATACACATATGTACAGAATATTATATGATATTTCAATACATGTATACATTATATAGAGTCAAAATCTAAATATGAATGTCTATCTTCTCAAATATTTATTATTTGTTAGTGATAAAAGTTCCAAGTATCCTAGATTTATTGAAATAAATGGCATATAGTCATTATTCACAGTTATTCTACTTTGCAATAGAATTAAGGAGTTATGTCTTCTTGAAACTTAATGGCCATCCAATCTTATGTTCCCATGTCAAAATTTTGAATGAGTAATCATTCTAAAAAGAGTTCTATCAGTCAGTGAAGATTTAGGGTCTGAATAAGAGAGAGAGCATTGATGAATTCTTTATTCAGGTAACAAGCAATTGTACACAAAGGATTACATCATGACTATAAGTTTTCATGATATCAGTTTTCCACAATGATATGTTGGGATAATAAGGGATATTGATTTAGTGACATAACATTTGTGGAGTGGAGAGACTGATGTTTCATTGAATGTGAACACTGATTCTAATTTTTCTAATACCATATTGATAGAGAGGTTTTCATATATGTGTATATTTCTTTCAGGGAAACACAAGTTTTTAAATGTAAAAATAAGTGTGTAGGACAAAATTTTGATCAAGACAGAACAAATCTATGGTGACATACAAACATTTTAAAGGTCCTTATGAGTAGCTATGTTGACACTTAGGACCAGATAACACCGTACCATGGGACCTATTCTACACAATTCTTGTCTTCTTCCTGAGGAAGAAGAAACTAGTCATCTCCAAAAGTTGTGGTAACCAAAGAAGTCTCCAAATATTGTACATTGCCCACAGATGCCCAAATGCTTCCACACTGTATAAATCTTTCTGTTTTCTTTTCATTATTATTTGAATGTATTTCTCTGAATGTAACAATTTCATAGCTATAACCAGGAAAATCTCAGGCAAACTTCTCAAGCTGGGCACTCTAATCAGGCCCCACTGTGTATTATTATATGGATTTAAATAATATGCAACAGAATTGCCTAGCTAGAGTTTGCTCTAGCATGTAAAACAAGCTTCTAATTTCTTCAAGACAATTCTGTGGTGATAAACTGCAGTAAAAATGTGAATTCAATGTATTTCTAGCAAATCTGGTAAAAGGTGTTTTGCTAAAACTTGACCATATGTGAAATGGATTATATATTTTTTTCTGGCAATAAGACCATGAAATTCATATAAGCCAAATGGAAATGTATTTTAAAAGCCATAAGAGAGAATACTTGTCACAAATAAGTTTTACAATCAAAATCCAAACATGTATATAAAATTAGAAGTCTAGTGATTTATAATTGCATGTTTAGCTTCAGTTTATCCAATCCTCTTATTTGTTTCAGTAAATTAAGAGGATG
This sequence comes from Peromyscus eremicus, assembly GCF_949786415.1. Lineage (NCBI taxonomy): Eukaryota > Metazoa > Chordata > Mammalia > Rodentia > Cricetidae > Peromyscus > Peromyscus eremicus. The sequence goes on from NC_081420.1 coordinate 109,345,721, forward strand.
GAAGACAAAATGATTGACTCAAGGGCACAAAGCTAGCATTATGCTCTCAATGTTCAGGCATTCTAAATATAGCTATGCAAGCTAATTGAAAATTTACTAGAGAAAAACTAGGTTAAGTATTGTTCCTCCTGCTTTTTTAGGTTTTAGAAAATAAATATTGATTACTGAGCTCATGCATATTGGGATCCTACTATAAACTAAGGTTACTGCTTAGTGTTGGGGGACAAAGTTCAATAATACCTCCTCAACAGGACAGTACTTGATGAGCATTGGTAAATCACTAATTGCTGCACATGATATGAGCAGGTGTCATCATTCTCATCTTCCTCATCATCACCAATCACTGACTGTGTGCTACATGTTATGTTCAGTGTGTTTGTATTGTTTTATCTAAGCAATCACACTATATGTTATGTGATCATTGTGAGGTTGTGTAGCCTCTACGAGATGAAGTTAGGCTGGCAGAAGTACGTCACTAGGGTGATTCTTTGGTGGTGATACCCACCCCTGGCTCTAGTTTAGAAAGCTCTGCTTTGTGTCTGCCACAATGTGAACAAGCATCAACTTCACATTCCAGCCACCACAGGTATATTCCCACCACTATGGCTTCTCCATCATAACACATTGTTATTCTTCAAAATCATAAGGTAAAACCACCTTTTGTTCCTTTAAGTTGATTCTGCCCAATATTTTGGTCAAAATAATGCAAAAGTAACTAACATAAGAGATATTCAAATTTTCTTTAGTAAATTATATATAAATGGTATGTAAGATCTGTTTCATATGTTTTAGAGGTGACAATGTGGTCCAAAAATACAGCGGCAAAAATTACATTCTAAATCTGGACATTGTGCCTCTAACTGACATTCTAATCTCTGGCAAAATACTTTTCCCTTGTAACTGCTATTTTGGTTCATATATGGACGAGTGTGTAATTTATTCTTTCTCAAATAATATAGCAGTATGTTGTATCATATAATCTTTTTTAGTTTTTAGAAAATAGCTTAGTTTCCATGTTTCATATTGTTCTCAGACGGAAACTCAAAAAGAGGGCACCCTGGGAAGCATTATTAATCCACTAAGGAAACGAGTCCAAAGGAAAAACCTTTCTAACGTCACAGAAAGAGCAACTAGGAAATCTAGGTTTGGAAGCCTGACATCTGATTCCAAAAGCTGACAATATTGTCTATCTCAAGGGTAAGAGGTATGGTGAAGTGCAGCCTCAACCAATTCATGCTTGCATATATGTCTTCTCTGGTTCAGAAAGACTTATACTACTCATGAACATGGCAATGAGCAACAAGCAGAGAAAAAACATCCAAGGGAACTGATAACCTTCCAGTCTACAGTCCCTTAGTAATAAAGGAACAACATGCCAAAGGTATGAAAGAGCTGAACACTTTCTCATGGGACATCCTTGTTCTTCTTGTCCTAGTAAATATCAAGAACTTACATTTAGAATATCTGTTCCATGTGTCATGCACTATGTCACACTTAACATATGTTCAATTTGTCATGTTCCATATATGCTATATGTTATATATGTTACACATAAACATATGTTTTTAAAATATCTTTGAAGGGTCATCAACAATCATTGTATAACCTGAAGGCCCTTATTTTACTCATTTCTTCATAATGATGGGTAGAGAGGAATGAGTCTTTCTTTGTGGTTCATGAGATCATAGTTTGTGGTTCAAGTCTTCAGAATAGGTTATTAAGTGTAAGGGTGTTTCTTCATGCCTGGTCCTAGCAGCATTATAGGCACATTCTAAGTGTTCAGCTAAAGTCAGCTACATTAAATTGACGCAGATTTCATGTATCACAACATTCAATTTTACATAGTTTATATCTAAACAGTTACTCTTATTCATTGGTAGAGTTCATATTAGTCAGAAAAGCATTGTTTCTCTACGAAAATGGATATTATATTTTATGGAATACCTCTTAGGTAGAGCATGCTTCAGTCTTGAATTGGACACTCACTAAGTAAGATGGTAAGCACCCCCTTTGTCCACATGAGCTACAGATCTAATGCTTATATTTACAGGTAGACTTTTCTTTCCAGCTCTATGACTCAAATGGTATAACTCAAATCTGGCTACAACCCTTTTCACTTCCTGTCATTGTATTATTAGAAATTGGTTGGAAATTTTCCTCCTTCTGAGCTTTTCAATAAAAGAAAACTTGAAGCTCTTTATTTTGTGGGTTTTGTAGATACAAAAAAGGCAGTCGTCACTATATTTCCCCCATGTTCCCAGCTCTTTTTTGCACATGGCACCATATGCTCTATTTTCTAAACTGTATCTTACTTAGTTAAGGTGGTTTTTATTAAACTCAAAACATGGTAATTACTATTTGAGATCTTAAAGACAAATATTAAATTGTGTTTTGGGTTTTAACTAACTAAAAGGAATGAGTATATTGACATCAATATTTGAGAATACAAAGAGGAAAGTAATAGAAAAAGAAGTATCTCTTTATGCCTGTCTCTGGCTGGATTATATTTTTCTCTTGTTGAAGCATTCCAGTCCCTCTGTCAACCTCTGTTGAAGTGTCTGTCCCCGTCAATTATCTGTCACTGCTTAATGCCATTCTTAAAAAGACTTACAAACTTTCTGAGTGACATTGTAACTTCAATCAATATGCATTTCTGCCACAGTGGAAATTATTTTTGAAAACTTCTGCATCCTTTCTAGGTTCTTTGAGATCTTAATTGCCTAGGATGTCACTCGAGCTCTGCACTTTCTGCACGTGGTTCCCTTTGAAAGAAGTCTGTGTGAACATAAGGTGCATTTCATTCATAAGGCAGTTAGACCAGTTGTAAGGCCTTGTCTGGCAAACTGTGTGGGATATTATGGCAAGTAAGAAGATGGTCTAAATTTTTGGAAGCTGAGATACAGAATCTCACAGTATTTACTATGCAGAGATTGAATCCAAATGGATTTATACCTATTAATTTGACTTCTACAAACCCTACAACCCAAGAGTTCACATCAACTATTGAAATAGTGAGTTGCAATTTGCAATACTGAAAATCAAAATGCTTAACTCATAAGATATTATGGTGATTAACTGTAACTGTACTTCTTGCTTCAGACATTGTAAGGATTCAATCAATGCCCATTTGTCATCTTTCCATGCCTGTCTCTGGCATTAAAAAAATATGATGGACTTCAAAACAGGAAACATGAAGACAAGACATTGTCAGAAACAAGAATCCAGACTTTGATGTTCTCATTGAAAAATATTCTGTTCGTAGACTCTGGGTGCCATCTTTTGATTTCTGTTTCTGACTGGCTTTCTCATTCATGCTTCCTTTTATGACTTTCTATTCCATCCCTCCATTCCTCTCTTCTTGCCTTCTCACTGCCTGCCTACTTCTTTCCTTCCATCTATGAATAAGCCTCAGAGAAGAGGTACAGAAAACTGACATGATATATGGGTTGTTTTTAACATTTTTCAGAAAAACTGAGTCTGAGTGGTCTGGAACTTACCCGAGTTCAGCCAGGAAGAATATTGTGAGTTGGGATATCAGTCCTTTGAGGGCTTTGTCTGCATGAAACTGCCCTGCCTGCAGCACACTACACAGCCATACTATTCATTTCTCTTATCAAATGACACTAAACCCACACTTTTGTTTTCCTCTTAGGGAAGGGCTGACTCCACATCTAATAGCGGCTATTAACATTCTCATACAAGGTCCTTTTAAAATGTAGTAATAGCTTTCAGATTAATTTCTTTTAAAGCAAACTTGAACCAGCTTTTCTATTGATGCTATGAAGAGGAAAATAGTCTTGCCCAAGGTCGATAAAGAATTGAAAAGTGAGGTTAATAATAAAAGCAGAATTAGAAGTAGTTTCAGTGGTAATATGTCATGCTCAAGCCTATAAAATAAATAGTAATTATCACATTAGCAAATGAATCTCTCAGAAGGGGAACTGTTGCTGACAACTCCATCTATACTCCTCTCTTCTGGATTGTTCACTTCATGCCTCTTGTTGAATAACTCAATCTATGATACTTCCCACCCACATGCTTAAAATAAAAATTATTTTCATCTATAAAACTCAATACTTGGAGAAGAAACCATGCCATTAGAAAAGATTCTCTCCATATGTAGGCTTAACCTATTAGCAAATTTTATCTACTACATTTTGTGTATGAAATAAAGATTTTTTTGCACATAGCTATGATATCTACAGTAAATTAACAAATTCACACCAATAGTGTCAGATATTATCTATGACACTCTACATATGAACTATCTTATATTATGCCTATGCTATTTATGCATTTATATAGCCTTTTGAATCATTATGATAGTCCTACAAGATAATTATTATTATTATTTCTATTTTTCAGATAAACAAGGGGAGTTTGATAAGGCATCATAATGTAGAGCTCTGCAGCACTGTAGAGAGGCAAAAAAAAAAAAAACAGTATTAACACACTTTTGGAGGGGTATCTCATTTTAATCCTAAGTGGAATCACCATCCTACAGACATCACAGACTATCCAAATATGAGAAACCCGATGACCATACCAGTAGCAGAAGGTTATCATCTGCCTTTGCAAAGCACTTTTGAAGATAAAAGTTCTGAAATTTTTGATTATCTTATGCATACATGCATATGTCAATGTAGTAATTACTCTTAAGTCATTTCTGAGACATTTCAGTCAAGTACAGATATCTCAAGGCCACTAGAGTATATTAGAATATTTGTTTTTGTACCAGATACAACATGAAGTGCTATCTTTTATCTGAAGCAGTAGTACTATCCTCCTCTGAGAAGGGTAGGCTTGTTAGTCCAATTCTTTATCCTCTGGATATACTAGGCATCAGTACACAACTCATACAAGTGTCATCTCAAATATGAAAGCATGTATGTCTCTGAATACCTACTCGTGTGTTCAGGATGATAAAATGCTATGTATAATCAATGCAAGGTGACTGATATGACTTAAGGCAAGTTTACCAAAACATGCGGTAACTGCCCTCAATTCTTTTTATTGGGCAACTTGTTTGGCCCCCAGGTAAATGAGAGATGGGAAAGAGTAGTCTGGTTATTGGACATATTTTATGTAAAGCTCAGGTCTATTTTCATTTACAGATATCAAAGGCCTTAGGTTTACCTAGGAGTATCTTGAAGGTGCTAAAGCAATCACACTTAAAATACCTGAAGAGGATGCTTTTCTAAAAAGTACTCAGGGAGAATTTGTCATCTCTACAGCAGTGGTCCTCAGAGTATAGTTGCAGATCAAGAGGGCAGAGTCTAGACCTGAATGATCAAGGTAATAGCCCTGTGATTTCTGTGGAGTTGTTCCCAAATCTCAACCAGCACTCAATTTACTTTTAAAAAATCAAATGCTCAGCTTTGAGATTAACTTAGGTTCTATATAAGAAAACTGTTTGCTTGATTATCTGGTAGACATGAGATAAACCCTGAGGAATGGATATGGTATGTAACTTTTTAAATTCACTCTTGAGTAAGGTGATCTCTGATAGCTCATCACAGGGAACTGCGTTTTCAGCTATCCTTTTGCAACAGTCTGAACCCACAACAGACACTTAACTCACTTTTGCTCTTTTCTTCTTCTTCCCTCAAAACTTAAAGATTCATTTCTATTACTACATTCTTGCCTGTCCTGTAGCAGAGTAATGTTGGGCTCGTTCCTAATAGCACTGTTTGTCATTTTTTTTCTAAGAAGACTCTTTTAAAATATGTTATTATCTCTTAATTATTCCATGTGTGTATATGGGGGTATTTTCAGGTACATGCATGTGACAGTATGCATATAGAGGTCAGAGTTCAACTTTTAGGAGTCAGTCTTTTCCACCTTGAGGTCCCAGGGATCAAATTCAGGTCATCAGATTTATTGACAAGTGCCTCTACCAACTGAATTCTTTCATCCATCCAAGTGAGAGACTTTTTTGAAGAAGAAAAAAAGAGAATGAAGGATAGTTTTTTCATGAAAGAAAACAGAAGTATTTCAAGTGTAAGAGAAGGAAAAAGCTTGGTAAGATTCTTTCAATTTTATGATGCTCTCAACCTTTACCATGTTTTCTCTTCTTCATACATATGTTTATTTATTTTTGTTTTCTTACAGAGTATCATCACCATAAGTTATAGCCCTAAAACAGCTTTAGCAGCTGGGTGGTGGTGGCACACGCCTTTAATCCCAGCACTCGGGAGGCAGAGGCAGGCGGATCTCTGTGAGTTTGAGGCCAGCCTGGTCTCCAAAGCGAGTTCCAGGAAAGGCACAAAGCTACACAGAGAAACCCTGTCTTGAAAAACCAAAAAAAAAAAAAAAAAAAAAAAAAAAAAAAAAAAAAAAAAGCAGCTTTAGCATAAGCAGTACTTTATGACTCTATTTGAAGTGCAAATCTTGTTTTGGTAAGACTTCTAACTATTCTGTTGATAGCAGTAATCACAGTATAGGGCAGTATCTCCATCTTGGCTCCAGTGGATAAAGACATAGGATCATAGGATAAAAGAAAGAAAATATATGTTCTTAGAAAAACATAATATTCATTATTTACAAGGTACCAGACGTCCTTCCATGCATCCGCTACCGAAATCTAATTCAATTCTCTCAAAACATTGTAAGGAATGACTATAGTTGCTTCCATATACCTTATGTCTAATAATTTCCTGAGGGCATTTCAGTTAGTAAAAGTGGGAAACTAGAAACTCTGCCTTCAAATCTGAGCTGCGGGGAGAGGGGAGGTCTCTGCAGCTGTCAACGCAGGCAGGAAAATGAATTGGGAAAACTGAGAATGAAAACTTGATTCAAACCAACTTAATCTGCCAGGACGAACCAAACTTCTAAAGAGTCTGATGCCAGGAGGTTTATTGTTAGCATATTTAAACACAATAGAATTTGAGGAAAAGTTTCCACCCAATAATCACTCCAATTCCAAGTGCACACTAAAGCTTATGGTGTGACTCCATAGACACTGTTTTGCAAATTACATGTGACCTCAAAGGTGAGTTTTATTGCTTAAGGGCCTAGGATCTGGTGTTGTCTCTGACTGACATAGCACAGAGGTCATCAGGCTATAAAGTACATGTGACATCTCCTCTAAAGATGGGCTCTATCATCTGGGAGCTAAATATAAAGGTCTAGAGAGGGAGACTTTGGAATAAACTTCTGGGGTATTTGGGTAAAGTCTACCTGTACAGACAGCAAGAGGTGGGTGAGGTTTACCTCTATAGGTAGCAAAATATCAACAGGTCATTAGCAATATCCACTCAGTTTTCTGGGTAGAATGCAGGTATTTTATCTCTTTCATTGAAGAGATACCTGTGTTTTTATTATTCCTACTTTCCCTAGCGATCTGTGGGTGTAAGAACCATTGTGCCCCCAACAGTGAGCCTTTTAGCCTCTTCACTATACAGACTAATTTAATGTTGTCTATAGACCTTTGTTATTCTGCTTTCCCTTCATTTAATCAGGAAGCATGTTTCATGCATACCCTGTGGGATAACTTATAAAAGTGCTGGGAGGAGTATGCAGAAGATTCACATGATTATTTTACAACTTCAAGAAGCTCACTGGATTTAATATATTTAAAAAGTTCTTCACTCTCACATTGTAGTCAAGGTGTAAGTCATAGTTGATAAGTACATTTGTTAAATTAACATGTGTATATATGTACCAAGGGTAGGGAAGAAATCCTATAGGAACTGAGCCAATCTGGAAATAGCAGACATATATTTATTTTCTGCTGAAACATTTGATAATAAGTGTTTTAAGCACAGATGTTGTCACTCTAGAATCCCTGGACTTCTCTTTTTTTACAATGGAATCCCTGACATATTTATAAGCCAGAAATACAAATTGCCTTTTCTTCTCTCTTCGGTGGTAAGGTGCTATGGTTTGAATGTATATGTTCCTCCAAAGTGTGTACATTGGAGCTTTCACACCAAAGGATTATACTAAGAGGTGAGCTCCTTAAATATGATCTGAATAAGGACAATAATATACATTCCAAAGTGGGTTGGGGAAAGCCCAGGAGACCTCAATCCTACATTAAGAACTATAGGCAACTAAGGAATGCTGAGATTAGGTGGAATAGTCTTCCATACAGAAGAGCACACCAATTGGTTAGCCAATACCGAAGGGTCAGCCCTTCATCAAATAATAGATTGCAAAGAAGATGATTTCATCCTGTGATTGACAATGAAGAATGAGACAAGAGTATCTCACTGAAAAGTCCCCTCCCCACCCTCACCCAGAGTTTAAATCCAAAAAAAAAAAAAGGTAATAAGAATGAGTCTATGTAAGCTAACATTCACATATTTTAACTTCCAAGGCCCTACCAAGAATGTGGTGCCCAGAAGACTTACAGCAGTAGATGAATTAGGAGGGAAAAAAGAAGCAGTGAATAGGCACTCCAGATGCCATCTATGCAAAGTAGAATAAAATAATTAAGACTAAAGCTATTTCTCTGTGGTAGAACAAACAAGGTTGTGGTAGCAAACGTATGTTCAGGAGCTCTGCCTGGTGTTTGGCTGTGGATCTCTGTGGTGATATTTTATTTGTGCTGAAATGTGGTGATATTTTGTTTGCATGTTAATAAATGGGGGCGGAGAGGCCAGCCATTTTAAGTAAACAAGAAGTCAGGCAGCACACACCCTTAATCCCTTAGCAGGCAGGATCTCTGTGTAGCTAGAGTTTTCCTGCCTGGCCCACAGTCAGGACAAATCCCTGTCACCCGCCAGTCCCACAGCTGCTATTGCTTACAAACTGTATGGCCATGGCAGGCTTCTTGCTAACTGTTCTTATAGCTTAAATTAATCCATTTCTATAAATCTATACCTTGCCACGTGGCTCGTGGCTTACCGGCATCTTCACATGCTGCTTGTCATGGCAGAGGCTGGCAGTGTCTCCCTCCGCCTTACTGTTCTCTCAATTCTCCTCTCTGTTAGTCCTGCCTATACTTCCTACCTGGCCACTGGTCAATCAGTGTTTTATTTATTGACCAATCAGAGCACATACAGACCATCTCATAGCATCTCTGTGTGTTCAAGGCCACACTAGGGGACAGAGCCAAGCATGGTGACCTTTAATCCCAGTACAAACTATAGAGGCTTGGAGGTCTGTAAAGACAGACAGAAAGTGATAGATCTGTGTATGAAGTGGAGGTGAGGTAGCTGGGCTAAGATAGCCAGTGAGAGAGCAGAACAGCAAGGCAATAAAGGCATGGGTAGATAGGAAGTAACTCATATTTGGAAGCTACAGAGTTGGCAAGGTAAGGTTGGCTGGTGGCTTTTCCTATTTCCCTGATCTAATGCTTTCACCCCTATATTTGGCTCCATGAATTTATTTAATAAGACCATTTAGAAATTTGTCTAAAGATCTCTGCTTCCATCAATCATTGGAGAAAAGCTCTATGATGGCAGTCAAAGAGAAAGAAGAGGGATTCTATGAGTAAGTGCATCAGGGTCATGATGGGGAAACCTGCAGAGATGAACAAACCAAACAAGTGGGAACTCATGAAAGTGGGATCAATGGCTGTGGAGCCTGCATGGGACTGGACTAGGCCTTCTGCATGGCGAGACAATTGTGTAGCATGATCTGCTTGGGGGGCCCCCTGGCAGTAGGACCAGAATCCATCCCTCGTGCATGAGGGTTTTTTTTGGAGCCCACTACCTATGATAGGACAACTCGTGCAGCCTTGTGGCAGGGGGAAGGGCTTAAACTTGCCTCTACTGGATGTGCCTCCCATGGGGTGGGTTGCCTTCTTCAGGGGAGGAGTGGGGGGTGAGTTGGGAGGGGGAGGATAGGGACATGGGAGGAGGGAAGAAGGGGATCTTTGGTGTGTAAAATGAATGAAATTTTTTTCTTAATTAAAAAAAAAGACAAAAAATAATACAGATGAGCACTAACATGAAAAAAATATATGTTCAACTGAGAAACAAATGAAGTTTCTTTTCACTGCACTGCTATGGGGATGGTGAGAGAGCTTACTGGGTAACGATGCTTGCTGCCAAACCTAATAATGTGAGTGCAACCCCTATTATAGAGAGAACAACACTCATAAGTTGTTCCATGATTCCCACACTTGCATGGTGGCACACATATGACAGTGTGCACCCATGTGTGACACACACATACACACACAAACACACATGATAAATAAACATTTGTTTTTAATTCTACACTAAGTAAACAAATATTTTTTATGTTATAATTTTTTATTTTATAATTTGATTTAATTTTACATATCAGCCACGGATTCCCCCTGTCCTCCCTCCTCCCGTCTGCCCCCCTACCCTCCCCCCAGCCCACCCCCTATTGCCCCAGGTGGAGCTCCAGGAATCCAATCAGTGAGAAAGAGGGGGGATTATATGAGCGAGAATTGTTGAGACCAAGATTGGAAAAAGCACAGGAACAAATAGCCAAACTAGTGGAAACACATGAACTATGAACAAATATTTATTTTTAATTCTACTGAATTAAACGTGCAAATATCTGTGAATTAGACTGTTTTATTATAAAAAAAAAAAAAAAAAACTTTCCAAGAACTTAATGATATATATTAGATTCAGTGCTCATGATTGAATGGAGTAAATAGGAAACCTTGTTTGAAGAGCAATAATTTCAAGGAATAAATGAAGGGCTTTAAAAAAAAAGTCTTTCTCCATCATTTGTCTTTTGAGTTTAATTCTCAGTGAACTGATATGCCACAGTTTCCATAAAATCTATTACAGACTGGGTGTTTTAAGTAATAAATATGTACTTGTTGCTGTTAATTCTGGGCTCTGGATGTTCAGAGTTAATGTGTTGTCGTGGTTGAGTTCTACCTCTTCTTGTCTTTACATAACCTTTTTTCTGTGCATGTTTATTCTCATATCTCCATGAGACCATATTCTTAGCTCCAATCACATCAGGCTAAGTCTCACTCTCATGACACAAAACATTTTAACTTACTCACATCTTGAAGATCTCTGTGCCCCAAAATAATCACATTTGGAGGTCCTGAGTGTTGGGGCTTAACATAGGAGATTAAGAAAGACACAAGCAACCCTGTCTTGGAAAAAAAAAAAAAAAAGACACAAGCCAGCTCATGCCAGCCTTTCATTGTTTTGTTTTCTCTGCACTACGGTGTTTCCCAAGCACTTTATTAGTAATAGTATCATTTGTAATATCTTCGGTGAACACTGGCCACTTCTGCTTTATGTTAATTAAAGCTCACTATTTATACTAAGAAATACAACACTAGAGAAGTTAGTCAGAATTACACAATGTCCTTGCTAAGAATAATTAATCTGGAATTTTACCATAAACAGTAAGGTCTGAGCCTTGCTTACATTTGTTATCTCACTCATCACAACCTGTTTGTAACTACATGGTAATCTGGCTTGAAATCTGGGCTTTACAAATATTCCACTGATAAGAGATTTCTAGCTAAGGTAATGTGTTCATAGCTCTACTGTTCTTATAGTTGTTTTTTTTTTTTTTGTGGAAAGAACACCTAAGAATAACCACACATAGTCATATATATATATATATATATATATATATATATATATATATATATGTGTGTGTGTGTGTGTGTGTGTGTGTGTGTGTGTCATATTCATATATATATAATTATGAATGCTCAAACATATGGTGCTATACATATATGCATATATTTATATATAAGATGTAGCTGTTTTGCAAAGTATTGCAAAGTATTTTCACAATGTGGAAATTGGTCTTTTGGTGAGTCTTATTGTTGCTTTTCAAGTGAATGAATAAAATAATACATGGAGTCATTATAAAAAGTTATTTCTAACATTTGTAGATTTTTTGTGTACCAGGACATTTGAACATTTATATTGTTTTATTCTCCTTACAAGTTTCAGAAGATCAGCATTTTACTATTTAAAATAAAGCAATTCCCAGTACTAGGCATGGTATACATTAATAATCCCACCCACTGTGGAAGATTGAGAAGCAAGATCATAGGTTCAAGTACAACCTGTGCAAATAGTAAAATCCTATGTCACAGATGAAAGAAAAAGATGAAGGGTGTAGCTAGAGTTTTCCTGCCTGGCCCACAGTCAGGACAAATCTCTCTCACCCGCCAGTCCCACAGCCGCTCAGACCCGACCAAGTAAACACAGAGACTTATATTGCTTACAAACTGTATGGCCGTGGCAGGCTTCTTTCTAACTGTTCTTACAGCTTAAATCAATCCATTTTCATTAATCTATACCTTGCCATGTGGCTTGTGGCTCACCGGCATCTTTACATGCTGTTTGTCATCTTGGCGGCTGGCAGTGTCTCTTTGACTCAGCCTTCCACTTCCCAGCTTTATTTTCCTCCTTGTCCCACCTATACTTTCTGCCTAGCCAATGGCCAATCAGTGTTTTATTTTTTGACCAATCAGCAACACATTTTCCATACAGAACATCCCACAGCAGAAGGGAAACTCAGAAAAGTATGATACCCAGGGTAGTTAGATGAGTAGATCAGTGTTATAGAACACGACTGATATTTTCAGTCTTACAAGGAATTTTGTTCATAAGAGGGTGGTCAAGGTCTCCCAATATGCTGAAAAACTACCCTGGACCCTCACGTAAAGAAGAAAGCAGGCAACATCCAGATCTCAAAGTGAACATCATGCTATAAAGGAGCCAATGAGAAGCATGGCTATGTGTCCACTCCTCTGAGGATCCCTTCCTTGTGAATGGGATTAAAAACTGTAAATGAGTCTTTACACAGAATCCAGCTTTGATCAAAGGAAGACATAGAGCATCCCTCCATACTTGAGGGGCAACAAGGGAGTTCTCACCTAATGTAGACACCTCTGTCTTGGATTCTTTGCTTCCAGAACTTCGTAAAACATAATTTTCTCCTTTACAGACACAGTCTGTATGATTCTGTTAAATTTACTTAAACAGATGTGGATAATCAGTCTTCACACATCTAGTAAAGTTTGTCACTTCAGGTACCTTAGATTACTAATTATCAAAGTCCATGATACGTATAGATATTATAAAATGTCTTTATTGTCAGTATTTGCCGTGATTCCCCTTCTCAGTTCCAGTTAACTGTCTTAGTGCCTAGTAAACCACATACATGAATCCTCTCTTTGAGGTAATTAGTAGCTATTATTCTATCACCATAAGAAAATATTGGAGTCAGACTACTCTATAAAGACAAGACATTTACTTATGTCCATAGTTCCAAAGATCAAGGGTGTGCAACTATAATAGGCTTGGCTTTAGAGAGGAATTGTTTGAAGATAGGATTACTGTGGTGGGAACATATGTAAGAGAGAAGGATCATTTCACCAAGCAAGAAGCCAGATGAGATTCCAGGATCAGGCTTGTTTTTGTGAAAATGGCTCTTGGGAGATCACAGTATCCCCAAGATAAGAACTGTCTTAATTCTTGCCAAAGACACATTCACCCTATAATTTAGACCCTAGCTCGTTAAAGTCCTAACAGTTTTCAGAGAACACCAACAAAGGTCCAAGACTGTAAAGTACAAACTATTGGGGGAACAAACTGCAACAAACCAGAAAAGATATCTTCTATCTGGTAGCCAAGTAAATAGGAGATTTTCAAAATAATCATCCCTAAGGCTCAAACCCAGCAATTTTAATTAATTTGTCTAGGGTAGGGCTTTGGAACCAGACTGGTTTTGTTTATTTGTTTATTTTTGTTGCTGTTGTTTGTTTTTAATTTGCTTACTCTAAATTTCCAAATATTTCCAATTGGTATCAAAGAAATAAGAGGTGACAGTGGGCTGAGACTATGATTTTTTGGCAAAGATCTTGCCTACCATGTCTATGTTCTTCTGTTGTATCATTAAACACTTCCTCCAAAAAAAAAGCTATAAATAGTATGGCACATGTCTGTAATTATAGTTAATCAGGAGAGGCAGAAACAAGAAGGCCATGAATTCAAGGTCTAAATAGTGAGTTCAAGTCCAGCCTGCCACAATTTTTAAATATTTATTTTACTTTTATATGTCTGAGTATTTTGATTGCATGTATGTAAATATACTGCATGCATGACTGGGTACCACAGAGACCAGAAAAGGATGATGGACCCCATGGAACTAGAGTTATAGACAATGTTATAATTCCATGTTGGTTCTGGGATCTGAATCTGGGTACTCTGGAAGAGCAATTAGTACATTTTGTAGCTGTTCTGGCTCTACCAACCCAGGTACCCTGGGGGAAGAGGGTGAGAAGACACAGAGACAATGACACAATCTCTGGGAGATTACAAGCAAGCTTGTTCATTTAAACAATGGCTTGGGCTTATATTGGGAAACTGGCGGGCTTTTGCTTCTATGGTTATTGTAGTGTTTCTTGATTTGGCTCTGGATCTTACATCAACAGTTGTCATCTTTGGGGTCCAGTTTCAGGCTTCTCTGGGTCAAGGCAGTACTGCGATTGTCACAGGGTTTTTTTTGTTTGTTTGTTTTTTGTTTTGTTTTTTTGTTTTTGTGTTTTTTTTTTTTTTTTTACTTGAAGCTCCATTCATCTGGCATGTAGACCTTATCTGCCTCATTTCACCCTTTTATTTTAAAATTTTTTCAGGCAAACAGTGGGAACTGAGGTCCGTAGCTGTAATCTTGTCACCCCCACCTCAGGTGCCCCCAAACATGATGGTTGTGCCTATCTTAGGTTGGTCCTCCTAACAGACTCTTTCTTGTCTTTGACTACCAGCCCTTGGAGGGTGGCACCCCTAGAGTCTGCCATGGGTGTGCTAGACATATGACCTATGTTGGATGCTATAATTATGATCGTTCCATCAAATCTTTCCATATTGCCTAGGGCCATATGCCATGCCATTCTCTTTTGCATCAACAATGTCCTCTTCTTCCTAAAAAATAAAAGCTAACACTTTTTTAGCAATATCGTTATATGGCATTCTAGTATTATAGGTAACCCCCTGGTTCCCTTGATTGGATCCTTTGATATCTCACCTGCATGGTCTGAACTTCAACCGCTGCAATTCTTTTCTGAATAAAGGTCATGACTCCATTAAATAGGCATGGTCCAAATGCTAGAGCCAGAAATATGATTATAAGAAGTCCTAGCAGTGTGGAAATCAGTGTGGTCAGCCAGAGTGATGAATAGAACAATGATTCAAACCAGCCCTGGTTTGCCTCTCTTTCACTTTTTCTCTTGTTGAGTCCTTCTCTTACTTTTGCCATGGAATCTTTCACTACACCAGAGTGATCTATATAGAAGCATCATTCCTCTCCTAGGGCTGCACATAACCCTCCTTGTTGAAGGTGCATTAAATCTAACCCGCACCTATTTTTTAAAACCATTTCTGCAAAGGAGGATAGGAATTCCTGGAGATGGGAGATAGAGATCTCCAACCTTTCTATATTTACATCAATGACTGCTTTTAGGTTGGTGTAGTGCTGCTTTTGAGTAATCAATGAGGCTGTTCCTGTCCAGACTCCAGTTGGGCAGGCTCCCACCAAGATAGTGAGTGGAAATGCCATTAGTGACTCTCTTTTTACCCTGCTTTTTGAGGCCATGCTCTATCTAGTGAGAAATTCCTCATCCGAGTAATGGAGAAGTCTGGGTCCAGCCATACTAGCACACAGAGCCCTTTTTATTGAAAATCACTGTGGTGTGAGCACAAAGTGTCAATTCTGTAGAACAAGCCCACCAGGTATCATTGTGGGAAATAAGGTATTGTGAGCCATTGAACAATGTGTGGGTCTGGTTGCAAATGTTTAGATGAGCAGAGGTAACTGTTCCCACACAAAGGCCTTTACTCAATACTTGCTGGAGCATAAGGGATGCTCTGGAGTTCCAGCAACAAAAGTTTGAATCAGTACTACTTGTGAAAGAGCCCATTGTTACTATACCCTCATAATATGATGGGCCCTTATCATAAGAGAGCCAGCAAGAGGTGGTTATATTAGGCCTAGAGGAGTTTAAGACTCTGTAGGCTCTCTCTACCAAAGTTATCAGAGGGTCAGTGTTAGGGACTTCTGTAGAGATTCGTTCCAGGTTGGAGATTTAGGGATTACTGTGGTATAGTGGCAAGTGTCTCTGCATGCTACTCGGAACACAATGGTAGAATTCTTGCCTGCTATGGTTAAGGACATGGTAGTAGTTCTTGGAAGGTGGTAGATTGTTTGTGGAGGTGGGCAAGGATGGTGTTAGGTCCAATTGCCATTCTCATGGGCTCTTGGAGGTGTATTAGGGTAAACAATAGCCCAGGATTATACCCCGAGAGGTATAATCACAACCCCCATGTTTTGCCTGCCAACCTTAGTCTTGCCTTTTTTCCACCTCCATGAATTTGATGACTAGTTGATTGCATTTTTTCTTGTGAGTGGCCCATGAGTGATAGGAGAACCTCTCCTTGTCATAGCAGGGTCCACAGTCCACTCAGTTTTCCCCTCAACATGCAGGGGCCAGTACCCAATGTTTTCATGTTTCCTGCATGTTGTACAGTAATAAGGTCCCCTTTAACAGAAGTAAATCAAGCTATCCAGCCTATGGACTTGCATCCTCAGGCCTTGTAGAAATAGTCACTCATGCCACCACATTGTGTCATTTTTTTCTTTGGTTTGTGAATGCCCCGGACATACATAGAACCCAAGACCTCTGGTTTTACTTTGACCCCTGGGGAAGTTACAACCATATCCTGGGGAATGGGTCCTGATGGGAAGAGTCCCAAGATTCTCCTACCAAGTCACATAGATCTACATAAAGATCAGGGAACCAAGTCCCTCAGGGATAATTTAAACAATTGGTTCTGTTTGCTACATCCCCCTTTTCTGTGTTGATGATGAGCCATGTCTGGTTTATTGGGGTATGGGGATTGCTCAAGGTTGTACCCATGATTACATAAATTATGATGAGGATATAGGCAACAGAATATCTTCCAGGTCCATTATGTTCTCCTGGTTTGTGGCATGTCTGACATCTTGGATAGGCACCCATATCAGTTTGGTCTGATCCTCTGGAAAGACACAAGTGTAACCTCACCCATGCATCAACTGGGGAGCAGGTGGCTGCCAGATATTGGTGAGGGGTCCCTTCATCTTTCTAGTGGGAGCAGGGTCTCCCTAGGAAGGGATGCCTAGTGCTTATATGCTAGGCTAAGGCCTCCATCATCAAATGCCAAGAAGTTCCTTTTAAAAAGGATCTCCCCAAGGCCAAATATGTGTCTTCGTTAGATTCTGATGCTAATTTAGATAGCTCCTCTTTAATTGAGCAGTTTGCTGTTTCCACAATTGCTTGGCTTTGTGGGCTATAGGAGATCTCCATCATGTGCTCAATCCTCCAATCATGTAGAAATTGCTTGAATGATTGGGAAGTATATGCAGAGCCATTGTCTGTTTTAAGTGCTCAGGGTACTCTCATTACCATCATGGCTGTTTTTAGAGCTTTGATGGCCTGTAATGCCTTTTCTCCCACTTGAGCTATTGCATAAACAAAGGTTGAGCAGTTATCAACAATCACATGCACATACCTAAAATTGCCAAAGAGGGCACAGTGAAAAATATCCATTTGCCATAGTGCATTAGGTACTAGGTCTCTGGAGTTTACTCCCATTTTAATCAGGGGGCCCAAAGGTGCTAAGGGGGTGCATGTGGTGCAAGTTCATGCTAGATGCTTACAGCTTGACAGGCAAGTCAGGCAGAAGTTTGTGGAGGTTGTGAGGTGACAGGTGGAATTGCTGATGTAAGCGTCTGTCCTGCTCCAGTGCTGGCAGTGACACTGTCATGATCATTTTATCTACATGGTGGTTGCTAGCGGCAAGCATTCCTGGCAGTCAAGTGTGATCTAATATGGGATATATACTAGGGGTGCTTTCTATTTTCTAGTAGATCTTGAATTGATTTCATTGTTATAGAGATGGAGTCACTGAGGGTCTTTAATTTGATGAAAGGAAACAGCTTACATGCTTGGGTCGCATAGCGACTATCAGAGAAAATATTTATGGGATTTAATTGACTTAGCTCTAATACCTTAAGAATTGTTAAAAAGTTCTCCTAACTGCACTGAACCTGGTTTAGGTTGGTATGTTATTTCTTTAGCATTAGGCATAGTTATTATTAAGCCGAAATTGGTTTTATTGGCAACATCTATAAAAGCTACTGCTACTTCCTCCAGTAGCAGTAGCTTTTATAGATGTTGTTTCAGAGGGTTTGGCAAATGGACTCAATGTCAGCTCAATGATTGAAAGGGTTGGCAGGCTTCCATCTTGTGGGAAATGATTGTCCAAGGTGGCCATAAACCCTGTTATCAGCTGTTGAAAGGGGAGAGAATCTGCCCATAAGGGCTGGGTATTTTGGAGGAAGAAGGGTAGGACAATTTTATCTGGCTCATGACCCCATTATTCTACTAGCAATTGCTCATGCCTTGATACCTATTTCAAAGGTAATATCAAATTTGAGGTGATTCGATATAACTCGGATAGGTGTATCCAACTTAGAGGGCTTGATTGCCATAACATCCCCAGGATGCCATCCCTGGTCCAGAGGGATGAGTGCTGACAAAATAGCATCAAGATCATGCCACCCCAGAGAGGTATTAAAGGCAAGTTAACCAGCATTTTTTTTAGAAGGTCCTTAGCTTCTTTTGTTAATGTTATGGTCACAGAGGGGGAGAGTATCCTTCAAAAAGGGAGAATAATTGTCTCATCTCCTCATCAGGAATCAGGAGAAATTGAGAAATTGCTTGAGTCAATTGACAGTGCCACAAAGTTCCTGAAGCTCTGTAAGGCAGTAGGACTCCCATATGCTTATAGAAACATTAACAGGTTGAATTGTTTGGCTTATTTGATAACCCAAAAAGGTAAAGGGAGGTAGCCATTGGATCTTTTCTGGAGCCACCTTAAGGTGAAAAGCCTCCGAGTCTTTTAAAACTGAAGCAGCAAACCCTAACTTTTCTGCTGGTCTGAATGAGCCAGCAGGATATCATCCATATAATGGATCATCAGTATTTTCCTGGGGATTCTCTTTAAAGCCTGCTGAATATATAGCAGACAGATAACCAGACTATTCTTCATGCCTTGTGGTAATATCTTCCAATGATAATGGAAGGTGGGACTCTGAATATTAGGTTCACAGACAGTAAAGGCAAAGTGTTCTCTGTCTTCTGTGGCCAATGGTATAGAGAAAAAAATCTTTAATATCTATTACAAGGACATGCCATACAGGCGGAATAATGCCTGGATGTGGCAGTCCCACTAGGGGGGAGCTCATCTTTTCCATTTGTGCATTGATTTGTCTCAAGTCCATTAAAAGGCAGAATTTCCCCAGTTTTTCCTTAATTACAAAAATGGGGGTATTGAATCTGCTGCAGGAATGTTCACTATGGCCTAGCAGCAGTTGTTCTTCAACTAACTCTCTTAATGCTGATAATTTAGGTTCTATAATAGGCCACTGATCCACTCATATGGACTTTTCTGATATCCAGTTTAATGGTATGGGCTCTGAGATGTTTATGTCCGAATGCGGGGCAGTGGCCATTAGAATTGGGGGTGAGGACTAGAAACTCTTCCCAATTGGCCTGTTATATCATGTGTTACTATGTCCTCACAAAAGGCTTTGTCATCATTAGTAAGCACTGCTCCCATCTTCTCCAGTAGATCATGCCCCCAGAGTGTATGGCGTATGTCAGCTATGATGGTGTGGAATTGGCCTTTATTACTATCTAGCTCCTTCCAATGAAGTGGGTGGCAAGTGGTTTTAGAGGGCTTAATGCCACCCACACCAGTGATGGTAGGGCCATCTTTAAGTTTCCAGTGAGGAAATGCCTGGACATCATTAGTAGATATGACAGTTGTGTCTGCACCAGTGTCTACCAGACCCTTGGTGGGTCTGCCATCCAGATAGATGGTCATCATGGGAGTAATGTGGGAGTAAGGGAAGGGCCCAAAATACTATGGGTTTGTAGGAATCCCCTCTTACTTGCTGGGATGAAGGGCATCCCTCCTGGAGTTTAAAGGAACCTGGGGAGAGCCCCTGCACTCATGCGCCCAGTGAAACCCTTTTTGGCATTTGGAGCATTTGGTCTTGGGTTGAGCCTTAAGACAGTCTCTATGAAGGTGATCTGACTGACCACAACCCCAACAAGAATGGTCAGGTAGGTTGGGAGAGAACCATCCACAACATTGTCTTTGGAAGTTAATAGTGCATTGAGAGAGGCAGTAAGGGCTGCTATGGGCCCTGCCTGAGGGTCAAGATCTTGAGTAGCAATCACCTATTTATGGATGTCCTCATTACACACTGCTGCAACTGCATTGTGAGTAGGGCCATTAAGCCTCTCCCATGTTAATTGCTTAATGAGCATCTCCCATCCACCATTTCTCCACTGCTTCATTGACTTGGGCTAAGACTGAAGAATGGATAAAGAAAATGTGGTACACAATGGAGTACTACTCAGCAGAGAAAAACAATGACATCATGAGGTTTTCAGGCAAATGGATGGAACCAGAAAATATCATCCTGAGTGAAATAACCCAGACTCAGAAGGACAAACATGGTATGTACTCACTCATAAGTGGATACTAGATATAAAGTAAAGGGTAATCAGACTGCAAACCTCAGTTCCAGGGAGGCTAGCTAGTAAGGAGGACTCTAGGAAGGACGCATGGATCACCTAGCAATGGAAAAATGGATGAGATCTACATGAGCAAACTGGGGGTGAGGGGGAATAATGGAAGGCAAGGGACGGGGGATGAGAGCTTAGAGGAGCAGGAAGTTTGAGCTAAAATGGGAACAGAGTGGGAGAGCAAGGAAAGAGATACCGTGATAAATGAAGGTACCATGGGAATAGGGAGAAGCAGAGTGCCAGGGAGGTTCCCATGAATTCACAAAAATGGCTCTACCATAGACTACTGGCAATGGTTGAGAGGGTGCCTGAGCTGATCTATTCTGGTGATCAGATGGCTGAACACCCTGTCATCATAAAACCCTCATGCAGTGACTGATGGAAGTAGATGCAGAGATCCACGGTCGGATCCCATGCAAAGCTCCAAGAGTCCAATGGACAAGAGAGGAGGGATTTTATGAGCAAGAGATATAGAGACTTTGATTGGAAAAAGTACAGAGACAACTAGCCAAACTAGTGGAAACACATGAACTGTGGACCAATAATAGCTGAGGAGCCCCCATGGTACTAGATTAGGCCCTCTGGATAAGCAAGACAGTTGTTTAGCTTGAACTGTTTAGGAGCCCCCCAGGAAGTGGGATTGGGACCTGTCCCTAGTGCATGAGCTAGCTTTTTGTAGCCTAGTGCCTGTGGTGAGACACTTTGCGCAGCCTTGGTGCAGGGAGGAGGGGCTTGGACCTGCCTCAACTGAGTGTGCCAGGCTCTGCTGACTCCCCATGGGAGACCTTGCCTTGGAGGAGGTGGGAATAGGGGGTGGGTTGGGAGGGGGAAGGCTGGGGGGTGTTAGGAGGGAGGACAGGGGAATCTGTGGTTGATATGTAAAATGAATAGAAAACCTCTTAATTAAAAAAAAAGTCAGTAAATAATTCCCTGGGCTGCTATATCAGATTACAAAAGTAGGCAGTCAGATCCCCGGGACTGGAGGATTTCAAGGCTTTAAATGCAAGTTCAGAGACCTGCTAAAAATAGGCATGCAGGCCAGTTTTGGCTTGAGTCATGGGATTAACATATTGGCTCCAGCCAGTTAGCATGTCTAGGGATATAGCAATATTATATTGTATATTGAGGCATGCCTGTGCCTCAGTTTGATCATCATAAGCTGCCTGCCAATTAAGAAAAATGGCAGGCTCAAGCACAGCTTTCATCAAATGATATCAGTCATAATAGCTTTGAAGGTGCATTGCCCATTGTAATAAGACTTGCTCAAAATATGGCGAGTCAGGACCCAATTCATTAGCGACTTTATGAATCAAGGACAGATCCATAAGAGAGGTGTGCACCCAGGGCTGGTTGGCCGCATTAGGTCCCACATTGATTAGAAAGGCGAAAGGGTTAGTAGAGTGATATTTAATTGTTGGGGCTTACATAAGGGGCTCAGGTACTGGGCAGGATTAGTCATAATAGGAGAGGGACAAGCTTCAATTACTGAGGGGAAGTCACAGTGAGGCTCTTCAGGTTGTGAAGATGAAGGGAGTTCTACCCAAAGAGAGTTCCCTCTGTAGGAAGTGAGGTGGGAGGGGACTGAATAGGAAGTTTCTTTGGAGGGTTGTCCTCATCCTCTGAATCTGGCTCTACATATGGAGGTGGGAAATCAAGTGAGAGGGAATTCATCTTCTGTGTCTTACAGTGGTCATTAAAAGCTCTAAGAACATCATCCATGGTACCTGATTTTATACAGGCAATAATGCCCAGTAGCATGGCTACAAACCCCACTTGAGGGTTCTTCCCTTCTTGAATCTCCCTTTTCCTGGTTAAAAAAAAGAGAACTCTCATCCATAATGAGGTATCCCAGATGTTCTCAGGAGATATCCAGGACACTATAGCAGAGGCTTCAGCCCAAAAACTGATCAGGTGTGTGTAGATAAATTTCTAAATGGTCTTATTAGATAAAAACACTGGGCCAAATATAGGAGTAAAAGCCTTAGAGAGATCAGAGAAATAGGGAAAGCCACCAGCCAACCTTACCTCACCAACTCTGCAGCTTCCAGATGCGAGCTACTTCCTCTTTACCCACGTCTATATGCCTTGCTGTTCTGCCATCTGATTCGCTCTCTGTCCAGCTACATCACTTCCTCTTCCTACACAGCTCTGTCACTTTCTGTCTGTCTGTACAGACCTCCAGACCTCCATGGTTAACTAATGTTGGGATTAAGGTGTGTGCCACCACACCTGGCTCTGTTTCCAGCATGGCCTTGAGCACACAAAGAACCTGCCTGCTAAGTGATAGAATTAAGGGTGTGTGCTGCCACTGCCTGACGTCTTTGTTTATTGATAATGGCTGGCCTTTTTCCTCTGATCTCCAGGCAAGCTTTATTTATTAAAGCACAAATAAAATATCACCACATGTGAGAGCGTTTGACAAGAATACCTCTGGTCTGTAAAAGAGCTTTAAGTGCCAACATCTGAGGCTCCTTTTTGGAAGAAGGAGAGTTACTCATTATCTGTGAAAGGGGCTAGGGTAAACGTGCACTCTCCTGGGAGTGCTTAGGTGTACTCAGGGTCTGATGCTGGTGGTGGCTGTCAGCAGGAGCCCAGGATCCAGGTGCCTTCTCTCTCCTGCTTGTCACCACAGCCAGGGAGTTCTCTGAGACTGAGCAAAGAGACCATGCATGTCTCTGGCTGCCCTGCCTCCCCTCTGGCTACCATAGCCACCAGCACAGAAGGGTAATGAGGCCGGGGGAAGGGGAGTCTGTGGATTTTGTAACTTTGACAGGGAAGTTGGAATAGCCAGCAGGCCTGAGGGGCATGCTGGAAGCAAGGCCACTGCTGCCCAAGGATAGCAGGGAAGCAGGCTGGGCTCAGATTGGGTGCTGGTCTGCACTTGCGCAGCCAGGCTGCTCCCCTCTGGGCTGCACTGTGCTGAGACCCTGGATGGTGGGCGAGGACTGCAGGCTATATAAAAGCCTGAAAAGCAAGGTGATGATGGGAACTGCGGGCCGCTGTTGGGACATGGGCGGGGATGGTGGGAGAAGACAGACAGTTGGACAGTGAAATTAAAGAGAACCAGTGTCCTGCAAGAGGAAGCTCCCAACTCTCCAGGGAGGGAGCAGGAGATTCCTGTGGGAGAGTAGCCAGAATATTTACCTTGAGTTTAAGAGACAGGCCACCGCCCTAGCAGCTTTTAACTGATGGCAATGTAACCAGATTGAAGAATAAAGACTAAAGGCTTTTGACTATGCCCTGCAGGGCTGTGGGGACCCTCGCAGCTGACAGCGAGGTCTTCAGTCTCTCCTGGAGAGCAGCCCTGAGCAAGAGACTTCAGTTGGTTCAGAGTTGTTGAAGGTCCTGGAGAGGTCTATGGCCAGGAATGAGAGAAAAGGCTTGTGCGAGTATAAGTGATTTGTGGGGGCCTTCCACGGTTCCCTAGGCCATAGCTGTATGCCCACATGGTGTCTCCAGAGAGAAAACACTGTTGGGGGGTGGGGGGTGGGTTAGTGGTCAGTTCTTGATTCCATTTCCTGGGTGGGCAGCCCTTATGTGGAAACACTGTGATGATCGAAAGTAAACAGGATGTGCCCTAAAGATGAGTGAGGGGAAAGGAATGAGGAGAGGGAGAGAGAGGGAGAGAGAGGGAGAGAGAGGGAGAGAGAGCCCAATACTCAACTCTTGGGGTGGGAAGCACTCACTGAAAACAGCTGAAGGAGGCAAGTCAGATCATTGGAACAAGGTCGGAATCTGGGCAGCAGAATCGCCAGCAAAAGAGAAAGAAAAACCTCCCCAAAGAGAAAGGTGAGGAGGACCCAGATAGCAAGCCACAGAAGGGGTCCATACATGTTTGGGCACCAGAAATGTAGCTGTTCTGGCTGTACCGACCTGGGTGCCCTGGAGGGAAGAGGGTGAGAAGATGCAGAGACAACGACACAGCTCCTGGAGATTGTAAGCACACTCGTTTATTCAAACAAAGGCTCGGGCTTATATTAGGAAATTGGCGGACTTTTGCTTTTATGGCTATTGTGGCATTTTTTGATTTGGCCCTGGGTCTTTCATCAGCGGTTGTCATCTTGGGGTCCAGTTTCAGGCTCTTCTGGGTCAAGGTGCTACTATGCATGTCACAGCTGTTTTGACTTAGGGCTTAACCTGTTCATTTGGCGTGTGGGCCTTATCTGCCTCAACATTTAACCACTGAACCATCTCTCCAGTCCCTATATTTATATGTAAAGTAATTTGGCTACCCAGTGGTGCAGTGCTTATATAACAGTAGGTCTTGGGTGTGGGAGAGAGAGAAGGGAGTGATCTTTTAGACACAATGTAATGGGGTCAGACAAATTTCAAAGATGGAATCAATTGTACTGAAGAAGTCTTCCCAATTGAACTCACCTTTAAAGTTTGTTCTCTCTATCCTGAGCGTTATTTTCATTACTGCTTAACTCCTCCAAAGTGTGATACTGCCATGCTTAGCAATGTTAACTCAAAATTCCTGCTATGAAAAAAGTCACAGGAATATTAATATTTGTAAATATTGGGAACATGTCAAAAAACTCAAGGAGACTTCGGAGGAAGTCAGACTTCTCAGGGAAATTTAGAAAAACAAAGACTAAAAGCAACATGAGAAGAAACTACAGTGGTTGAAATGCAGTCCTTTTGTCCTGTGCCCGGTGCTCTGTGAAACCAGTCCTGTGCACCATTCACTCACTTTCTGTGATAATACTAGGATAAACACACCACTTAACACATTTCACAGCTAAAGAACCTGGACCAGTTTCAGAGGATGTAATGTGACTCACTGGGATTTAAGCTCAAAGCTCATGCTATAAGCCTTTTGATTCATTATATGACATTATTATAAAACAGCATTTATAGATAAATATGTGAGATTTTTTCCAAGGAAAGAAGGGGATTGAGATATGGGATTCCAGACATGAAGGAAAAATTCACAGAGGTAAAGGCAAAGAATAGCTTATTAAAGGGATCTGAAGGAAGCAGATGGCCAACTAGGTGGAAAGTCCACACCCTTCCTGTCTTCAGCCTCTCTCTCTCTCTCTGTCTCTGTCTCTGTCTCTCGAAAACACACACACACACACACACACACACACACACACACACACACTTCCCAGGACAAACCATTCCCTTTACAACACAGATTACAACAGGGCAGGCAGGGCACTTGAGGACTGAGCTACAGACCCAGCCTGTGTTTTCGCTCTGGAATCTCTTACTTACCAGTTGCTTTGCTGTAGCTTCCCCATGTGCCACCCTCTACAGTGGGTGCTGACAAGGGGCAATGCAGTCTCTTCCTTATAAGAGTCTGCTGTATATAATCAAGACACACTGACTAGTACATTAATGGAATGATTTTTTTTTTCAGGGAGGTGAAGGAGAATAAACAATAAAATAAAAGAGGAAGAAAAGAAGAAAGAAAAACATGAATGAAAGGAGGAAAAAGGGGGAAGAGAAGATGTGGGAGAGAGGGAAAAGGAAAGTTTGCCCCCCCCTCAAAAACTATATAGAAGGGGAACACCTCAAAGCTGAAAAGAGGTGCCTGATAGATTGTACCCCCTACAAAGAATGCACCTTCTCAAATTCCTCTTGACTCTGTCTTAGCGATAAAGAGCCAATGGCTAGTTAAGCCTTATTGATGAGGACAGAATGAACCTTCACCTCCACACACATTCACTTAATCCTTCCAAAAATTCCCAATGGATGAGAAGTGCTTTACAAACCAGCTCTTTTCCTCTGAGTGCTATCATTATGGGCCAATTTATTTTAAAGTGTTTCCTAAAAAACATAACCTCCTGACTAATAGGAACCTGCCTGTCAATACAGAAATCCTATGGCAGCCATTCAACAGTGCTGCAGACACACAATACATGTGCATTTGTTGTTTTCATTTATAGTCTGAATGTCGTTTTTGAAAATAACAAAATTTATTTATATAAAGTGTTTCATTTTTGGGATAAAAAGTGTTTCACTTGGGGGATAAAATAAATGGCTATGTTCTTCTAGGAATTATTGCAATTGCAGTTGCTTAGTCCTTTTGGTTGGGGATATTGAAAGACATAGGAAATGTAGAAATGCTATTGTCCTTTAATTCATCCCAAGGCGACAGTCATGGGCACAAAGTCCTGAAGTGTTTGCTACTCACCTGTGCAAGGTTCAAAAAATCTACTTAAGAAGCATATATCTGTGTATACAACTTCTCTCTCACTGTATTTTCATTTTGATTGATTTTTATATTTCTCTTCATGACTTGGAGATAAAATGAACTTGGCACTGACCACTTGATATTGCAGAATGTACTGAACACATGCTCTTAAGAGAAAATTGGATCCGTGATGTGACTATTTTTATTTAATGTCAGGTAGTCACAACTTGTTACGACTAGCTTTTCTTAAGACTCTGAAATTGTACTGATAATAAGAATTCATTTTGGGTGTTTGGTGCACTCCTATAGCAGGACTTCACTGTAAATTACATGATAGGCTGATTCTGCATATAAGTTTCTAATACTGGGATATTGTTTATTTGCAATTTTATCAATATGAATTAATAAAAATATTGACATTATCTGAATGATGCTCATAGTTCAGTTAACTGTTATCCTGATGTCAATTTCCTGGGATGACACTATATTAAAGTTGTGTTATGGGAGATGTTACCACTGGCAGATGTAAATAAAAGGGTATATAAATTATGTATTTTTATATTTGATTTACTATGACAAAATCCCCCAAGGTAATTGACTCATAAAGATCAATGGCTTATTTACCTCAGAAGTTTAGAGGCTCAAAAGCACAATGCCTGATTCTGGGGAGGTCATAGGTGTTAGTATTTCATGGAAGGTATGCATGTAGTTATTCAGAGAGAAGGAGAGAGGGAGGGAAAGACAGAGAAGAAAGAGAAGAAGTAATTTTGTTCGCATACCCTGATGATGATTAAAGCCTGATTTTTTTTTACCTTAACTTCATCTTTTATTTTTTAAATTTTTGATAATTTTTCATGCATGTACATAATATACTATGATCATATCCTATACTCATTATACTCAAAAATCAATGAAAATTTCTGTTGAATTTCTAATCTCAATACATAAATAAAATATACCTTAGAGGAAAGGAATATTTTAAGGTCTGATTTTATAGGTCTCCTAATTTCCTGTACATTTAGTATATTGGTTGGATGTTGTGCTACTGATACCAGAAAGAGAATTTAATCTTACTTGGCTCCTTGCTGTGCACTGTAGTGTCTCCCTAGTAAGATGCTCAGTCGCAGCCAGGCAGTGGTGGTGCATGCCTTTAATCCCAGCACTTGGGAGGCAGAGCCAGGCATATCTCTGTGAGTTTTAGGCCAGCCTTGTCTACAGAGTGACAGGCACCAAAACTACATGGAGAAATCCTATCTCAAAAAAACAAAACAAAACAAAACAAAACAAAAAAAAAAGATTCTCAGTCCCACTGATTACAGGATCACCACCCAGACAGGTTGATATTGATATGGTCCCTTTGATATTATAAATATTATAATTAAAATTCATTGGGGTTAAAGTAAACCATTGATCAGTTATTGTTTTTGTAAATAATTTTTTTTAATTTTATTTATTTATTATATATACAGTGTTCTGCCTGCATGTATGCCTGCAGGCCAGAAGAGGGCATCAGATCTCATAGATGGTTATGAGCCACCATGTGGTTCCTGGGAATTGAACTCAGGACCTCTGGAA
This sequence comes from Peromyscus eremicus, assembly GCF_949786415.1. Classification (NCBI taxonomy): domain Eukaryota; kingdom Metazoa; phylum Chordata; class Mammalia; order Rodentia; family Cricetidae; genus Peromyscus; species Peromyscus eremicus. Next base: position 109,373,992 of record NC_081420.1, read on the forward strand.
GAGCAGCCAGTGCTCTTAACCTCTGAGCCATCTTTCCAGCCCTTGTAAATAATTTTTAATGCTTATTGATACAGATGTATTGTCCAAAGTGATTGGATAAATAATGATAGTTTCATACAAGTATATTATGTACTTTGGTCGTATTTGTCCAAATGTCCTCTGCCCATTTCCTATCCTGCTTTGCCTAGATGATTTCTTTTTTACAGAAATAAGTCCCTCAACTCTTCAACTTTCATGGCATATGTATATGTGTAATATAATAAAACATATATTTTATGGGATATATTTTAGATTACTCTAGTTGGTGTTCTTCACCAAGGAAGTAGGTGTTAACATAGCATGGCAAGTATGCTTATAGATATTAAAACACACACAAACACACATACACACACACACACACACACACACACACACACTCATTCACAGAGAGAAGGAGAGAGAAAGAGGGAGGAGAAAGCAAGTATACAGTCCCATTCTAGGGCATAGTCTAATGACTTAAATCTGAATTTTTTACTTAACCTGTATTTTTTATTAAGAATTTTTTTTATTCATTTTACATACAAACCACAGATCCTCCTCTCTTCCCTCCGCCTGCCCCCAAGCTTTCCCCTACTCCAACCTATCCCCTATTCCATCCTCCAACAAGGTAAGCCTCCCATGAGAAGTCTTTGAGAAAAAGAGAATCTGTTTTCTCTGGGAATGATCCCAAGATGGATCATTCAATCCAACCTGGTTGTTTGTGAAAAAATACAAATACAAGCAAGATTAAGTGATTTAGCAGCCTGAATTTATGTATCCATCTGTATTATGTTAAATTAAAGAAGAAATCATAAATTTGAGAGGGAATAAAGGGAGTTGAGGAGAGAACAGAATATAAATGTGATGAGAAAAGTTGGGGGAAGGGAAAACAAAACAATTGCATGAGAAAATTAACGAAAACTAAACTAATACATATAACCACCAGAGGAATGATGTAAATATAGTACTCATGTATTAAATTCTCAAAAGATAGATAGATAAATAAATAAATAAATAAATAAATAAATAAATAAATAAAAGCTGTCCCTGTCTGAAGAATGGATCTCTTCTCTTTATAATTATAATGAAATTTCATTTCTCTCTGTAAAACTTTTCATATCATCATTTTGACATCAACCCTTCAGTAAATGCTCACAACAAACCATGGGTCTGTACTAGAAGGTTAAAATACATATGCTTCTAAGGTAAATGTGTTGTTACAAGTTTTGAGAGTAATTCTGAATTTTACTTGGCCTTGATTACCGATTATTCTACACTCTTTGAGAACAAAATTCCAAAGTTAGCTGCCTGGACTATAAATGAATAGAAAGTTATCTCTCACATAACTGAAAAGTGTCCTGATGAATGTTGAAGTTAAGTTCTAATTAGAGATGGGATCTCTGTAGATATGGGCAGCCTAGAAGAAGCTCTTCAAATCATGTAGGCCTAGAATTTATGGAGGTCTTCTCTGTCTACTAAACACATCATTGGAGACATCAACTAGCATACCTATACATTTATGATATTATCGTGTGATTATAGGAAAACTGAGACTTGTAATAAAATGATAAGGCACATACTGATATGATAACAAAGAATAAAATCTTTTCATGATAAGCAATACTTTTGATCATAACAAAGTCATGTTTTCAAACTTGTTAATAGCTTTAGATTATTTTCAATGAAGCTGATCAAGTTACTAAGAAGTTAAAATCTAAGTGAACCTAAGCCTACACTGTTTTACTGCTTTTCGAGGCATTCCAGCATATTGCCTCTAGGTGTCTACTAGTTGTCTCTAAAATGAAAAGGAAATAAATCTTGCAAATTATTTTGCTTGAAAAAAATGATGTCACCCTCATTACCTTGAGGGACATTAACTCAGGCCAAAAGGGGATTATCAAAAAGAGATTGATTCTAAAATGAATTTCCACATGATGAAGGGAGTTGGAGATTTCATTGAAGACATTTTTATGTAGATTTTTGTGGACTTAATCATGAAGGTTAAGAGATAAAGAGAAACGTTCAAACAGAAAATAGAACACACAGAGAGAATGGATGTGGGGTTCTCTAAGAGAAAGTATCAGAGAGTAAGAAATACCAAAGTACAAGTATTGGCTCCTCAGGAAGGGCCACGAACAAGGGCCTTAGTGTTAGCCATTTGTGCCATTTTGGGAGTTCTCAAGTTACATCTTGAAAATTTACTAAGAAACACCCATTTCCTTTTTTTTCTGTTTTGTTAACTGAGAATATAGGAAGGTGACTCCAGAAATGTCTTAGATAGAATTATAACGTGATATAATAAAGTCATAACCCCCTAGGGTTTCAGAAAGATTTTAAATATATGTCATTTCCTTGTAGATGAGATTTATGTTGAGATCCCTAGAAAATGACTGGGAAGTGAGAAAGGCCATTATTAATTGCTAGATTTCTTGCTTTTTTTTTTTTTTTTTTGCTAGTGTAAGAAGTCAGCTAGGACCGGGATGAAAGACTGCCCTAGGGTCTCATGTCTCCTTTCTATGCTGCTTTGGCATCCGCACAGACCACTGCTGTTTTCACTCCTCTGTTCCATGGTGCAGTCTGATGTATGTTTTTCTCCTTGCAGCACAGTTGCTAGCCTAGGCTACCATCAGGTATCTGTGGCCCCAGCCACGGGAACTGTGTTGGCACCCATGAGAATTTGTTCAGCGGTTAAGGTTCTTCCAACAGCACCTGTTGTAAGATGCTCTGTCACTGTTCCCTTAGGGCGTGCTTCCTCAGTGTGGTGGCTTTACTTGTGCTTGGTTATTCCAATCAATAACCTTGTTTCAAGAACCGAGTAATCCGTCCCAGTGACTTATCCTTGTCATTTTGTCTCCAGAAACACAAATGCTTCTCTTTCTAGTAATAGATTTTTCAAGTTACTATTGGGTCCCAGAGCTCAATAAACAAACAAACAAACAAACAAATAAATAAATAAATAAATAAATAAAATGATGAATGAATAAATAAATAAAAGCAAAAAACAAGCAAACAAACACAAAAAAGTCATAAAATATTTTAATTATTGCAATTATAACTGAAAGTTAAGAGGCTGAGCTTTGTTGATTATTGGCTTGCAAACCATGTCTTAGGCCCTGTGTCAGATCCCCAGCATTGGAAATCTAATAATCTCTAACCCTGTATAAGCATAGTGGTGGTCTATCCATCTCACTATAAACATGCTTCACATTCTCTTGTACTTAAGAAAGAAAACTAGTTTTGAACTGAAGAATCTTTCTGTGAAACTAGAAAACATCTAGATAGTCTCTGAAATGACCTGTTTTTTAAAGTATTTCTTTTATTTTTTGAGATTATAATATAAGCACATCAATTCCCCCTTCCCTTTACTCCCTACAAACCCTTCTATGTACTCCTACTTGCTCTTTTGAAAATTTGTGGACTCGCCGGGTGGTGGTGGTGCACACCTTTAATCCCAGCACTTGGGAGGCAGAGCCAGGCGGATCTCTGTGAGTTCGAGGCCAGCCTGGGCTACCAAGTGAGTCCCAGGAAAGGCGCAAAGCTACACAGAGAAACCCTGTCTCGAAAAACCAAAAAAAAAAAAAAAAAAAAAAAAAAAAAAAAAAAAGATAATTTGTGGACTCTTTTTAAATTAACTGTTGTTATATGAATATATGTATATGTATAGATTCTCTTTCATTTAAAATGAGAGATAACTTTAGTATGTCTACCACCATGACTCCCCCCTCCCCCTACCTTTTCTTTTCATGGACTTCCATAGGAAAACATTTAGGCAGTGGGTAATCTGTGTATTAACACCTTAGGTCATGATATACAGCTCTTCTATTCAATATTATGGGTTTTCAGAAGCAGAATTTTTTGATATAAATGACATTTACATCAACAATTTTAACTAAAACTGGCTGTACTCCTCAATGTGTGTGGGCCTCATTCCGTCAGGTGAAGGCCATCACAAAATACAGACTTTGTAAGAAATTAAAACTGTGGACTCAACCAAACTCTTTCTCAAGTCTTCAGTTTGCCACAGTACGCTTCTTCAATTATTTTTAATTGGCAATCCTTAAAGATGCTGTGACCCAATCCTTAAAATAAAATTTTTAAAGGATATAGAGAAATATGTTTACACATAGAATTTTGTCTGTATACACAGACACACACACACAGACACACACACACAGACACACACACACACACACACACACACACTGCTTCCTTGCTCTGTTTCTTTGAAGACTTCAGAAATTTATACCAGGTTTTACGCACTAAGATAGAAATCATGCTATGTCTTTAGTGGATTTAGTGTTACAGACTAAAATGCACTTTACATATAAAACATCTAGATTCATGTTTGTCTCAATAAATGTTCTGACTTATAGGACGAAGCCCTTACTCTTTAAATAATATTTAATCCTCTCATCTCTAGGTCACAAGCATTCTGTGCAAACTTCTTTCCCACTGCATGCACCTTATGCAGGAAGGCCCTGCCATGCCTTCCCTCCCCTAAGTATTATCTTAGAACCCTAAGATTTGTTTTAAGACTCTGAAGGGATTAGGCAGATCAGTGGGGGGACAACTTTAGCACAGAAAATTTGCCTTTATATGCTTAAAACTTAACTTTAACTATAAGACACATGTAACAAAAAGAACGCTTCTTTTCAGTGAAGGTTGCAGAGAAGCTGCCTATACTGAACTGAGTCTCACAAAACAAGATAGATCTTTGTGATTTTTCTCTTTGGTATTAATTTTTAGTGAGTATGCAAAGCAATGGGTTTCCTTATTCCATTTTTATACATGTATTGTATTTTGCTATTTTTAACCACACTTTTCTTCCCATCTCTCCCTCCCACTTTCCTTCCTCCCTCCCCTCAACAAAAAGTCTGTCTGCTTTCATTTGAAGTCAAAGACACACACTTGAATGCATACTTCTCTAGTTCCATGTAGACTACCCACAGGAGAAAACATTCATTCATTATTTTCGTTTTTGTATTCTTTCATGAATCTCATTTTTCTGACACATAATAATTTAGCCCAATCTTAGGTCTAATGTAATGACTTCATTACATAAATTAAATTAATGGTGTATCACTACCCTTCAAGATTAAAGTGAATTTGTTTGTCCTAATTTTCACAAGTCTATCTTAATAAGAGTGTTTTGTTGTTTTGTTTTGGATCATAAAAAAACTGATTAGAGATCATTTCCTGTCAAGAAGCAATGGATTAGAGTTACTGCCAATATTTTATAATAAATACCCTGAGCATACTCTACCTCTTCTTTGCCATTGGTGCAGACCAGTTGACTAACCAAGCTTCCCTTCAAAGAACAAATATATCATCTCAGACTTGACTAGATAACAGTAAATTTATTTATGTGTTGCTTAAATAATTCAATGTTTTCTTCTCTTTAAAAACTATTCTTAATAATAAAGTACTAAAGCACAATACTTTAACTATTCTTTATCCAAACTAAAATACTAAATGCCTTATTGTTGTCAAAGCTCTTATTTTATTCTGACTGTTTGTTTCTTTACAGTCACATTTCAGTGATTTGATGACATGTTTAGGGATGAAATGTTTGCTAAAACTTTCACAAGGAAAATAAAAGATGCTTTAAAGCCTCCCAGAGCCATTAAAAGGGGATAGTCTGTATGTTTTAAATTTTTCCTCAAGTAAATTTTATTTATTGTGAAAATAACTAGATATTGATGTTTATTTGTATAACAGTTTATGATGTTTTTAAAAAGAAGATCAAGGTCAACAGCTAATTTTCTTAGTGGAAAGGCAGGGCTGACAAGATGGCTCAGGCTATAAGTGTGGTAAGATGACTCAGTGCATACAGGTATTTTCTGCCAAACCTGATGTAAGTTGGATCCCCAAGGCTCCAGAGTTTGAAGTATAGAACCAACATCCACTAGCTGTCCTCTGATTTCCACATATTCACCATGGTATGCAAACCCCAACAGATAAGTGAAAAGTAATTAAAATCTATTAAAAAGAAAAACATGAACTTATTAAAAGCACGAAGTAATGTTTAATTTTCACAAAGAAGAGAATATTAGTAAGTTACATTGCATCTTGTAACATGAAGTTGAAATTAATTTAAAACCCTGCCTTGTGACAGCAGATAAAACCCATAAATTTAGGGATGTTGGAAAAAATAAAACCTTTAAGTGTGACTCCTATATATAGGGGCCATGTGAGGGGTAAAATTTTGTTGTTGTTCTTAATCTATGGTAGATAAATCAATATTCAAATTTACTCACTTTCCTTTTTAATAAAAGAAATGAATACAATGCAGTGAGGAAAGTACATGCCTAAAATGCCTAAGCCCTTGGATCAGATCCCACAGTGCTACAAACAAACAAACAAACAAAATGAAAGTAAATAAATTAATGAACAGATAGTTTACTGTGCTATTGTTGCATTGCTACAATCATGTTCATCGTTTAATTGAAGAATAAAGGAAACCAAGATAGGTGGTGGTGACATATGCCTTTAATCCCAGCACTCAGGAGACTGTAGCTAGAAGATTTTTCCAATCCTGCCAAGCCCCTGCAGTTCCGTGGCCTGCTTATAAAATAATTACTCAGAAGCTTATACTAATTATAACCGCTCAGCCATTAGCTCATGCTTTTTACTGACTAGCTTTTACACTTAAATTAACCCATAACTCTTACCTATAGTTAGCTTGTTACCTTTTCTCTGTTCTGCCTTGACATCTTGCTTCCTCTGTGTCTGGCTGGTGACTCCTGACTCAGTCCTTCCTCTTCCCAGAATTCTCCTTGTCTGCTTGCCCTGCCTATACTTCCTGCCTGGCTACTGGCCAATTAGCATTTTATTTATCAAACAATCAGTGCAACACATATTCACAGCATGTAGAATGACATCCCACAGCAGGACACAGAGGCAAAGGCAATGGGATCTCAGAGTTTGAGAGCAGCCTGGTCTACAGATCAAGTTACAGGACAGCCAGGACTACATGGAAAAGCCCTGTCTTGAGAAACTAAAAATAAATAAATAAATTAAATAAATAAATAAATAAATAAATAAATAAATAAATAAATAAATAGATGTATAATTTTTTTAATTAAAAAATTAAAAGCTAAATATCTTGAACTGGAAGAATACCATTGTAAGACTGGGTGTTATCATCTACGTTTTGCTTGTAAGATTCCAAGAGTACTTGTTTCTACTTTATCTGCACAATAATTCAGAGACAATCAGTGCTGGGAGGGAAAATTTCCATAGAGGTAACATAATGGACTTTCATTGAGAAATCCCTCATTCCTCAGGAATACACTGCTTGATTTATTAAAAATGTAAGCTTTTACACAGTGATACACTACTTTACAAATTTGTAAACTGAGATTTGGAGAAGAGAGAAAAGCATGTATTCACGCATATAGTCAGGAAATAATACTGAGAAACTAATTTTTCTCTCTATTATTACAAGTCCTTATTTTCAAAGATGAAAGATAAGTTGTCAGATGTTATAACACTGACAGTCAAGAAAATGAAGGCAGTATAGATCAACTAACCCCCAAATTAACAAGTAATGAAAAAATGCTGTGAAAGCAGGTCTAGCATCTTAGGAGAACATGTACAATAATGAAACTTGACTGATGCTAACAGACCAAGAAAATTATCATTAAGGTGAAGTGTGAATAAATGAAAAATCTAGGATGGGAGCCAGGAAAATCTCCACTGGCTCAAACCATGCCAAAAAGGGTGCTTCACATTATTACAGAATTATTTTTACCATTTTAGAATACAGAGTAAACCAAAGCAAAGCAAATGAAACCTGAACAGATCTTAAAGGTCCACTTCAGCTCTAATATAATTCCAGTGTTTGGGTAGTGACTGAAAGCCTACCAAGTAGAAGGACTCACAGAAAGACATGGACATCTGCAATAAAGACTGAAAGAGCTAGGCATGGTGGCACACACCTATAAGACCTCCCCTAGGAGGCAGAGGAAGGAGGGATGCAAGGACTAAAGTCAGGACAGGCTATGTAGGTCTATGCCAGACTAGGGAACTACTGAGATGTTATTTCAAAAACTCAAAGAAGGTCTGAGCGTGTAACTTTATAGCAGATATTAGAACTTGGAAGGGCCTGGGTTCAAGCCCAATATGTATGCACACAAAAAGCCTAAGACAATCTTCTTCTCATTATGACAGAACCAATGGGGATCTTACCCTGAGCCCCAGGTAAGAGCTCTGGGTACAGACAAGTCCCACTGTACTTTTTACTTTTACTCATTTATTCTTCTTTGTTACCATTGAGAATTTATAACTCACCTCATCCTGGCTGAGTAAATACTTTGAACTCCTGCTCCATGCCTGAAACAAAGGAGATGATATAAGCTGGCATTTGAATGCGGTCAGGATTTCCACAACATAAGTCAAAGCATTTCTCCGAAACACCCCGGGCCTTATGCATCCCTTAGATGAGAATACAAGCTGAATTATTTCACTTTCTAAGCAAAACAATTCAAAAGACACAGGGTATCAGAATAGACTGTGCAGGACTAGCTGTGAAAAGACAGCAGGAAATACAAGAGGTCAGGAGGAGTCAACATGAGGTATTCACATCGCCATAGCCATCAACATGCCCCCCCCTGGGCTAAGCTCTCCTGAGGTTCTGACCTTATCTCACCTTGGAGAAAGTTTCTGTGCAAATGAAAGATACCTCTGATCCTGCAGCAACACTGGAGAGATGTCTTTGGATACGATCCAGAAGGTAGTGAAATCAAAATCATAAATCCCGTGGGTGCTTATCCCCGCTAACAGAGAAAAATAAGGAAGCCTCTGAGTGCTGCAACTGTTTCCATCTGTTCTCTTTATGTGTAACTGATGTAAGAAATTAGTGACTGCCAGAAGTCACTTGGTTTGCAATTACAGTGTTTAATGATATTAGTACAAAGTAGGAAAATGAGCTAGTCTATTCTCTAACAGAAAGCACAGATGAAGGTGAAATCAACTTCTGAGGCACTCTATCACCTATGACACCCTGTCTCATTATCTGAAGTAAAGGAGAGTTCCGACTTAACTTATGAGGCAGATGGGAAATCCCTAAGACCTGCTGACACAGGAGGGAAGGAACTGATTCTCATGATGAGCCAAAGCAATGGTGTTGTCTCATAGGGTCAAATGGGACATAGACCTTGGAGCGTCAGTCCTAATACAAATTAACCTTCGACCTTTAGTGTTTGTTCCATGTCAAAACCAGGTGCCACCGTATCCATCCCGGTTTGTAGCCTGAACCTAGCAGCTCACACATCCATTGGTTCTGATTGTTCCTTTAAGCCACCAAGGCATCAGAAGAAACGTCATGCTCCCCAGATGTTGATCATCTATTTCCATTTAAAAGGAAGACAGAAAAATGACTTGCACAGGGGGATTATGAATCTCTGCCCTGACAAACGCTCACAAGGAAACCACACTCCAACATAATGAAACTGGATGTTCTTGCACAACCCAGTACTATAAATGGTCAAAAACAATGATTCTCCTAGAGTACATACAAAATGTAGAGTTATTTTTATAGATTGTCTTTTAGTGAACGATGTCGGAAAAAAGAAAAACTCCAAGACAAGCAACTGTTGAAAAATATTTTGTCTGTTGGAAGAACTAGATTTTAGTAGAAAATATATGCATTTTATAGAAAAATAGGTATGAGATTCTGAATAACCAATCTGTCACTGTTATCTGAGGATTTAAATACATCCTTTTGAGAAGTCTCCTTCCCCAAGTCTAAAATTCTTAGTGGTAAATATAAACAGTCTAGCTAACTTATACCAAAATATATGTACAGGTGAGCATGAGGATCCTGACATGCAGTAAGTGATTACTAAAGCCCATTTTGACCCTTCAAAATAACCAGATCTTGTACTTTTACTATTTGGGTTGGGGAAGAGAGTCACACAAATCAAATGAATGAATTGTAAAAACTGCAGAGAAATATAACTTTATAATACAATTGTGATAATTTGAAACTCATCACTGGGGTCACACATCATCCGTGTACCCAGGGCTTGGATAAAATTGGCAGACTTGAAGAAGGTGAAGGTCAAAGGAAGTGCCCATGTTCTGCAAATTCTTTTAGAAAATCAAGCAAGCTTTTTTTTTTTATCACACTTTGTTAAAATGCTCAATAAGGCAGAGTTTGGTTGTTTAATTGTGCAGCACTTATACATTTTGCTTCTGAAAGTATAGCAGAAAAACCAGATGTGATGGATGCAACAAATCATTTCATTCTGCTGCTCTTAAGGTTATATTACCAAAGTTAAGGGTTATTGTCTTATATTATCAAATTTAGCAATCGCCCTGCATTGGAGTTCACAGAACATCTGCAAGTAAAAAAAATTTGGGTACATATATACAAGCCACCTGTGCAGCTTCTGCTGCTGAATTACTTAACTAATATACCTGCTAAATTTTTTTATTTTGATTTTTGAAAATTTCATACATGAGTATAATACGTCCAACCCTCCCCAACTTACTATGGGACATACAAATGTCGCAGAATCCTCTCTAAACACAAATACATATATAATCCAGTGAAAAAACTTTCATATATGCTATTGTATATCATCCTTATTTATTGTACTTGTTGAAACGAAAAAATACCCTATTATTTTCTTTTGAATTATTATAGGGATAAAATATTAATAAATGACATTCACCATGAACACACATTTATTACATTATGAATAACTATATTATTTGTGGTTATAATTTCTGTGGTTTTGCTAAAAATACTAACTTAGGCACTCATGCAAGGTTATTTTTTTCTGTCTTTTTTGACTAAGGTACTTTCAACTAAATATTTATTTGAAATATTAGAACCATTCTTTCAGAGATCTCATAATATAATCTTTCTACTTGTGTCAACATCCTTTCTTAGAGTTATATTTTTATATATGCTTTTAGTTAAATGATGGAACAAGTAACTACAGAGAGGGCTTTGAAACAGAAAACCTTGTGAGTTCTTGTTTGTTTGTTTCTTTCTTTTTTTGACATCAGTTTACCTGAGATCATGTGTACTTACAATCAATGTAAATTAATAGCAATATAATGAACCAGTTTTGTCTTTATGCAAAAGTTAATTTATAGATAGTAATAATTTCACCATCACTGAGCCAAGTCCTTGGTATGATTGGGTTACATCTTAGGTAAGTTACAAATGCATGCATTTATTGCATTACTAACGGTTGGTAATATATCAGACCTTAGTTGTGAGCTGGAGAGACATCTCAGTATATAGCAGCAAGGTGGAGTCTTGAGTTTTATCCTTAGGACCCACATCGTAAAACAAAAGAAATTACACCACCAAATTGTTGTGACCTCTATATGTGCACTGGAGCACATGTGCACCGTTCCCCCTACCCCCACCCCACACACAAAAAGTTTAAAAAGTTTAGTTTCAGTGGGAGGGAGAGGAATAATAGCAAAAAATAATAAATCATATTTATGAAAACATCATAAGGAAACCCATTACTTTATATTTTAGCCTTTGAAAATGTATCTTAAAATGAGAAAGGGGCTGGAAAGATGAATTGGAAGTTAAGAACACTTGCTGCTCTTGCAGTGGACCCAGATTTGTTTCCCAGCACCCACGTGACAGCCAAAAGCCTGCTGTAACTCCAGTTTCAATGGTTCCAATACTGTCTTCTGGCCTCTGTGGGTATAAGGTACACACATACACACACATGCATGCAGGCAAATAGTTATACACATAAAGTATTAAAAATAAATAAATATTTTAAAAAAGAAAAACAAAGAAATAAAAGCTTAATTCCATGTAAAATCGCACTGAGAGAGATTAGAGAGCCGACTGAGTCAATAGTCACATATCGGCTGTCCTAGACTGAGGATCTGAGCTAGAGCCCAGGTGACCTTGCATGTGTTTGCCATCCCAGTACTGGTGAAGAGTGGACACAGGAAGATCCCTGGAGATCACAGTCCAGTCAGCCTACTGGACCTGAGGAGCTGTGGGTTCAGCAATAAACTCTGTTTCAAAAAGTCAGGTGAGAAGACACCTGGCATTGAGTTTTGCGCTACACATGCCTGTGCACTGACGTACATTTGTACCCACAAACAGATGCACCCAAACATTTACAAAAATTAAGACAAAAATAATAAAATTACACTTGGAGCTCATAGCTTGACAAACAGGTATATTTCAGGCATGCTCATTAATAATGCCTTCCACTCACATTAATGATATCATGCTGCAGAAGAATGCAGAGTAGTAAGAACCAGCACACACTGAATACTCAACCTTCCACTCAAGACTGAAGTCTTTCACCCTCACTATATCTTTCATCTCCCAGGTTGTGCAAGGCAGCTTTGGATAGGCATTAATCCTTTTAAATTATCAATGTGATCAAAATATAAAGAAGGAAGAAAACGATTTGTAGGTGAAATTTGAGTATTCTTGGAAGCTAAAGTGTGCCTGAATCTGTTGTATAATGTCTTTAACGCATAAAAGCTTAAATGCATTGGGAAGAGGATGAATGGGAACAAAGCATAATGAGACGTGTATGAAAATGCCATAATCAAATCTATGTGTGTGTGTGTGTGTGTAAACAGATTGAGAGAGAAACTGGGAGGGAGGGAGAGAGAGAGAGAGAGAGAGAGAGAGAGAGAGAGAGAGAGAGAGAGAACACCAACTGTATGTTAAATCTTTTGGTAAGAACTGTGGACCATGGATTCAAAGATTAAGACAAAAGTATTGCTCACTCTTAATATACAAATTGTTGTGGTGGTTTGAATGAGATATTCTCTACAAATCTTATGCATTTGAATACTTGACCCCCAGATGGTAGGTCTTTGTGAAGGATTAAGAGGTGTGGCCCTGCTGAGAGAATTATGGCACTGGGGGCAGGATTTTAAATAACAAAACCCTTCCACTATTTGTGGTTCAAGATGTAAGCTCTCAGCTGCTGCTCCAACTACCAGCCTCTTGCCACTTCCACTGTATCATGGTGGATTCTAAACATCTGCAACTACAAGTCGCAAATCAACTCTTCCTTCTTTAAGTTGTGTTTGTCATAATGTTTAATCAGTGCAGTAGAAAAGTAACTAACGCACTTACATGGGAGGGCAGCATGCAAGTAGGTTGTCTGGGTGGGAATAAGTCAACTATGGGTGGGACAAATTACAAAGTGAAGTCCAGGACATAGCTAGCAAACTCAGATAGGAAAAAAACAACAACAACAACAACAAAAAAAAAAAAACAAAACAAAACAAAACAAAAAAAAAAACCATGAGGTCAGGGGAAGCTTTTGAGTAGAAGTGAAATATTCAATGAAATGTTTTCTTTGGTGATTCCTATTGGAGAACTAACCTCAGTCTCTACTCTGGTGGAAGTGAATTTTTGACTTATGTTCTGTTGTCTTACTATAAGCAACTTTAATGACAGTGGCTTAATTGTTATCTTAAATGCCAAGTGGATGGCAGCTTCTCTAAAGGTTGGAATAGAACAAACAGTATAAAACCTATCTTTGGAGGGATGAAGAACACAAGAAAGTGCTCTCTTGAGAAGAACAAAATTGACATAAATATTAGAATATGGGAGCTTGCCAGATGAGGAAACAAGGAAAATTATTTTAAAAATATAAATATAATTGAGATAACTAGGCAAATACATTCCCCCTTGATTCTGGAAAGTATGTCCACAGTTATATTTCTTTTAGGGGACTATTAATTGTAATGAGTCTTTTTCTGTCCCACCATGAAAGCTTGGCCTTACCTTAGGCTTGTTCCAAACTCTCTCTTATAACTTAAATTAATCCAATTATATTAATCTACATTTTGCCTCTTAGCTTTTTACCTTTCTTTCTCATTCTGTGTGTCTGACTCATTCCATGTTTCTCTTGCACCTCGATTCATCTCCTACTTCCTCTCGTCCTGCCTGGAAGTCTTGCCTGTACCTCTTGCCTAGCTATTAACCATTCAGCTCTTTACTAAACCAATCACAACAATATATCTTCATACAGTGACAGTGTACAAATAACTGACCACAATTAATGCCATTCCATTTGGGGTTTAATAAGAGGTAAGACTGGGGAATGTGTCCAGGTAGCTAGGCAGCAGTTTCTATTCAAATGCAGGATTGTATCATAGAAGATTCAGTAGAGAAAGATGAGGTTTCCTTAGGGGAAAAGAGGAGTTAAGCCATGTTGCCCACCTCTAAAACAACAGTGTCAGTTTCTGTGACTGCTAGGGTTTACAGAATAGATGAAAATAAGGCAACTTTTTCTCTGCATTTCTAGGAACTATCTAGATCTGAAAAAAGCAATTCACTCTGTCTTTACCCCATCTCTCAAGCATCTTCCCCCACCCCATTCAAGGTACTCTGAAAACTTTGTTTGTAAACACCCTGAAGAAACACTGTCTTTCTTGGAAAAAAATGCAGAATGCAAAATAAGGATGTGAGTTAATATCATACATTAGTGTCATCTCACTCAGGGCCTTAAAATCTGACTCATAACCAGCAAGTAAACAAGTGGATTTCTCCACTCATTCCTAACTTTCATGTACATGATACATGAATAATGGAAGAGAGTGGCTTCCAGGCTGGCTTGCTTTCTCTTTTACTCATTTCCTAGCACCTCTGCAGAATCCTAAGTGCACTGTCATTGTTTTAAGAGAACAAAGCCATGTTTAACTGAGTTTTCAAGACAGAAAACAGCTTTTCTGTTTTGGTGAATTTTTCAAGAGCCAGAGTCATCTGTCCTAAGGGTGGGACTCATTTAGTGATTATGATATCCAGACTCAATTATAATGTACCAATTAGTCTGTATTACGCCTTATCACATAGCCTTTTAGCACCAAATAAGCTGTGAAAAGTTATGCTGTAGTGCAGCCTGGACTTGGTGTCCATGCATAGTGTTTGGCCCCTTATGTCCCTAGCCTTACTTCTAAAGAAAGAGACATATTTAGGAAAACCAAAAAGGGACTTTCAAAAATCATTTATTTTTGAGATTATTATTAAATTACATTATTTTATCCTTCTCTCTCCTCCCTCCAATCCCTTCCATATACCTTCCAATTCAAACTCATGGCTTCTTTTTTTTATGAATTATTACTCTGTGTGTGTGTGTGTGTGTGTGTGTGTGTGTGTGTGTGTGTCTTTGTATATAAAATTTAGGTAACTGAGACTAGGTTCAACAAAGCTACCTAGATATGTTTCCTCACTGACACCTGGGATTCAGGCACCAGATGAACAATACAGTGAGTATATGACCCAGACATTTCATGACCAGCCAACTTTGTGAAAGAAATTAAGGTACATGATGTTCTTTACTTTGGAACGGCAATAGCTAAGAGAGAAATTCAGGAAAGATGTAACCACAAAGGGTATTACCTCAGTATTTGGACTCATAACCTGTTTTCATGGTAATAAAATACAATTTGAGATTTTTTTGGATTATACAAAGGTAAAGGTAAATTATAAAAACAGATATTCAAGATATGGCTTCTGTTAAATTTTTTAAAAAAAAAAAATCCATGAAGGCCAACATTCATTCATTCTGGCAAAATGTCACTTTAAAACTGGGTAATAAACATAAGAAATAGAGAATCTTTAATTCCTGTTAGCAGTAAAATTAATGCTGAATGAAAGGACAAAAGCCAGTCAGAAAGAAGGAGAATGTAAGCAAGGGGCTTACCTTCTTTGACTATAAGACTGAACAGAGAAAATGCCAGTCAGTATGCCCACCGCAGAGAAGAAGCAGGGGAGGGTGCAGAAGAAAAAGAGCTAGTCCAGACATGTAGGCTGTGGTAGAGTGTGAGGCCAGTGCTGCTCTGTACACAAAAGGAAAGCACAACCTCAGTAGAGCTCTGTCAAGAGTTGTAAATACCGAGGACGATGGAAGAGAGGAACACTGATGCAGGTCCACGAGAAGATTTGTTCCTCTAGAAGCTGAATTTATAAGCAGGATATCTGAGAAGACAGATTCATCTAGACTAGTAAAGAAACTTGTGTAATAACATAGGCAAGAGATCTTACACATTTGGAGTAGGACAATATCAGTGCAGATGCACACAAATAATACATACATATACATATATGATATATATCACATAAGTATGAATGTGTGCAATACACGCATACACACACACACACACACACACACACACACACACATAAAATCAGCTGAACTTACTGAGAGATTAGGTTAGTGTTTACTGAGATAGAGGGAGTCATTATACTCCTGGTTGGGTGACTGTCAATGTTACTCATTAGGAGAAATGAAGTATGGATTCCATTCACTACCTTGCAGGAAATGTGCAATGCAGAGATTGTAGAGCCTCCTCAGTCATATATTCTTGCACACATGCAAACACTTTTGCCATTTTATCAAAAACATTGATAAAAATGATAGTGCACCATGAAAGAAGCACAATGAAATCTGGGTACCTTACATTGACCACAGTCACAGAGTGAATACAGCAGAGAAATCTTCATTATGAATGGATTCTTGTCAACTGATTCAAGAGCTTCCCTATTCAGATGCAGGAAAATGTGGCCTCTCCAGTTCTTCTGAGATGCGATATTTTAATTCTTCTTGTCTAAAAATTAACTTCTGATATTAACAACAAAGTAAGTTAAGCAGATAGAATTGAACTACTGATACTGTCCAAAATCATGTCATTAGTCCATATATAGGGAGACTGAGGCCCGGGGAGCAGATAACATAGCCACAGACACAGCACACTGTAGTTGGAATTTTCTTTGGGCCTCCAATCAGTTCCCAAATAAAACCAAAGAGACTTATTATTAGTTATGAATGTACAACATTAGCTTAGACTTGTCCCACTAGCTCTCTTAACTTAATTTAACCTTTTTCTATTCACCTATGGTTTTGCCTCAGGGCTTTTAAATCTTTCTTTCATTCTGTATGTCTTACTTACCTGTTTCCTTTGTGTCTGACTGGCTGGCCCCTGGTGTTTCCCTGGCATCTCTTCTTTTTTTTTCTTCTTCCGTTAAGCCTAAATTCCTCCTACTTCTTTTCCCTGCCCAGAACTCTAGCCTATCCCTCCTCCCTTGCTATTAGCTGTCCAGCTTTTTATTAGACCCATCAGGTGCCATAGGCAGGCAAGGTAAAACAGCAACATATCTATAAATAGTTAAACAAATGCATCACATCTTTACATAGCTAAATAAATATTCCACAACATAAACAAATGCAACATTTCTTTACATAGTTAAACAAATGCAATACATCTTTGCATAGTTAAACAAATATTCTGGAATAGCACACCATTCTACAATCTACTTCATCTGAGACAATTATATGCGTGCGTTGTCATTCTGTTTAAAAGCTTTCCTAAGTGCTTTTTAGCTTTTTCATTGTTTGGCAGACTCTATATTATCATGGGAACAAACCAAATGTAATTTCTCACCACCAAAGTTTACCCCAAACTACTATCTTCTTTCCTAAACTGTATAATTTTTAGATTTATCTTCTTATTCTCATTTGTGCTATCAATAACACAAATTGGTTGTTTATTCATCTGTGTACAAATTTCATCCCAAGGAACCTAAACATTTAAACATGATTAAAAATAGAAACTACCAGAACAATGTGAATGATCTAGTATTTGACTCAGATAAAATAAAACAAACCACTTGGAGGGATGCTGGAGAGATGGCTCAGCATTAATAGCACTTGATCCTCTTGTATGGAATCTAGGTTCGATTCTTAGCTCTACATATCTGTTCACAGCTGTATGTAACTCTAGTTGCAGGGGATCTGGCAGCCTCTTCTGGTGTATGGAAGTACTGCATGTGCATACATACAGTACACGTACCTACCTGGAGGGAAAGGAACTTGATGGGCTTCTTTGCTTCTTGCTTATACACATGTCTTGAAGAGTGTGATAGTAAACATTAAAAACTATATGTCAGGAGAAATGGCACCATTGTAAGCTATATAACTTTAGAGTGTCAAGGAGTAGGAAAAACAAAGACTAGATACTGGGATAGCAAGCCTCACCATCTACACTACACACGCGCGCTCCCCCCCCCCACACACACACGCACACACACGCACACACTCCCTGGGGGGGGCACGGAGAGGGAGGGAGGGAGAGTGGATTTCATGCTGGGTAGGGCCTGATTGGGGTTGAGAGTTACAGTCAGACTGCCTGTGAATCTGCATTAATAAGGTTTGGCTAAATTGCATGGCGTAAGGTAAAAATGCAAAAAATCTCTGACCTTGAGTTTCCTCATCCATATAAAAAAGAGGAAGAATAACTGAACTTGCTTCATAGTGGTCTTGTGAGAATTGGGTGATCAAATGTAGAATAGTTTTAGATTATTGTTGTCTTAGAGAATGACAGTGTAAATTTTAAGTGTGCTGAGGAGGATGATGAATATGTGAAATAAAAACCTAGAAAATATTGGAAAGACCTGGCTAATCCCCTGTAGATAGAGGTGATTTGTGACTGTACTATTAGAAAACAAGACTTCATCATACATCGCAGCCAAAGAAAACCAGGTTTATAATATTATCCCAAGTAGTCCTTGATTTATTTCTGCAAAGAATGAGTCATTTCTGCTTAGGAAGGCAATATCTCCTGCACATCTCTCTCTCTTTGTTCTTAGCTAACTAATCAACTGAATGGTCTAAATAATAGACCATAAAATATGTGTAATTGTCTTAGTTACTCTTCTATTGCTATGAAGAGACACCAAGACCAAGGCATCTTCTAAGATAAAGCATTTAATTGAGGGCTTGCTTATAGTTTCATAGGGTTGATCAGTTACCATGGTGGGAATCAAAGCAGCAGTCTGCTATGATGCTAGAGTAGCTGAGATCCTTTATATCCACATCAGGCAGCTGAAAGAGAGAGAGAAAGCAAGTGATTGAGCGAGGGAGAGAGAGAGAGAGAAAGAGAGGGAGAGAGAGAGAGAGAGAGAGAGAGAGAGAGAGAGAGAGAGAGAGAGAGAGAGAGAGAGAAAGAGACAGAGAGAGACAGAGAGACAGACTAGGCAAAGCCTGGACATTTAAAGCCAATCCTCAGTGACACACCTCCTCCAACAAACACATAACTCCTTCAACAAGGACACCTCCTAATTCTTCTGAACAGTTCATCAACTGGGGACAAAGCTTACATAAGCCTATGAGAGCAATTATCATTCAAACTAACACAGTAATCAATTGAAGAGAGACCTTCTCAATCACACTACAGTACATATATGTTTAGGGTTTTTTTCATTAAGTTCATTAACATGACATGCTAATTAACATTAGGAAATTAGGTAAGATAACTAATTTCATACCATGTACTGCTATGAATGGATTTGGAATATTTAGGTAGCAGAATTGTTGACTGACATTTTATGAATTCTAACAAAAAGTTCAAGTGGTTGGAGAGACACTTTAATAGTTAAGAGCATAAACTCATTATAGAGGACCCAGGCTCAGTTTCTGGCACCTATATCATGTGACTAACAACCACCTAACAAGTCCAGTTCCTGAGAATCCAATACCTTGTGGCCTCCTGGATGCCTACATGATCTTGATGCACATAAACCCATGCAGGCACACACACACACATACACAAATAAGATAAAATAATAAATAGTTCAAGTCAATTCTGAAATTCCATCTATATTTTCTTGGCAATGTTACTAGGTGCCTCTAATCACCTGTGCCATACATTTGAAAAAAAATATAAATTTTAGGTTTTTTAAAATACTTAGTAAAATAGATATTATGTATGAAATATCAGGTGTCCATGTAGATGTTAAAAACTGTCTTCATATTCAACATACATAATCAAGTGTACATATCTCTCACCTGAAGTAGCAGGAAACTTCTTTTCTTTTAAATGGTCAATTATTTAAAAAGTATGGTTTGAGGACCCATGTATAGTGAACAATCTCTCATCAAGGGGTCAGATGCTCTGGATTTTATTTGATTTTGTCTCCAAGCTATGGTAGTTCTTCACTTAGTAGAGACCATAAAACAAGGGAACTATATGCCAAAATGTTTTTTTAGTTGGCATTTCCCGATGTCATCCTAAGAAATTTGAATACTACCGATCTGATTTTATGTCTGCCGAATAAGCCAGTGACTGTCCAGTGTAATGATTACTAACATCCAATGTTGGAAACTATTTAAAAACAGATCTCTCCATTTTATGTGACCCAATAATTGGTTTCAAAGTGGTATATAATGAAGGAAGTCAGAGAAAGTATGAGGAAAGGTGAGTCCTCTAGATGTGATTGCTTCTTGAATCCTGAGTCTGTGGCAAATTTTCCTTCAGAAAAAAATAATAAGTTGGGAGAGTTTGTTCTGTGTATATATTGTTCAAAAACAAATCATTTTTGTCCTTAACAACAACAACAACAAAAAATATGTGTTCAGTCAATGGCTGTCAGCTACCTTCAGGCGAAGTGTTTAAGGCTCTCTGTCACTTTCACATTTGCAGCATCATGCATTTTAATTAGGGGTGCTTACAAACCCGGTGCCTTCCTACCTGCCACCTAGAAATGACCGTTTGAATGTTGCAGAAGACAGTCATCCTAGATGAAAAGAACCAAGTATCTCAGAAAAAAGGACTGAAACTCATGAAATGAGTTTAAAACCTCAGGGATTACAGTGAAAGATTCAATTTGCATTGAGCTGATATAGACATCCCAATGTCAGGGGCTCAATTTCCATATGCAATATTGATGAATGTGATCACAGTTACCATTCAAGAGTTTTCCTGTGTGACAGTTTCACTGTACAAATGTTATTTTACAGCTGTGGCAATTTAGATTTGAAAGGTAAAAATAGCATACCTAGAAAATGAGGATTAGAGCCCCCAAGTCTCACTGGAACATTATCTGATGACATTTCCTATGTCCTCGTTCTGTGGCCACACCACCTGTTAAAAAGAAAACCTTTTTGAATACAATAACAAAAATCAAGTGAAGAAGAAAGGGACCACACAACTGATGCAAAAAGATACAGAACCCCAGAAAAAAAAATAGTTGTTATCAAAATAGATGGGGAAGGAGAAAAGTAAGGAAAGAAGGAACAAAGGAAGGAAAGGAATGCAGAAGTCAACCTAAACACACAAAGTGTTTTCGAAAGAGCTGAGAAGCAGCAGGGACACACCAAAGACTGGATTTTTGTGACAATGCAGAGGGAGAAGGGAGCAAGAGGGATTTGCTTGTACGCATGTTAAATTCTTACAGTTCCCCTTAAGGAGCACGTATTAGTGTCTCTTTTGATCAGTAAGTCAATGTTTCAACGCTGTTATCTCTGCCTTCCTTGTGGCTTTTAATAATCAGTTTTGAAATTGAAGTATTTTTGCAGACATACTGGAGGATGCTCTTCTCACTTGGCTGATCATTTAATCCGCCCTGAAGCTGTCTGTCTGTCTGCAGGACAAGGTTCTCATGCAGATTGAAAACCAGGGAACACCAAGAATGAGGCAGGTGTCTTAGCACAAATTAACTTACATAATGGCCCTGCCAATCTACCCTTCCCTCAGATTCCATTTTATTGGTGTATACTAAACTGGATCAGTCTCTGTTTGAATCTGTTTCGTTCCCACTCATCAATCAGTTATCTTAGTTATCTCAGCTTGTTCGAATTCCAAGGAAGTGTTACACTTAATTGCCTGCCATAGCAATTGGAAGAACACTTCTACCACAAGTGGGAAAGACGGATGATGGTGGGCAGACTGGTTGCTGGGAGTACAACAATTAGGAAGACAGATCAAGGAGCAAATGAAAATCTCTGTGTGTTAAGTGGTCATAAGGGTTAATTCCCTTAGAGGTAAGGAAATCAAGGCAGTTTCACAAGGACATGAACTGGTTGGATTCCAAAAGCTGATCCAGAAGTAGGTCACTTCAAGCTGAGGAAAGCATGCAAGCTTATTTGACAAAAGTAACTTAATCTGATTGTATAACTCTGAGTGATTTTTTAGTGGTTGTTTTAAGATCTTCCTTGAGATTAATCTTAAAAATATGTCCGACCATAATCAATTAGACTTTTCTGCCATGGTTATAACACTGCAGATGAATCTGTGTTAATTGCTACATTCAAATAATTCAAAGGACCTAATGAGCCAAAGGCACCAGAGTCAAAGAAAATGCAAGGATGTTTCACACAGTTGGTGTGGCAAATTGGATAGCTGAGTGAATTTGGGGGCAAATTTGAAAATATGTTAGATGTAATACTAAGGAAAATATACAATGAGAAAATATTCATTAACATATTTGTTAATCACTACCCAATGTGAAAGTCTGCTTGAAAAAACTTGTCTGATTTAAGCTGATACATGTTCCATTTACACAATTCAGACAGAGCCAGTCTTTATTTCCCAAATGTCAACAATCATCCAAGATAATGCATTTATCCCTACTACATATTGCCTGATATGCAGTATATACTTACTTAAAAAACAATATGATACCCACATTACTAGACACATTAGTAGGGGTGATAGGACAAATGCCAGGAATCTGGAAGGTAAGAGCTTATGCTGTAAGAACAGTAGTCCATGTGAAGACACTGTGGAGAAAGAAGAGCAAAGATGTCTTACAAGAGCAGAGGAAGCTGTAGAAGTAGGTTTTAGAGGTCAAACAAGATGACCATTTGCAAAAACTGCAAGGAGCGTTGAAGAAAGTAGTCTCGCCAAAGAAATGAAAACATTCAACAGGGGAAGAGAAGAGCAACTGATACTACCATGTGCCTGTCTAATAACAACTGTGCTCACATGCTGCACACTAGCACTTGGGCACAGAATTTACTGATGCTTCTTACTCCACATTGTGGTATATTAGAATACACATTTGAGCTATTTGCTGAACACTGAAGCAAGCACTCTTAATATAAAATCAAGACAATAATGATTCAAGGTGTGTCTTGGATCTACTGGCAATGAAAGAGAAATACCAAGGAAAAAACAAGTCAAATGAAAAATATTCTATCATGTAATGTCTTGTTTTCTCCATCTATGGTGATTGATATGAGCAATGTGGGGGGAGGGTCAAGATCATGATGGAGAAACCCACAGAGACAGCTGACCTGAGCTAGTGGGAGCTCATGGACTCTGGACTGACAGCTAGGGAGCCTGCATGGGACCTGAACTAGGCCCTCTGAATGTGGGTGACAGTTGTGTGGCTTGGTCTGTTTGTGGGGCCCCTGGCAGTGGGATGAGAATTTATCCCTAGTGCGTGAACTGGCTTTTTGGAGTCCACTCCCCATTGCTAAGCCTTGATGCAGCAGGGAGGGGCTTGCTCCTGCCTCAACTTGATATGCCAGACTTTATTGAATCCCCATGGGAGGCCTTATCTTCTCTGAGGAGTGGCTGGGGTTTGGGGAGGTGGAAGGTAGAAAAAAGGGAGAGCAGGGGAGGGAGAGGGAACTGTGATTGTTATGTAAAATGAAAAAAAAACACTTTTAAATTTAAAAAAAAGGAAGAAAAGTATGCTATCATAATAGTCAGCATGGTTCCAGCCCTCAATTCTCTTTCCTGAGGTGTCACAATATAATACGATGGCTAGTGATGTGATGCTGGACAAGATATTTAAGCTCTCCCTACCTCACACTTCTCATTTGCAAACACAGACCTTGAGAGTGCTTATACCTTGGAGGTTCCTGAGCAGTTGATCAGTTGGAGTGGAGTTAAATCACCAAGAACAGTGTTCTTGCCTTTTTTGTTTGTTTTACTTTTAAGTTTGCAATTACTTTGTAAATGGTATTTCTTCCTCCTATTGCTCCATATTCTGGCAAAATTTCACCCAAATTCTAGCACTATATTTGAGTACAGCTGTCATGAAGCTGTAATAGATACACTTGTTATATAGTTCTCAGCATTGTAAAGGATTAACAGAAGGATGCCCAAGGTTTTCAGCCTTAATGATAAGGCTCTCCTGGGCTTGCCTATTCAGCTATCATGGCACATAGTCTGCTACTCTTCTTGGATCCTGCTGTGTATCCTCACTTCAGTCACACCCAACTACTTCCCAGAGTAGCTAAGAGGCTCCCAAGGTTAGACAGTCAAAAAGATATTCAGAGAAGTGAAGTGATATCTCCAAGGATGTCCTCAGACGCCTAAGCCTTTGCGTTTTCATCATCCCTTTCTGCTGCAGCACTTGAGAGCTGTCCTTATATCCAAATTATGTCTTCACATTGTCTGTCTCTGCTACTTGACTGAGATTTTGAGGGCATCTTATCTCATTCATCTTTTAATTATCTGCACCTGGTCCTAAGTAGGAAACAACGTGAGGTTTAATGCATGTGGAAGAAAACTGGGTCGTCTTGCAGATGTATTTGTATATGCACTTGTTTATACGTTAATAAGACACTGATTTCTCACGGATTAATCAAACTCAACACTGTCATGGCTACGGACTCAACATAATGCCTTAGCACTTAATGAGATACACTTACAGTGAGTGTTCAAAGGTAATGACAAGCTAGACAAGGTTGCCTGCTACAAGAGATCCTAACCTCACACATGTAAATTGCACCCACCATTTCTATTTCTCATATCGTACACAAAATGACAACAATCAGACTTAAAATTTCAGAAAACAATATAAATAGAAGGATGATTTTTCTTGTCTTTTGATTTATTCATTAATATAAATAAGCTTAATGCTGTATGTGTCTATAATTAGCAGCATTTCCTCACAATTCATGTTATTAGAGTTTTACTCTGATCTAATGAGAGAGGTGAGATAAAGGTTCATGAAGGGGAAATCATATTTTCCTGCTTTTACTGAGAGGTAGTAGAAATGAAAATGGGGGGTGGGGGGAGTGTTGTATAGGTGTCAAAATGATATTGACAAAATGCAACAGTAATAAAATTTTCATTTCCATCTTGACTGATTCAGGCAGTATGAACAAATTTACCAGGGCAGGTAGAAATAAAGAGTGGGAAGGGGCCTGCTACAGGTTTTCAAGAAACAAAACAATAAGGTAACTACAGCTACAGTCATTTTTAAAGATCCTGTATCTACTAAAGGGTAGGGCACAGAACATGATCAAGATTTTCTGTACACAACATATATGTTCCCCAAATGCTTTCCAAAACTGTGCAATTGCATGCTTGGCCTTGATTGGAACTTTAGAAATGGTGTTGGCTTGTATCTAATTATGAGTGTCCTTACCTAAATGGCCTGCATACACCACTGCAAGACATGAATTACAGAAAAAAAAATAGGCAAACCAGGTTTTGCGGAATCCACCTGGTAATCACAATCCTGGTAGATGTGTTGGGACCTCATCTCAAAACAAAACAACAAAAAAAAACAGACTCTTTCACAGCACAGGATGCTTAGCATTTCCATCTGCTTCTCCTCTCTCTTTTCACACATCTTCTCTCCCTCCCCCTCTTCTTCTTTCTCCTCATCTCCTCTCTTCACTTTTCTTTGTAAAATGTTTCTTTTCCTCATTCAATAGTCTTGGTCAGTAATTCAAACCAAAGGAAAACATAAACGGTCCTTCACCACTAAGCCCTCAGGACTTCAGTGATTTATAGTCTCTTTCCTCAGCAATATTTGCTACAAAGCAACTGGAGGTAATATTTAGAGGAAGTGGATATTTTCCACAATATCACCTCCTACTCCTCAGAGCATTTCCTGGATATCCATCAGCAGTTCATAAAGACTTTAACACTGTATGAGCAATATGTCGACTTCCCTTTGCAATGGCAAGGAAAAACTTATAAAAATAAACTTCCACTGAAGAGGACCGCAATGTCTCCCCAAATGAAACTGGGTGATAAACCAAATAAAATAGGCAGAAAAAAATGGAAGTTTATTTTTGCTTGTTTCCACATATCCTGCCCAAAAGTTGTACGCTGGGAAGATTTACTTCCTTTATTTACTTCTGTCTCTGAAAAGAGGAAGGCAGTTGTGTTTCCTTAAGTCTATATCTAGGATATTAACTGAAGATAATGATTATTGTTGTTAATATTTTATAAGAAATCAAAGTAGAGATATCTGGAACATTTGAAATTGAATAAAAATTTAAAATCCAGAAATAATGCTTTAAGTGTGTATACTTCCCAAATTAAAATACACTTCCCAAATTAAAAAAGACAATTTACTTGGTGATGGCTCTTTGAAAGGATGTTGATTTAATATAGTGTTTTTGTTCTGCAAGCTGTAGTCATGCATATAGTTACATTGCTTTTCTTTTTGTCTGTGCACCATCTGTGTGATATAATATTTTAATCAACTCCCTTCTTCAAAATGCAAAATAAACATTTGTTTAAAAGGGAAGCTTATATCCATACCTAGAAATAGGAATGTTATTTTTACTTACCACTCTACAAGGTAAATTTGGAAATAAACTGAATGAATGCAAAACATTGTTCTTAGATTTAAACAAGACACTTGGAGTCTGCTTAAGGCTCTGATGACAAGTCAGCAGCATTCTGCTTGTTACTGGCATCAGCACAGGCAGGAATAGAAATGTTCTCTCTTGACAAAAATTAGAAAGATAATTGAAAGTGAGTAATTTACCACCTACTTATTTCATGGAGTTAGGATCTGTGTCACGCCAGAAATCATAGCACCAGGGATACTACTTGCCTCATGCCAGATGTTGGGCTCTTCTAAGAACTTTTGGTCAGACACAAACCATAGATAGAAAAGACAGTAGTTTCCGAACAGATGCAGGACTTGAGGAAATCTTTGTATCTCACATTCTTGCTCTGTAAAAGGCAGGTGATTACACCTGCATCTCCAAATGTTTGTGTGGGATAAACGGAATGATGTCATGCAAAACACTAGCACTGGGTTTCTCAGTTAATTCAAATTATCATTGACTCTTAGCACACTTACCTTCCTATTTAATCTATACTACAAACATGAAGAAGTCTCCATCCACTTAAGCCTCCATTGCTGTACTTTGTGTTTTCCTTCTTCACACAGGAAGCATGTCTTATAGAATTCAAGCTTTGCCTGAACTCTGAGTTTATTAATATTCTTAGGAAATAATAACCAATATTTTGATAAAGTTCTTAAATCTGCTTATCATAATGTGAATTCCATTAGCAAAAGGAATAGATATAGATGGATAAATAGGTAGGTAGGTAGGTAGATAGATAGATAGATAGATAGATAGATAGATAGATAGATAGGTAGATAGATAAACAGGTAGACAGACAGGCAGGCATATGGATGACACATGGGTGGAGTAAACTAAGGTTCTTGAAGAAACTTTAAGACATGTGCCTTACGGTTCCTGAACACTGATAGAATGACTTCATGACTGTGAATTAATTACATGCTGCAGATTGAAGGTCAAATTATTTTGGACGAACTTTAGTCCCCTTCATAACTATTTACTTCCAACTTTTGTATCTTAACATATTCTTTTAACTGTTAGACAAATCTTTTGAAGTGTATTATATACTCTATCTCTCTACAGCCAAGAGTGTTCTAACATTTGAAAGTAATAGAATAAAGATCCCTGTAAGGCATGGGATGGGTGGAGAATGAAGTCCAGAAAGTATAATAAAAACATTGTCAAATTGGCATATTAGAAAAGAGAGTTGACTGAACACCCTAGTGAGGCCATCTAAAACCCAGAGTGCCCAGAAGTAACATGTAGCTCACTATAATACAAGACCACACATCTTTGAGTTAATGCATGTGCCACAAGAATGTGCTTTTAGGAATACATATACTAGGAAGGATCCTTAAATGAGTAGATTAAACCCTTGCAATGCAAATAAGCTGTGTTACCACTCTAAAGTTTCTTGAAAGCAGTGATCCTGTATGCCGTGGGGCGACTAAGCTTTCCTGTCTCTCTCCTCTGGCTACTTTCCTGCCGTGTGAAGTGAATTACCTCTTGAACTGTTTCTGCTTCTGCTGCCATTGTGTATCTCTGCTCAATTCTTTGTTTGGAGGTATAAGAATCTAAAACTCTTAGGAGTAAGCACAGACTCCTCAAATCAGGCAATAACACCTGCTCTATTGTAATCTGCTGACTTGCTATCGTTGTTGATGTATTTGACAAATGCACTAATTTATGATTTTTCTGTGCCGGTAAAAGTGCATATACCATTCAAGGTCAGCAGAATTCATATTCCCAGGCCAAAGTCATTCATGTTTACTCAGAATATGGGATCTTGTAGGCTCTTGAGTATCAAAGCTGTTTTAGATCTAAAGCAGATAGATGATAGATAGAAAGATGATAGATAGATGAATAAATAGATGATACATAGAAAGATATAGATGATGATGATAGATGGATAGATTAGATAGATACATGATAGATAAGGAGATGATAGATAATAGATAGATGATGACACAATCAAGTGACATAATGATAAAATACAAATTAATTACCCCTAAATATGTCTAAGTAGAAAGATTTTGAAAGTAATAAGATTATTCTCGGAAATAAAACTTTGAAATTAAGTCATTTGTGTACAAGATCATGGAGAAGAAAAATTCCCTTCTTAAGACAAAAAGCAACTCTAAAGTCCCTTCAGACTCCTCTAAAAGGCTTCTTGAACATCAAATATCTTTTGCTAAACACTTCATTGATTTAAGTGCAAATTAATCAGAAATGCACTGATTCCATCTCCCCTAGAATACACACGGATTTTCACATCCAGATGCATAATGCTTTTCCTATTCTCCACGTCATCATTAGAAAGTGCTTTAGGTGCTCAAGGCTGACTCCCAAGTGTGCAGCTTTGCCCTTGATCCTTGCAAAGCAAGAGAAGTAGGCACTTTGCCAGCAAACTTCTTTGGTTCTCCATCTGAATATGAAGCAAAGTAATGTGTTTCTTAGAATTCCATACAGAAACAGAATAATTAATAAGCAATGCAACCTTGTCAGTCTTGGTCTCTCTGGGCAGGGGACAAGCACTACAGCAGAAATTAAGGTGTTAAAATATTGGAAATTTGTTAGCCAATTTCTACTCTGACCAGGTGTCTCTGGTTTCCTCACCTAAAAAAATGGGGGTACAGACCTATTTATCTTGCAGCTCACTGTGGGGAAATATAAGATAATAAATCAATAAAAATTTATTGAGCATTTCTTCTGTGCTCCTGGGGATTCAGAGACAAATAGACAAAATACATTTTCTGCTCTTAAAGGAAAATCTCAGCTCTGGATAGTGGGAATCTATTTTAAAGCTTTGTTTTTGGGGATGGAGTAGCATGTCTGAGGGTATAATAGTAGTGGGGACAGTAAAGTTGGCCTGGTGGGGGGTCACTTGCTTCCTGAAAGGGACATTGCTTTATAAACACTCAGGTATTAAATTATGAGCTGCTAAGAGGCAGAAGTATACTCATTAATACTCATTGCCATTGTAATTATGATTGCTATGAGTGATACTTATTATGATCATATATCACCATTAGGGATCTAACCTGTCTTCCTATGTTCACACTAATTGTGTCAGTCAGACATAGCTTTATATCATTTTGATTATTCAGCCTTTAGTTCTGCTTTCTTGACTGTTTTATTTTTGTCCAAGGAGATTGAGTTTCCTGGGTTTGCTTTGTTTTAACCATGATTTTCTCTCTCTCTTCCCAGTGAAATCTGTTATCTCCTTGAGCTCCCTACACCGATCTGTTGGACCATCTGATTTTCTAAGTCCAAATCTGGGATATGTCTAGTTAGCTGCTGAAAATAATGCCATAGTTACTTCTGCAGTCATATTCACTTGTTGATCATCTTAGATAATGTGATTGCTAAACATGGACTATAGATTGGGCTTTAAGCTAAGTTTAGAAATCACAGATATGAATAATAGACTCCTCCTTGCTGTCCAAGAAAGAAACAGCTCTCACCTCAAAGGGTTAAAATGAGCCATATGTGAGTGAACATGTTTCACTGAGGCAGCAGTTTCATGAGACTTTTATAGTAATAGAACAAAGAAAGTTATAATATAATACAGTTTTCAAACATGTTGGTGTGTATATTAGGCAGGTAAATTACAGCAAAGCAGGAAATACTCATCTCTAAGACTTGGATGCTATCTTATAGCATTCTTACTTAGCTCTTTGGTTGTCGAATACTAGGGGTCTGTTCACAAAGTCTAAGATTATCTAATAGGCACAAAAAAAATGAACATATGTGCAAGAGGCCAGTAGATGTATATTAATTGGGCTTAAGCTGCCCCAAGATAACATAGATCTGGACATGCAGTATTAAAAACTCTTAACATCATTGAAGTTAGACACAAGTTCTTTCCAGCCATTCTTAGTCATACTATTCAAGGGGTTCAGAATCAATCAAGTAACGACATCAGACAAAGAAGCATACATAACAGGACAGTATATGAGGCCTCATACTAGATAGTAAATGGTGACAGGAGCATGTAAGTGGGCAGATGAGTAAAGACTGAGAACACACATCTATTGTGTAGCTAGTACACGTGACGTGATACATTTCCACCCCCTTTAGAGTGGAGAGGGAGGCTCCTAAAACTGAAAAAAAAATAAAGCAACGTTATAAAAGCAGTACATAATTGCTGAGAAGAAAAAGACAGAGACTGCACAGCTGAGCTGCCTACAAATGATGTCTGAAGTCCCAATAGTGCAGCTTTCATGAGTTGACCAATACACTAGGTTTTTCACTGATGCAGATACCTTTGAGCCACCCATGCTGTTGCAAGTAAGCCCTTATCCATGCTTCTGCAAGTAACCCAGTAAACTTCTTGGTTCTTTGAGCTACACTAGGGTGGAATAATTTGATGGCTCTTCCATTTGTGCAATCTCCAAGCAGATTTTTTTTCACATGTCAATGTCACACAACAACATTACATTTGTGGTTGTGTTAGTTAACTTTGTGTTACGGTGAGAAAATACTTGGCAGATTGTAGGGAGAAAAGATTGGTTTTTGGCTCTTGGTTTTAGAAATTTCAGCTGAAAGTTTGCATTGTTATCTTCTGGCCTGTGGTGAGGCAGTAAAATAGTGAGGAGGATATACTGCCCTCTGGAGGCTGGGAAGTAGAAATGAAGAAGGGCCAGGGCTCTAATATAGACTACAAGGATTTGCCTCTTTGCTCCCATCAAAGCCACATCCTAAAGATGCTAAATCTCTCAATGATGCTACTGGCTTCCAGTCCTCCAGTACATAAAATACATGCAGCACATTTTGCTCCAAACCACAAGAGAGATGCATCTGGAAATACAGCATGAGTATTATTTATTTGAGAGGGAGAATGTCATCTCTTTATGTTCAGGGTCTGTTCAATCAGCTGATCTCCATTAGTCTCAGCGTGTAGAGCCAAACCTAAGGACAACTCCAAGGAGTGACTCTGATGTAGGTGTTAGGAGTGAGACCCTCAATATTAATCAGCAACACAATAATGCATACTCAAGTAGATAAATAATTAATGTCAAAGAAAATAAAGTTGCTCATTTTGTAAATTAAAGCCTCAGTCAAGATCTGGGAAAAGCCATACCATCCTCCTCAGCCTTGATACATGAATTCTACCTAGATTTCTTCCCTTAAGGCCTTTCTATCTACAAGGCTATTCAGAGTTTGATCTTGAGAGCCCACGGCTTCCAGGGAATTAGATGAATAAAGCATCCTCAGCAGAGGTCATCTGGTATGAAGCTGACCCATGGTTGGCAAAGCACTTTACCTCTTAAGTTCTGACCTGTTCAAGAGCATCCTGCCAAAAGTTTTGTACCCAGGCATGAATATGGATGGCCAATCTTTTTCCTTGTCTCTAAGCTCTGGTGCTTTCCTGACTTACAGCTTATACTGGAGGCCATTTCACTGGATGGTGGCAGATTTCTCCTTCTATAAAATCTTACTTTATCTCGTGTATGCCTTAAGAAAAATCACATTATTTCTCCTTTAGGTCATTAAATAAGAAATATTAAACCATGTTTCTTTATCAGATTTCAAGACTGAAATAACTTGCTTCTAACATTAGTTATTTTAGTTTTATAATTATTTAGATAGGAGAAGGGCAGATAGAATAAAAAAAAAAGCCTGCCTTTTTTCTTTCTTTCTTTCTTTTTCCTTTTTGGTGGTGGAAGAACTTGGGAGTGAACCGAGAACCTCATTCACACCGGGAGGTAAATATTAAACCACCGAGCCATTTGTAAATCCCAAGAAAGACTAATTTTTTCACCAAGAAATATTGTTGCATGAACAAGGTATAAACTATTTAGAAAATGACAATTTAGAAAAAGATGCAAGGAGGGTGGTTTGCCTGGAGCTCAGAATGTGCTGCAGAACAGTGGGAGGTACCATTTAAAGGGTGATGGAGAGATGGCAGAATGTCTTGTCTGGCCAGGAGGCAAAAAAATCATACAATTAGGACAGAATACACTATACGAATGTAGGAAATGATCTATTCTCTGGCTGCCTGTTCTTCTCGAGTAGTGGGGATATTACAGGGTCACATAAGAGAGGATGACTACATGCATCCATAACTAGATAGTACTCTTTCAACATCCTGTGAGTGAAACATTCTTATACACACAGACAAGTGAGGCCCAGAGAAGATATCAAACCAGTTAATTAGCTAGTCAAAATTAAGGAGATAATCATGCTATTCCAAAAGATGAAACAATACTTTTAAAGGGCCTCAAATACCTTTTTTATTGCAAGCATCAGTCCCTTTCTGTGACATCTAACTAAATCATAGGACATACCAATTCCATTACTATAAAATGAAGACATGCTGTAAGAACTCTGCTGTCTCTAAAAGCCTGTTACTGAGAAGCTTGTGCAATAACAGACCCGCCCATCGCACACAATTGTTGCAAGGATCACATAGGAAAGTCAGTGTGTTTAGATTGATATAAAGTACTATACAAATATTAATTGTAGTAATAGAACTATGACAATCTTAATTAACAAAACTGAGCAATTAGACACGACTTTGAACATGTTTTCATTCTATTATTCCCAAATAACATCCACGAGTATGAGTATATTTATTTTGCTGAATCAGAATCACTTTGCCTAGTCCCCCTTCCCCGCCCCTCCGGAGCTGAAGACTGAACCCAGGGCCTTGTGCTTGCTAGGCAAGCGCTCTACTACTTACCTAAATCCCCAACCCCCTTTGCCTAGTTGTTTTTAAGAGATATAAATTATCTTTGAAAGGTTTGGTTTAACTTAGTACCTGTGGATTCTAGGGGTATATATTGTAGACCAATTTACCACTAAGTATTGTGATAGTGTTTGCAAATGTAAACATTAGCTTCTGTTTAATTTCAACTGATGAGTCCTTTGTACAGCGTGATAAAACTTGAATTAAAAGTAGTTCATAAGGGGCTGAAAGTATCCCTCTGTGATAGAATGCATACTCATCTCTAAGGAGAAGATAGATTTGAGTTCCTGTATGGCACACACACAAAAAATAGATTATTATAATCTCACAGTGCAATTTTAATATTGAGAAGTAGCATCAGGCAGCATCCATCTTGGTTTATACTTATTTTTTTATTTTTAGTTATATGCATGTGTGAGTGTGAATTGCCCGGTCCCGAGGGCCAGGTTATTTGATGAGACCCGAGGAGGCACCTCCTGAAAGATCAATGGGGGCGAGAGAGAAAGGAGACCAGGCGCGTAAAGGAAGACAGAGACATTCTGAGTTGCGTCGAGGTCTCCGTTTATTGACTGGGTATTGAGGCTTATAAGCAGGGCTTCAGGCAGGGAGGGGAAGCACGGAGAGAAGGATGGAAAATTCCTAAGGGAGGGTGAGGTCACTTTGGTCCCAGGCCCCTGCAGCTGGCTGATTAGCACATACTCCAGGAAGTTGTACAGCCCGCGGGTTAGGCCAGGAACTTCCTGCCTTTGTAAGGTTTGATAAAGTAAGGACACTGCTGTCCGGAATCGGTCCCCAACAGTTCCCCCTCTTTTCTCAAAAATGGACCAAGTCCATGTGATCGGGGTGGTCCGAGAGAGTCCCTGTCTTAGGCTACACAGGGGGCTTCCCACGCTCGGCAGCATGCCGTGTTGAGCCGGTCTCGGGCGACCTCTGTATGCTGTTGTCTCCGGTGTGGGCCCTGTACTATTCCCGTCATTGAGTACCCTCTAGCAGGACCGTGGGGACGTTAGGGCCTTAGGACACTGAATCTGAGTCCTTGATGGGACTCCTGGCCGGCCTCCTTGGAATCTACTCTGTGATAATGAATCGAGACGTGTCGTGGTAAGGCCGAATCAATCTGATTTTTCATAAACTGAGTCAACCGCTGAAAGGCTCAGGGACCAAAGGTCAAACCACCCGTGCTGATTTTCAAACTCCCTTTTGCTTTGAGCCAGCCTTTCCCTTAATTTTTCCATCGATTCCCTGACAATACCAGTGTGGTCGGCATAAAAGCAGCATTGTCCCTTCAAGGCTGCACTTAATCCCCCCTCCTTTAAAAATAGTAAATCCAGACCTCTTATGTTTTGTAACACA